>NC_141550.1:29730000-30035000 GCF_021556685.1 Rattus norvegicus | reverse complement strand
ATACCTGGAAGTGGAATAGTGGGTAACACAATAACCATGTGTAATTTTCTAGTGCTTCCCTAGTGATGGCAGTTTCACATTTCCAGTAACAGTTATGAGCGGTTCAAAGTCTCTACCTCCTCATCATTAGAACCTAGCTTTTTACTAAAGCCGATTAGTGGCTATGAAGGGCTGTTTCTTTATGTGTTTTGGTTAGTATTTCCATAATTATTAATATTAAGCACTTGTTTGTGTTTATTTATAATTTGTGTATTATCCCTGAGGAAATATCCATTTCACTTGCCTGTTTTAAAAATCTTTTATTATTATAAAGCAGGGGGCTCTAATTAGGGAGGTGGCAGTGACAAAATACAGATGAAGGAGGGAAGAGGGCAAAATAACAGTAACAAAGTCTGAGAAAGTCATAAGGAATCATATGACTGATTATCTACCTAAATGCCATTGTATAAATATACATATATAGTTTAAATGAAAATTTCCCATCTGGACTAACAATGCTCTCTCTCCAAGAGCCAAAGACCATCTTAAAAAAACAAACAAGCACTCAATTCCAGGCATGAAAATCCTCTGGAGTTGTCCGAGAGACTCATAAGACATTATTACATGCACTTGCCATTGTCCTTGGTTCCCACAGAGGCGGAAGGTAAGTCCCTATTTCTGGAGACACCATGCACTTCAGATACAGGGCCCAAGTCCTCTAAGCTGGAACTGACCTGAAAACTTCCTCTCTGAGGCACCACACAAGCTTCCAAAGGAAGGAAGCAATCAACAGCCCTGCCGAACTGTGACACCTATGAACCACACCGACCATCAGCAAGACACAGTAGGAACTCTAAAGGCTCAGCACTGGTATGCACGCGTCTGTGATAGCCAATGGCTCTCTGGTTAGACTTAAGGCCTGCTCAACGTGAAGGTAACCATCATGCCTTGGGTACTGGAAAACTAGCCAACTCCCCAGGACTAGTGAAGTTACAGATCTTAGAAAAGAGCCTACAATAGCATTTTACCAACCCAGCACAATCTCTAGCTACATCTACATATTTGAGACAGATTCCCCGGTACTTGGAGACTACCTTCCCCTGACAGAGGTGCTAGAATGAGCAACCTGCTTATAGTCTTCCTTTTGTGGGAATCTGACTGGCCTGCCTCAGGATGACAGTCTTCTTGGAAGCTTCTCAACTTCTGTTTTAGGAGTGACTCCAACCTCAGGTTTTGTAAGAAACAATTGTGTTGTCCTTGGTTTCCATTGTTTGGTGTGAAGTTAATTCACAGGGACAGAGGCATTTCACCCTACTGTGTCTGATGAGTCATTTTTCGTCTGCAGCTTTCGAATTTTTTCCATTTATTGCCTGCTTTCACTTCACTTCACTACACTGTACTTATTTGTGGCCCCGTTTTAATCCTATTTAGAATTAATTGAGCTTCTCAGCTATATAGATTAGTTCTTTATTCCCAGTCCTTTTGGAAGAGCAGCCAATGCTCTTAACCACTGATCCATTATCAATTCAAATTATACTCCTTCTCTCCCCCCCCCCCATTTTAAATTCGTTTGGTGAATTTTATTTTGTTTTGCTTTATTCTGCTTTCTTTAGACAAGCTCTCACTAAGTCACCTTAACTGACCTGGAACTCATTATGTAGATTAGGCTAGCCTCAAACTCAAAGATCCACCTGCCTCTCTTTCTCCCAAGTGTTGGGGCTAAAGGTATATACCACCATGGTGGACAGGCATTACTTCTTTGAACGTGTGTGTGTGTGTGTGTGTGTGTGTGTGTGTGTGTGTGTGTGTGTGTGTGATTTTTAACTTATTTATTTATTTGGGGAACAGGGTCCCACATAACTGAGTGGGATTGTAGAAATCAGAAGACAATTTGTGGGGATCAATTCTCTTTCCTGGGGTCCTAGGAAAAGATCAAACACAGTTTGTCAGATTTTGCAGTGGATGCCCTCATCTTCCTAGCCTTTCTTCTTTTTCTGCTATACTTGGTGCGCATGCATTGGTATAGTTAATGCTATTCACAATCCCATGATGCTCAGTTGATTATTTTTCCTCTTTGCATGATCTCTATTACTCTATCGTCGCCCATGCTTGTTTTTGTTGTTTTTGTTTTGTTTTTTAATACCTAGTGAATTTGGCTCTACCTTCTAGTCACTATTTACATTTCTTTTACCTCCGACATTATCTCCCTGCTTCCTTTGGTTCTTTCAGAAGTGGTCTCCCGTGGTTCTTTGAACATGGTTGTGGTAGCTGCTTTGAAATCATTTTCTGTTACACCCAACATCTGCACACTTTATAGGTCTGTTCTGGTGCTGAGTGCTTGCCTGCACTGGCTTGCTCTTTTCCGTTTCTCCATGACTCATAGTTGCTCTTGAAAGTTGCACATTTCAGTCTGAAAGAGGCATCAGCTCTGGGCCCTGATTTCCTGCCCTGGAGACTGCTGTTAGCTCATTGGCAACTATTGTTATCCTGGCATTTTCAAAGTTCTTTCAGCCTCTGCTCAACCACCCAGGCATTATCTTTAAGCCCGATTTCTTATTATATCAACTAGTTAGTTATTGTTTTCAATCATAACCCAGGCTCATAAATTACTCCACACAATTAAAGCAGAGCTTGGCACAGGGTGGTTGGGGTATGGCTACTGTTGAGGCTAGTGCAAAGGTGTTCCTCGACAGTCTACCTTGTGGGAAAGGATGGAGATAACCCTTCTGCAGCTTTGCCACCTGCATCTTCCAAACTGAGCAGGAACTGGATATGTGTGGCAGAAAGGACTGATGCCATCATTAATCTGTGTGATTCGGTCCTCAGAGCTGGGGTAGGACCATAGTGGTTTACTGCTGTGAAGAGACACCATGACTGGCAACTCTTATAAAGGCAAACATTTCATTGGGGCTGGCTTACAGGTTCAGAGGTTTAATCCATTATCATCATGACAGGAAGCATGGTAGCATCCAGGAAGACACGGTGCTGGAGAAGGAGCAGAAACTGAGAGTTCTGCATCTTGGTCTGAAGGCAGTGCTAGGAGAAGACTGTCTTGCAAGCAGCTAGGAGGAGGCTATCAAAGTGCAGCCCAGCTCACACCCCTCAACACACACACACACACACACACACACACACACACACACACACACACACACAGTGACACACTTCCTCCAACGGAGCCACTTCCTATGGACCAAGCATATCCACCACAGACTGGTTGTCAAGTCTACCTGGAACAGGGCTTCCACTTCAGGAATCTGTTAGAGATGTGTGGTGTGTCTGAGCAGGTCCTCCACACAGTCTGCTGTGAGGGAATGAGGGGTGTGCTTGGCATCATCCTCATTACATCCCTTCTCTGTTGAGTCACTAAAATGAGCTCTGAGAACTGGTCACCAACACTCGTGGGCCAGCACTGGTGTGTACTCCTTATATCCTGTCAGGCTTCTGCAGCAGGGAGCTGGGGGATGTGGGGCCCACCCATCCCCGCTCACTTGCTCAGCTCCAGCATCTCCCTGGCACAGAGCTCTGTGCAGCAGCCTCCCACCACCTCTGTTTCTGCTGAGGAAGTGTGCTGCTCCCCATCTGCTTCGAGCACTTTGATCAATCTCTAGAGAGTTCTACTGATTCGATTTCACTAATTTTGATCAGTTTATAGATGTCTCTATGGGGAGAACATTTTCCTAAGCGCTTTACACTGCCTTGTGCTTCTAGTGCCCTTATTTTAAAATAGGGAAAAAAAAGTCATATATATGTGTGCATGTATGTGCTCTCAGAACACAATATATGACACTGTTTATTTAAAGGAGGCAGTAGTAAACTGATACAGGAATTTTTCTCGTATATATGGCACTTAAAATATCTCTGGAAAAAATACAAGATTCTAGAAATCATTGTTTTTCTCTGAGTGAGAGAAGAGTGGAGCTTGGAGACAAGAGTGGGAAAGACACTCTCTACATTAGATCAGGATGTATCTTTGAATTGTGAGCCATACCACTGAGCTATCTGTTAAATTATAAAATACTTAAAATGTAAATATTAATGAAAACTTAAGCTGAATTTGAAAAAAACTGCAGAAGTGTCCTGTGTGGAAAGACTCACTTCCATGAAGGAGATTGGAAACTTCAAGATAAACTGTGGGTTAACTTGATTGTTTTTAAATAGATAAAAGAAAAATTACTAAAATCAAACAGAACCGGCCTGATTGTGTTTAAATGAAGAAACCCTTCCAGATGTCGAGTCAGAGGCACTGTCCTCACCCTGCAAGTGTTCCTCCATGAGGGAGAAAACCCTGAGTCAGCACCAAGAGGCCTCTATGTGCCCCAGCCGGGTCCAAGGGCTGGACAGACACTTGATTGCATTTTCAAAAGATCTAAGGTTCGAATAAACTTTTGCTCAGGTCTGAGGTCAGTGCTTTAATCCCTTTCCGTCTCTAATCCAGGTGTAGGTTTGCCCCATAGCTTCCCAGCGATGTCAACATCCACCTGCGGAGAAAAATGGGTATAGTAACCAAGGTCGAGGTCTCCCTTCCCCAAAACAAGTCTACCTAGCTCCAAAGCACTCATTCTCTAAAACTCGAGTGCTGCAGGCTTTGTCCCAAGTGCTGTTTCTATAGGAGGACTTTCACTCCATAATAGATCATTAATCAATTTCTTATTTGGGGATGGATGAATGCTTTCTAATGTGAAGCTCGTGGAAACAGACTTGAAAGGCCTGCTCTGATGGGCTTTTGTTATTTGATGAGAGACAACTGAAGCTGAGACTCCTTCCAAATGATTGCAGCAATTTAAACTCTCACGGTTCATAAGCATTACTGAAACTCCTCCTCCCTCCTCTCGCTCTCTCTCTCTCTCTCTCTCTCTCTCTCTCTCTCTCTCTCTCTCTCTCTCTCTCTCCCCCTCAACAGGTCCCTACTTATAGCTCACTTTGTACACCACATTGACCTGAAACACAGAGCTCTGCCTGCCTCTGCCTGCCTCTGCCTGCCTCTGCCTGCCTCTGCCTCCCTGAAAGGAAGCCCTGGAATTCCCGGGATTTCAAAGGAGACCACTGTCTCTTCGGTCTTTTGGCCTTTACAGTTTTTCGTTGGGTTGCCAGTTCACTCTCTGTCTTTTCTATTGTTTTGTTAATTTCTTCTTGTGTGCTTTATAACTCATCTATTAACCTTTGTTCTTTCTCATTGCAACATTTTATCTGGTATTTTATTTTTATTCAACAACATAGTAAGTTATGGTGACACACACCTGTAACCCCAGGACTTTGGAAGCATGGGAAGGAGGATTTGGAATACAATGCCAGCTTTGGGTATATATTGAGCTTGAAGCCAGCTTGGGGCACATGAAGATCTATATAAAAATAAAAATTAAAAGGGAACGGGACATCGTTTATAATTTTATTCTTATATTGACTTTTCCATCTCTATAATCTACCTAACTTTTTATGCTTTTGATAGATCCTAGGAGCATCCTAACAATGTTTGTCACTATTACATGTTATCTCCATTTTCACTGATGGTTCCTTGGTTCAACCTTATGAGCTATTTCCGAGGGTGGATCTCTCTACCATAAACTTCAGGGAAAGGGCTCAGCACCTACCTCATCTTTCCATTAGCATATTTTGCCTGTATCTTTGGCTGCCACCACACCATCAAATCCCCTTGACCTCCTATTGTCAATAACCTTGGGTTCCTCTTCACTTTACACACTTACCAGACCATCTGTGGTTTAGAGATCACTATCACTTGTCTTGCTGCATCTTCAAGATGTCCAATTCCACTTTGGCCTTCTGAAGCCCCACTTCTTCTAATTTCCACATAACCTCCACTTCACACTCAGCGAAATCTGAACTGTTGGCCTCTCCCTGCTACTATTTCTGATTAGGTGCTTCCTGGGACTTGCCCTTCATTTTCTTTCCTCTCTACTCCCTGGGAGCCTTCCTTTCACCTTGGAAATCACCATGTTTAGAGAAGCACCACACTGTGGCATCATACAGCAAGTGACCCAAGACATGGGTTCAAGGCATGGCTGTCTATCTGAATACTTTGGTTCCTCCAAGGACCAGCAAAAGAGCCTTGGGAAAGGGCACTTATTCTCCTTGAATGCTCCACAACTGGACGGTATGCCAGTAGGATGGTTTCTACCACCATCCTACCATAAGAGTGCTTTTACTTTGTAAAATTGAAGCTAATCCAGTGGTTCACTAAGAGTCTGTGCATTAACATAAACTCAGATACACAAATATGGTTAAAGATGATTCTCAGGAATAACTATATGTATTCCTATCACTTAAGAATTGCCCGGGGATTGGGGAGCTCTTCACCACAAGCTGGGGACCAAAACCAAAGGCAAAGATGCTCCTGAAATACAGTGGTTCAACCTAAAATGTTCCATCAATTATACATTCAGTATAATTGGTCAATTTACCAATTTATCTTTTATATTTTACATTATTCATCAATTATACATTCAGTATATATGGTCAATATGTACTCTACTTGGACTCTCTTCCCATGCTGACTGAATGAGCTCTACTTCTTTCAGTGTGTCTCAAACAAGGCATGCCTGGACTGGGGTGTACGGGAGATTAGCTGGAATTTCCATCGATAATAGTTTCACCTTACAGTGAGCTCATCAGGGCTTACTGCTATCCTAAATGGAGGCACCTTTGTATACCACCCATCACCTAGACCTTTGGTTTTCAAACTTCTTTAGCCATGATCTTCTCCTCATCAGTGAAGGCAATGACTCATGTTTTCAACTCACTTATTTCTATCTTGAGAAATTTTCTTTGTTTCTATCAAAGGTAGTTAGCTGGACAAGGACTCTCCCATTTACTCTTTCCACCAACAAGTCAATCATGTCATATTGTGGGATGAGATGAGACACAGTTACTACTTACAACAGAGGTACAAGACAGACGCCATTTTGGAAAAAGCTTGTGCCAACACAGTTTCTGTACTAATGCACCCTTTAGGCAGAAAGATAAATCGCCTTTTCAAATTTCTTCTACTTTGTTTCCAGGTTTCTTTGTGCTACCCCAAGATTGCTCATTACAAATAGATTCATTCACATTCTGTTTCTAGACATTAGAAATGCTAGTTTTAGCCTCTGACACAGATTTTCTAATCCACTAATGTAACATAGCTACTGTTTGGAAAAGGCTCTGTTCTCAATAGCAAAGATCCATTTGTCTCTTCCTTGAGAGAGCCAAAGAGGAGAGGCAGAGAGACAAACTGCATGGGTAAATTGGCTCCTGGGTTCAAAGGATAAGACAGAAACTCATGAAGGGGGCACAACTCATGAAAAGGACACAGAATAAAACAGAATAAATGATGGCAGAAGAATCCCATAGCCATCCCTTCTAATGAGCCTGACATGTTCCAAGACACCCCCAAGTCTCTCTGTGAGGCAGCAGAGGATGCCATTTCTACTCCTGTATATATGTACCTATAATAATGCCTGAAATAAAACAGTTTATAAATTAGGCACAGCATGAGATTAACAACAATAACTACTAGTAAAATAGATCACTTACAATAATATAGGCAGGCAGATGTAGTCTCTTAAAATACCTTAATATACTGTGGGCTTCAGCAGTCTCGCCATGAGTTTTCTTCTCTTTAAGTCAGGAATTCTTACCTTTTCTCTGCCCCATTAGAACTACCAATATTGTTTGTCTCATACAGTTGCAATCTGATGGACTTTTCGCTCCTAACAGAAGAGTCACTACATGATCAATGGATATTGGTGTATACAATGTCTACACAAGGCACAAGTATGATTCACACTCAATGGGGATAGTGAAGGATTCCTGGATACTACTCAAAAGTGTTCTATTTAAACCTTACAAACTTTTCACTCTTGAACTCTTCAATTCAGTATTTTCAGACCACAGTTAACATGAACAATTAAAACCTTGAAAAGTGACAATGTAGACAAGGGCTGCTGCTATGTGTCCCTTACAAACAAACCTCACGAGACTATAAAGTCATGTTTTCTAGGTCATCTCTTGATTAGAGGACCCTAAAAATAGTACCAGAGACACTTTTAGTCTCACACCTGTTTTGAGGCAACACACACACACACACACACACAGCTCTGAGTCCAGGACTAGTCTTGAGAGGACTAGTCTTGAGAGGACTAGTCTTGAGAGGGCCCAAGTTCATGCAGTTTGGTGGTTTCAATGAGTGGTGTTCAGAGACTGATGAGTTGGCCACTGCTCAGCTGTCTAGAAGTTCAGTGACCAAAAGATGGACTAAAAGAAAAGGTTCTGTCTTGCACCGAGGATAGAATCCTACAGTTTAATTCTGACTAAAAGAAAATCTGTTCCCAGGAAGAAGGTAAGGGCTTTGTACTTAAGAGATGCTGAGGCTGGCCCTGTGAGTCTGACAGCTGTTCCTTGTTACTCTGCAGAAGCATATGTCTCTTCCATTTCCTTCTTCCCTGGCATTGTCTCACTCGTCCTAATGGGCCATGTCTAACATCTGCGTGCTTACAAACCGGGCATGCTCATTTGGGGACTTATGGAACTTGTATAACAGCAGGACAGGCAGGACACACTGTCCACACAAGAAGAATAGAAGCTGGGCACAGCTGGAGTAAAAAGTAGGTCAGTTCACAGAGCCAAGGGAGTTATCAAGGCAATGGGGAGTGTACTGGCTGGTTTTGTGTGTCAACTTGACACAAGCTGAAGTTATCACAGAGAAAGGAGCCTCAGTTGAGAAAATGCCTCCATGAGACCCAGCTGTAACACATTTTCTCAACTAGTTATCAAGGGGGGAGGACCCAGCCCATTGTACGTGGTACCATCCCTGGCCTGGTAGTCTTGGGTTCTATAAGAGAGCAAGCTAAGCAGGCCAGGGGAAACAAGCCAGTAAGTAACATCCCTCCATGGCCTCCGCATCAGCTCCTGCTCTCTGACCTGCTTGAGTTCCAGTCCTGACTTCCTTTGGTGATGAACAGCAATGTGAAAGTGTAAGCTGAATAAAGCCTTTCCTCCACAATTTGCTTCTTGGTCATGATGTTTTGTGCAGGAATAGAAACTCTGACTAAGGCAGGGAGTTAGTGGGAAAGGTCTAACCAACTGTCCCAGGAAATGGTCTAACCTGCTTCCCTTTGCCTTCTCTAGAGTTCTTACATACTTTTAAACTTATAGAGTTTCATTCTGTGCTTTGTACATATGACACATGCTTATTACAGAGAGAGTTTCAAATCCAGAGATGGAAACATCACTCATAGACTGTTAATCAGGAAGTATGTCTTATCATTTTGATAGTTTTCCCTTCTAGTCATTTTGATCATGGATACTTAAGTATAAGGGATATATATTTTTGTCATTAAACTATATATACAACGTTGCATTTTTTAAAAAATCACTATTCTAATATATTAATCTGTAAATAACTTCACACAAACATGTTGAAATGCCTGAGCATGCCTAAATGCCACCTCCATGTAAGGATAGCTTTGCCCATGTCCCCCCACCTTGAGGTAAAGTAGTCTAGGTGCTAAGATCTTTTGGTGCCATTTCATAGACCCACCAGAAGAGAACAAATTAATAATGAAACCAGGCCCTGGTGTGACTTAAAATGGTGTATTCAACAAAGTGGAAAGTGGAAAGCTGTCAGGTTTTCAGGGCTAAATAAGGAAGTCCAATGTATAGCCTTTACATGTTCCCATAGAAGTACTCCAACTGAGGTCCTGAAGCAATCACAAAAGCCTATATGAAGTGGTCTTCCCCTGTGTTCTTTTACAATTGGAGCTGTCAGATGGACAGTTAAGAGAGGGATGTATCCAGGAGCCTATCATCAGAAGGGACCTCCCTTCAGGGACCACACTACAAGAGGTGCCTTTTTTTCAGAGAGGAAAAGGATTGGGTATCCAGTAGTTAACAATCTGTCCGCAAGAGCCTACCTGCTGAGGTGAAGACCCTATAATCTTAGAAATAGAAAGGATTCCTTCCCAGAGAAGAGTCCTCCCAGAGTCTGTGTGTCCCCGAAGAGATGAAACGCCAGCCTTTACTGTATGCTGGGTCTCACTCACAAGGCTCCCACTTAGAGAAGTGTAAGCGATGGCACAAAGAAACTACTAAACTAGGATACTCTGTGGGTAGTTTCTTGCAAGAAAGGTTTATTGCAGATCAAACTGCCAAGACCATCTCTTGGGTTTGGGGTGGAGAGGCAGAGAGGAGCAAAATGGTGGAAAGGCAAGCAGATGTTACATGACAGTCAGCAGGGTGGAGATAGGAGCTGACACAGGCCATTCTGATTGCCCTGAACTGAGCCCTTGCCTGAAGTAGTTGACTCTTGGAGGAAGGTAAGGAAGGTTCCTGGAGTATTAAGGATAGTTCCTGATGGACAGAAACCCACCTTTGGGCCTGTTTAACTGTTCTTCTGTCTAGGGCAATGTCACCAGTGCTGCCTTTTGGGGTGGTAGAGCAGGGGGCAGGGGGATAGTGGTGGGGAGCTTTGAACCTAACAAGAAGCTCTATCAGTATGCAGTCTACAAGCTTCAGACTTAAGAGACCCATTGGCCTGGGTCCACATGTTACCACTGATTTTTAAAGAGAGAATTTTCAAGAGAGTGAACTGCTGTGCTTATCCAGCATTTAGTCACTGATAAAAATCATGTGTGGTCAGCTATGAAGTATCAGCATTAGAAAGAATTACTTTGTTCTTCAAAACCTACTTCTGTCTTTGCACAGTCATTTCCTTCCAGTGTTTTCTCTGAGCCAGATTAACTGGGTCAGATGGGTCACTCTGATCTGTGCTGCTCAGAAGAGATTCTAATCTCTACCAGCATCACCATAAGACAGAAAGAAGAAGCCAACAGGAACCTTGATTTTAGCTTTCAGTGGGTAGACAAAAATCAGGAAGGGAAGTTGTACTGGCTGGTTTTATGTGTCAACTTGACACAGTTATCACAGAAAGGAGCCTCAGTTGAGGGAATGTTTCCATGAGATCCAACTGTAAGGCATTTTCTCAACTAGTGATCAAGGGAGGAGGACCCAGCCCATTGTGGGTGGTGCTGTCCCTGGGCTGGTAGTCTTGGGTTCTATAAGAGAGCAAGCTGAGCAAGCCAGGGGAAGCAAGACAGTAAATAACATCCCCCCATGGCCTCTGCATCAGCTCCTGCTTCCTGATCTGCTTGAGTTCCAGTCCTGATTTCCTTTGGTGATGAACAGCAGCAAGAATAAACCCTTTCCTCCTCAACTTGCTTCTTGGTCATGATGTTTTTGCAGGAATAGAAACCCTGACTAAGACAGAAGTCAAGTTGCTAGCTGTGTTCTCTCTTTGCCACTTCCATATGATTTCACACTATGAGAATTTCCATTGTTAATTCGATCCAGGTCTTTCTTTGAAAGAGGAACAAAGCCAATGTGTGGCAGTGGTACACACTTTTAATCCCAGCACTAGGGAAGCAGAGGCAGGCAGATCTTTGGTCTACAGAGTGAATAGAACAGCCAAGGATACACAGAGAAATCCTATCTCAAAAAAACCAAACCCAAACAAACCATAAAAAACGAGGCACCAAAATACACCGTGTAGAGCCTGGGTGTCTCTCGTGTGAAGCTGATACCATTTGAATCTGTGTATTCTCCACAGTCTTTTGTTTTGAATGTTTGTTTCCTGGTGCCTTTAGGAGGTGGTTCTTTGTTGAAAGAAGTAGGTCAGTAGGCACAGGCTTTTGAAGGTTTTAGCTGCTTCTAGTTCCAGCCTGTTTTCCCTTTGCTTCTTGGTCAGTCATGAGGGAGGGTCTTCCTCCATGTTTTCTTACCTCCATACCTCTCCTTCCATAGTGAAAATGAGTCCCCTGAAACTGTGAGCTGAAATAAGTCTTTTGTCCCTTCAGGTGTTCCTCCTGAGTACTTTGGTCACAGAGATGTGTTAATAACTCATAAAGAAATCAGAGCTCACTGGATGATGAGCGAGGCTCTTGAAGCTCAGAGTACTTGAGTCCTAGGAAAATGCCTCAAAAATATGTGGGCCTAACAGATGCCCACTCTGGGGGTTCAGTTCTGAAATGCAAATGATTTTACTGTATGTGTGTGAGGTCCAGTCTCTGAGAAACACTAGGATAAATAAGAGCAAAAGTTGTTGCCTGTTAAACTTCATAAAAAGAACAAATGATGAAGAAGTTGAGGCAGTAAATATAGAACTCAAAAATAGAAATCCAGCAATCCAGTGGGAGGGTATGGGAGAGGAGGATAGTGTTGCATGTCTGTCCTTTGAGTTTTAAAGACTGGAAAGCATGTGTGCATTTGCTGAGATGAGAGGGCTAGTAGAGATGGACGGGGTAGAGGTGGCAGAATGAAAGATACCTCAGAACTAGGGTCAAGAGGAAGAGAACAAGGCTGTCATCCAGCTCTCCCTAATATATGACCAGGCAGTTTTCCCAGAGGATGAAGGACATTCTGCTCTTGAATCTGAAAGAAGTCAAATAAACTTTTTGAGGTAAGACAAAAAGAGTGGTTGGTGGCATCTGTATGTAACAGTGTTGCCAGTTCTAACTGCTTGGCAGTTTGGCTATAGTTGACAGGTTAGTATAGGAGGGAAGAGATGTTTAAGACAAGCTCCAATGTCAAATGATACTAGCTTCTAAGAAAGATGGTCTGTTGGTGCCCAAGAGAAATTGATCCATCTTCTTACCCAAATGGGGCATCTGGAAGAATGCACATATTGTGCGTATCTCTCGCTATGCAAATTTACATTTTCCTTCCAGAAAATTTAGAAAATAGAGATAAGTAGTGCCAGGGGCCCGCCCTGGCTTTCATAATGAATGGTACTGAGGTAGGATACAGAGTTGGATGGAGGCCAAAGACTGATGATCTCTGACTTTGTAACTCTCTCTATTTTGTGCTGATAAGTATCGGTTTCTTTCCTCTTACTATTTTGTGTTAATAAGCTCTGGTTTCTTTTCTCTCTGTCTGACCAGGAAAAGGCCTGGAACTCATTAACTCTTCCTAAATAAGAGATAAAAGAAAAGAAAAAGAAAATCATTTACTCAGACAACACACACACACACACACACACACACACACACACACACACACACACACACTGGTTGGGCTTGAGTACCTGTTTCATCAACTCCACAATTTTTCATGCATACTTACATACCTACACTTACATATCGCACTTATATACCTACACATGAATGTGCATTTAGACAAACAGACATATACATCTATACATTGATGGATGGGACTGAGCCCCTCCCCCAAGCCAAACTTTATTCCATCTCCCTGGCCTTTTTATATGTTATTAGACAAAAGTTCTTTAGAAAATTATAGATAAAATGTTCCACAAAAGGGGAGTTACAGAAGGATGTCCACAGTAAGTTCAAAGCTGTGTTTCCTATCTGCTCATTATAAGTTCGAAGAAACAGTTTCACATGGCCTCCCTTTATCATAGTGCACACCTGTGACTTCATCCTTGGACCTGACCTAGAATGAATGCTTTTCTTTGATCACAAATTTGTCCCAAGCCTATTTCTCCTTTTGCTGTAATTGTGAAGACTCATTTTATTCCTTACTATTGTAGCTTTTACTTACTCTTCTATGAGGAGTGGGTACATTCTAGTTATGATTCTATTCGTATTACATCTTTCTTGCAAAACAACCAAAACCATTTACTTAAATTTTCTTCTTAAAATTATTTGAATCAAATCAGGAATTCTATAAAGTCATTAATTCATCTAAACAACATTAATTCATAAAAGTTCATCTTCATGTTGATCTGCAGGGAATTTGCTGATGTCCAGGAATCATTAGACCGTGTAATAGTGATAGGGAAGGCCTATCAGGAGCAAGAAGAAATCCTGGGATGAAGTTTCTAAGGACCTTGCATTCTTAGAGCTCACTCTTCACAGACAATGCTAAATGGTGGGCCATCTCCAGAAAGCTCATTTGCATGCCTTTAGCCTTTCCTAGATGGCTTCTGACAGGTAGAAAGGAGGGCCACTCATAATCCTATCACAGAGAATCGGGGATGTTACCAGAAATTTTGAACCAGATGGTTAATAGATCGCAGTGTTGAGGATGAAAGGCAGAACCTATCACATGCTAGGCAAGCATGCTATATAACCAGCTCTCTCTTCACTTGTGACTTTGGGATAAGATCTCACTAAGTTGGCCAGGCTAGCCTTGAACTCACTCTGTAGCCTAGGATGGCCTGAAACTTGCAATTATACTGCCGCAACCTCCGAAGCAATTATGAGTACGTCCATCTGGCTTTGAATGTGGTTGTCTATGGATGGTAATTAACAATTGTGGTGGAATCCTGTGGTTTGGTTTGAACAACATTTATTGGCATTCAGAGCCTCTGCCTGTCAATGCCAATTGTACTCTGTACTCTGTTGAAATCAAAGATATCAGATATTGCCAAATATTTCTTATGATATTGTTGCAAAGCCCCAGTTAATACTCACTTCCTTAGACTCCCAAATTTTGTTAACTCAGGAAAGAACTGGCCACCAAACCTTGTAACATTCACACAGCAGTGCAGAGATAGCATATGGAGAGAAACTGGTACCCCTTAACCAGGGCTGATATCAATTTGCTGTCTTTTGTGAATGGACCACCTACATCCTTCTGCCCTGTCTCTAGGCGATGGTGCGCTTTCTCAAAAACAACTGGAAACTTTATGGAAGATTCCCAAACTGGGGCCACCCAGGAAGAACACTCTTAATTTCCTAGTCTTTGGAAACTAAGGGGTAATTAATTACTTTGCTTTAAAAGCCACTGTATTAGAAGAGGTGGCCTTAGTTGATTTCATTGTTGAGTAAAGAAACCATCATCAAGTTCCTCTTACAATATTCAGGATTCATCTGTTTATTCTGTGACCATTATGCATGTTCTTAAATTTTAACTAACCGAGTCTAAATATTTTCACACATATTTTCACTTCTCTCTATCAAAGGTGTCCTTGCCTCTGTATTTCAGAAGTTTCACATCTGCTGATTCACCAACCAAGCATCCAAAATAACCCCCCTCCAAATCTGTTCTTAACAAGTGCAGACTTTTTCTTGCCGCTATTCCCTAGGGGATACAGCGTGACAACTACATACAGAGCATTATGCATTAGAAACCACTCAGGAGTTACTTAAAACATGTGGAAGGTACAATCTAGGCAAACACTACATCATTTTATGTAAGGAATTTGAATATCCTTGGATTTAGATGTCCTCAGGGGAACCTTGAAACCAGTCCACTGCAGAAACCAAGGGATGACTACATTGTCGGTTTTTGATATTTGATACTAGCCTATTACAGTCATGATGAGAATCTTGTTTCTGTCTTTGAGTTATTTCTCTAGGGTCCAAGTTCAAGTTAAGATCACCAAGAGTGCTTGTTTATTACATAAAATTATCTTATAGAATGAAATTACCAGTAACCTTTCAATTTATATGCATAAGTTGAAAAGGCAACATGGTTAGGTCTCTGAGATGTGGGGCAAGAGAAGACGCTGGTCCAAAGTGAGTCTCCACAGTAGAGTTCTGATTGTAAGAACTAAACTGTTTCTAAAACAATGACATGCTGGCTTTTAAGGGAAAAGGGCTAGATAATTACTGACATGTTTTAGAACGTTATAGGCTCCTGTTTAGCCATATATCCTGATTGAGAACTGTAAAACCTGGTGGATTATGCTAATTCAGACTACCTGTGTATGGATGTGACCTGTCTCCAAAGACTTCAAAAGATGTGCATGTGACTTACCATGTATAAAACCAAACCTGAATGCTTCTTATATCAGCAGGCCGAAATGTGCTGCCCCTGCAGTGAACAATGAGTTAAAATGGAAAAATAAAATCAATTGTGAATGACAGGGAGGCTAATCTGAGGCCACCACTGTGGCTGCTCCCATCCGTTGGTATTACCTGATTGGGCTGGTTTGTAACTATCATACATTAGTGTCAGGTCCAAAAGAAACTGGGGACAAATATCTAACTGAGGTGCCTATTAGCAAAGCCCATGCTGGCCTCCAGGCTCCCTCAGCATCACAAAAATCCCTGCTACAGGGCCCATGAATGCATTCTGACTCCTCTCAGATCTTCTCACCCTACCCCTATCCTAAACTCCAGATTCTCACGGGCTTCCCTCCCCTAGCTTCTCTCATATATAACCATGCTATTTTGGCTATGTGCTCTCCCCCCTCTCTTGGTTCTGTTCAGTTCCCTCTCTCTTTGCTTTCTCCCCTCTCCTCTCCTCCCCTCCCCTTTCCTCCCCTTTCCTCTCCTCTCTCTTCTCTGTGTGTGTGTATCTGTATCTGTCTGTCTCTGTCTATCTATCTATCTATTTATCTATCTATCTATCTATCTATCTATCTATCTATCTATCTATCTATCTCCTCTAGCTCTTCCCTTCTCTCTCCTCTCATGGCCTAGTTCAGTCTTCTGACAATGTTTACTCAGTCTACTACTTTTTCCTCCCTGCTCTGGACTCTTTCAGGTGCCTCTGGTTGTACTCTCTCTCATGTCTACAATAAAAACCTTCCCCTCAACCATACCTTAGAGAGTCATTTTCCTCACTTTTTACATCACATGCCAAGGCCCCCCACTTTATACAGTAAAATAATTGGGAATTTTTTTGTGTTGTGATATTTCACCAGGACAAAATGCCCTGTGTTTTTCTTCACTGGCAACCATGAGCCATGAGAGTTATCCTGCTTGATTTTTAATATTGTCAACAAAAATGTATTATTCCATTTTTGTTTGCTATTGCCAACAAATCATATAGTATCCTATTAGCAAATTGTATGCTCATTTTAGTTTCTAAATCTGGTTATCTAGGTTTACAAATGTGAATGCCCTGACAGTGACTTCTGAGGGCTGATCAGGGGAGAGAAAGCTGGAAAGCAGGGTCAAAGAACAATAGATTCCTGTTTCCTCTGTTCACAGCTCATGTTAATCTTCTGCAGCCAAAAGACTTCCTCAAGGCAAGTATTGGAGGCCAGTAAGAAAACTTCCCTTAGACTGTCCTAGAATGACAAGGCACACTGCCAGGCCCTTTTGTTTGTTTATACTGCCAATGAGCATTCTCTATCAACGTGATAAAGAATTTTCAAAAGCTTTAGTGGGACTTTTAGGAGTTGCAATTTGGCAGACTCAGGTTTGGGCAAAGCCCAAAGTGTATTCCAAAGAGGAGAATAAAGGGTTCCAGTTAACGAAAGAGATATAAATCATCAGGGAAACATCAAATCCATGAATCCACAGCTGCAGGAAGCTCTGGGGAAACCAGGCTTAAATAGAGCAAAAGGATGATTTGGGGGTTTTCTAAAGAGCCTCCTGTTAGGATTTTGTCTACGTTCCACCCCACAGTTACCTGGCAACATTCAGGTGTGCCTGACTCACTATAAAAGGGGCTACCTGGCCCCTCCTTTCTCTCTTGCCTTCTTGCTCTCTCTCTCTCTCTCTCTCTCTCTCTCTCTCTCTCTCTCTGTCCTCTTCTCCCCATTCCTGTCCTCCCTCTCTCTCCACATGTTCATGGCTAGCCTCTACTCCTCTCCTCTTTCTCTGCCTTTCTCTGTCTCTACTACACTCTCAATTCCCCTACCCATGCCCTGAATAAACTCTATTCTATACTATACCGGTCCCTCAGGAGGAAGGGATGCCTTAGCACGGGCCCATGGTGGTACCCCCTCCCCCACACCTGACTGCACATCCATCAGACATATTCGTTCTCTGTATCATTTTATAAAACACCCCCCCATACACACAGCGATTCCATCTTGAGTCAAATTTCCCATAACTTCACAGCATGCTCCAACTTGATCTTTACAAAGGGAATAGGTGTTATTCTCAGGTTTCAGAAGAGGAAAGCAAGTTATTCACAGATTTAGAAACTTCAGATTTCTAAGCATTTGGAGCAGGATTAACCTCGGGCTTGCTGCATTCCTAACTGATATGCCTAACCACGTCGAAGGCATTCCTGTTTGTATTCATTAGAGCTCTTGGCTGAAAGCATCAGAAAATGGCTGTGGCCAAGGCCAGCAAAGAAGAATTTATTGGAAGGCAGAGGGATCAAGGAGGATATATGTGCAGCTGACAGAATCCATAGAAGAGGAATGCACCAAGCTCAGGAGCTGACACAAGCCAGGGAAGTGCTGAAACCCTAAAACAAGCAGCCCTCTCTCTGCAGGATCAACAGCCAGGTATAGCCTTTGCTTCTGAAAATGACCCCAGACTCCAGTCTTCCTAAGGGGACAGAGTCTAGCAGGCTCATGCTAATTATCATGCTTATCCCTGTGGAGACTTCCTGAAGTGAGAAAGACAAACTCCTTTTGCTTATATATGTGAAGAGTAGCCCCTAAATTTTCCCTTCCCATCCCACAGTATAGGATAACTAAAATCTTGGATGACAAGTAGTCAAACATGCCAAATGTCCTCAGTTCTAGCAGCCTGTCTTATGAAAAGCTGTGGAACAAAACTGCAGTGTAACCTTGTCAGACCTCACCCCTCTCCCAGCTACCACAAACTCCATCAGGGACGTAAGATTTAATCATGCTTGTTAACTTGATGGGTTTAGAGTAACCATGGGAATATGCCTTTGGACATGTCTGGGAATGGTTTTAGACTGAGTTAACTGAGATAAAAAGACCCATATTGAATGTGGGCGACACCATTCCACGGGCTAGGGTCCCAAAGGACTGGCTACACAAGCTTGACAACTTCAGTTACATCCTACATCCCACAGTGAAAGGGAGGAACCAACTCCCAGTAGCTGTCTTCTGATCTTCACAGGCACACCACTGTCAGTGCATACCTGCACTTAAATACACACGATCTGTTCATGAGCAACGCCCCCCCACGCATGCACGCTCACGTGAGCACACAAACACTAATATTGAATACAAAATGTTAAAGGACAAAGTAAGCTGAATTCTCGCACTTCCCTTTTCCTCTCCTCCCCCTTTCTCCTCTCTTCCTTTGTGGAGGGACTGTGACCAGCTGTCTTCCTTCCAAGTCACCATGCATTCTCTGCCTTGGTGGACTATATCCACATAGACTGTAAGCCCACACAAACCTTTCCTCCCTTAAGTTTCAAGGTAACCTGGTTCCTGGTTGAGCTAAGGCAAGAAACCCAGGTGACCCTCAAGGAACGGTAGGCATGTCACCTGACTCCTGGGAAACCAGCCCCCCATCCCTGAGTCACAACCCACAGCCCTCCATAGATTTGTGGCCATCCATCACATAAGGGCAATGCCCCAAGCCCCTCTACAGATAGAGGACATAACCACAGGTCACACAGGCTCAAGTCAGATCTCCATTATAATGAGGTACCTAAAGGCCTAGAGGTTTAGCCAATGAACTTTCCTTCCCAGACACTCCTCCCTACAAAAGGTATTTAATCTCAGGCCCATCCTGAGAAGTGGGGTATTGTTTTATTCATCCACCTTTCCCCATGACAATAAATGCCTTAAAATTGTGGACTGTCTCTTTTCATTGGGACTGTGGGGAGCCACAGAGAAGGCCTTCACCTATAGAGCTGCCTTCTAATCTCCTGTAGAAGACCTCCCTGCTTTTCCAGCCACAGCTGCCACCAAGCCTGCTGCCTGCCACTGTCAAGCCAAGGACTATCCCCTCGGGATAAGCCAGAGCCCCTCTTTTTTCCTTGGCCCTAGACTAGATCCAGTCCATGGGCTTCCACGGCACCCCAGCAGTACCTGGATGCCCAAGAGTAGATGTTCCAGATGTACCAGATGTACCAGATGGCCCCGACCTCCTTGCAGGCCTGAGGATTCCTGAACCAGCTCTGGCTGTGTCCTTCGCACTTCAGACTATGCTTTCCCACCCCTGGAACTTTCCCATGGCTTCTCTACAGCCTGACACCAACCCAGTGAGGCATGGGGTAAGCTCAGTCAATTTCTCGAGTCCTGCCTCCCTGAGGGGCCAAGCCGTGTGGCAGAGCAGACTTGAGATCCCAAAAAACCCTACAGCTTCTTGTCAGGTATTTTGCCACAGCAATTAAAAAAGAAACTGATAAATGTATATTTGTGTCCTCTAGAGTCTAGTACAAGCAAATGACCCATTAGATTTTATGTTTTGAAGTAAATTTTTCCCACTGAGGCATATATATATATATATATATATATATATATATATATATATATATCGTACACATCTGGACAAATCGGAGAGACTTAATTCTAATTCACAAGCTTGGAATATACAGTTAGAGAACAAAAGGCCCCAGTGTACTGAACAATGTTGTGACCCAATGGCATTGACAGCGCATGTAACTAAGTTGGGAATCACCCTTTCCAGTGGCACTTGCCATCACAAAATTCCCACCTCACCCCACACCCTTTTAAAAGCAAAAACTAAGCTCTATTCTTTTTTTTTTCTGGACCATTGGTGGCCGTTCTCAACTTCCCATTGTTACTGGAATGGTATTCTTCTCTGGAAGTCTTCCTGAAGTTGGAAATCTTATCAAGAGGAGCTTTGGGTTCATACTGAGGTGGAAAGCGCTGTGTGTTGAAGTTTGTCTCAATAAATATACCATAAACATACTTTCACATCACGTTCCCCTCAGGACTTCAACACATTTATCTGGGTGTCTTGTCCTTAGCCCTCTGCAGATGGACACTGCCTTCTCAGACATAGGCTACGGGATCAAGCCCCATTGTCTTGCACACCAGACAAGTTCATCTTCCCCCTACAAAGGGCCTGCCTGGCCAACATTTTGTACAGCAATACTCTGACGGCCCACCCACCCACAGACCTTCCAGAGGCTGATTAGCAATGATTTCTCTGCAGTGCAGTCTGGAGTGCCCCCCCAGAATGTTTGGAGTGTCAATCCTTCCCAGCTATTTTCCTTGCACAGACCAAAGTCAGCCATCTTTTTGTGTCCCACAGGATCCAACAGCTTGCTTTGGCCATGTGAAAAATAGCACGAGGTTCTCCAACTGCCACCTTATTGGATGTGGCAGATGAGGTCTTGGCTGGTCTTCAAGGCGAACAGGAAGCAAACAGGGCTCTGATTTCCCACCAAGATGAAATATTTTAAAGGAGTTCATGCATATCCAACTTCTTTAGGATACACACACAAAGCTTTTATGTATTCATCCATAAAACATCATGCCATCTTATGTCTCGAAACAGAACTTCAGAATTACAAGTTTAATATGGCCATAATATTCCATGCTCTTGATGTATCTTACTTTACTAAACCACTTCCTTGTTGTTGGACATCTGGTTTGAATGCATGTAAGTTTCAACAGATACAACTTCTGAGACAGTAGGATATTGTCAGTGGCTGGCTTCTGGAAGTGATTTTGACATTAAAGTGCATATATTTGGGACTGTGTAGTAAATAGGCTGTAAAGAAAGACTGCCTCTGAATTAGATGGTACAAGGAGATGACACACACAAACAGAATTTTGGGCAAGTCAGGGGGATACATGAAGTCCGAATATATATATATAATGCATACTAGGGGGTGATGAGGAGAAAATAGCTGAATAAGCACAGAAACACAAAGTTGTACCAGATTCATTGCTACACACACACACACACACACACACACACACACACACACAAACAAATCTGCAATCACACAATTTTTAAAAAATAATCAAAGCAAGCATTTGGAATTATTCAGTGTCCTATAGTTAGATATGTATCAGCAGTTACCTTAACAATCAGTCAACACTGTCAAGTTCCTAAGAGATTAGTTTTACCTTTCTCAGAGACACGCTCAAGATTTTTAAGGGAGTAAATAAGCCATTACATTTTTCTTATTAGTGCCACTGTTACTCAGCTTTCTGTCAATGTAGTGAAATGCCTTCGATAATTAACTTATGGGAGGGTGAGCTTATCTTGTGTTCACAGGCATCTGTCCTCAGTTCATGGTTTCTTCATGGGCAAATTCAACAACCTTCACACTGAAAACACATTTTTTAAAAGAAAATGCGTCTGTGTTGAGCATGTATAGACTCGTTTTCTTGCCACTATCCCCCTCAATATCAAACTGCTTGTTTATTGTATTCAGCACCAGATCATGTCATCATCTGACGATACATGGGAGGGTGTGTACAGAGGCTGTGCAAATGTGCAAATGCTACCCTCGACAGGCATGGTGGCACACGCTTGGACTCAGCAGGTAGGAGGCTGAGGCAGGAAGAGTGTTGGTTTGAAGGCAGTCGGAGCTATAGAGGGAACCTAAAAACACACACACACACACACACACACACACACACACACACACACACACACACACACAAATCTCAACCAAGCAACAGGATGCTGGGATGAAGCTTGGTTGTAATAGCAAGACAGAATTCTCTTTAATGCTACAAGAATTAAAGTCTAAAATTAAACAACAAAAAGGAAATTCTGGAGGTTTTCTTAGAAACATTCTTACACACAAACCTGTTGTTACTTACCAAGGTAGTAAACACGGCTTTGACTCCAAGCAAAACAGTAGATTTAAAGCCTCACTTCTCACCGTCTGAGAGCCTTGGGCACAGCTGTGAACAAAACATAAGGACTTTAGTTCTCTTTATTTGGGTTTGCCTGGTGTTGTTTTGGGGCACTGAAGATTTCCACAGTTTTGTTCTCACAGAATAATTATTTCCAGAAAAGATACTGGCTCAGATGTCTGCCACGTTCCTCATGTGGTTTTTGAGTTTTGAGAACAGCAAAACCCAGAGTTCCCCAGCCTTCTGTGCACCCTGGTAACGTGGCAAAGAGAAATCGTAACTGGCAAGGAGTCCTTTTTAAATCTATGACAACGTGTTTCCAGAACAAAATACTTGTTCAGATTCCAAGCCCACATGTGTGCAGACTGTAATTTTCTGTGTGGACAGCAGCTCTCTTCTACAAAGAGAATTGGGGGGTAGGGTGAGGGTGTCACATTGAAGACAGGAGGGGGAGGGAATGTTGAAGTAAAAAAGAATAGGGAATCACATTGAAGGAAATAAACAGATTAGGGGGGTAGAGGGGTCACATTGAAAGTTTCTGCCTTTGGAATAGCCCATGTTAGAGGCAAGCCTGCCTTGACAGTGACCTGTCTATGGGTCAAGACCTGCAGCCAAGTGTGCAGTGCAGTGCAGAGCATGCACCTGTGACAGTGACCAATTGAAAGACCACAGCAGTGTGTTTCTGTGTTTCTAACCCTCCAGGAGAAAGTTAGAGAAGCCCCAGCTTCATTGCGAGCCATAGATTCAGCCGCAGGCTAGAATAACCTGTGGAATTTCGAAGAGCCTGGTTTTACCCTGGAGATTTGGCTCTAAACTGCAAAGACTAACTCAAGAGACCTATTGCTTTAAAACTGAAAAGAAATGAAGCTTGCTTGTGTTTTCCTGCCAACATTTTGCAAGTTCTCAAATAATAGAGAATGCCATGAAAATAGGAATGTAGAACTATCAGCACCTAAAGGTCCGCTTACAGCTCTTCAGTGTGAGAGTCTTATTCATGGTGTCACTGCTCAGCCAGGTCTTTCTGACGATGTGGCTATCCCATGGCCCCATGCTGTGCTTGTGCAATTTCCTCCTGTGTACATCCTAGAGCAAATAAAGATAATAAAGAGGTCATAGTCAGTAAACTGTGCCTGACCCCCCATGCGTGGGCATGCATGCTCAGGAACACACAAGCACTTGTGCACAGATACACATGCACACATACGAGAGAGAGAGAGAGAGAGAGAGAGAGAGAGAGAGAGAGAGAGAGAGAGAGAGAGAGAGAGAGAGAGACTCCTCATTACTTTCCTGGGTGCACTGTTTGGAAAAACCATTCAAGCCTTCACAGTATTTAGTGCAGAATTACTGCAGCTCCTTACTTTGCCCCTTTGTTTGCCTTTGTGGGTTCTGGGGTTCCTTAGTTCATCAAAGTGCCCAGGAGGTGATGTTAGAGAAGCCCCACCCTCTGCTTTACTCTCTGCATCTTTGATCTTGGCTGCTGCAGGTGGATTTATCTCCAGTTCAAGGTCTGAGCTTTACTATTTTGTAGTGCTTCGTCTCCTCAGATGCCATCATCTATCCATTGTCTGCCTCTGACTATTTCAGACTAGAGTTCTTCTTGCACAGGCCATTGTCCTCCATGCAAGCCAGATCTCATCCTTGGCCTGATTTCAAATCTGATCAAAGTCAGACAAACATGGAATCCAATCTAACATCATTTCAATAAATAAATTCCAGCTGCAGCAGTTCTGTAGAATTTGAACAGAATTTAGGATAACATTAAGCCAGAAATAGCATTGTTAAATCTAGCCATGTGACATAATTCTGGCAAACTTAGAGACATGTCTAAGTGCACAGAAGTAGGTGACCCACAGCTAAACACTGGGAGGCCAAGATTGTGAGCCAGTTTTTTTTTGGCAGGTCAAGGACTTAGCAAGTGCCAATTCAAGGAAATATGGCCAGAACATCTCTTCTGTAGCTCATCTGTCTTGGATAATATCCCTGTGAGTAAGTCAACCTCAGACTCCTGATGAGTGGTCCCTGACTACCTCACATTTGTTCACATTTGGTGATATACATGTTTCTCTAATGGACAGTTGATCTGTTGTGATGATTGTTGCCTCTTGTCAACTTGACAGGATGTAGAACCACCTTGGTAATAGCCCTGATAATAATAGCATGACAATGGTGGGGGGGATTATCTTGATTGTGCTAATTGAGGTGAGGAAGACCTGTCTATTCTGTGTGGTTCTATTCCCTGGGCAGGGGAATCCTTGACTGTAAAGTAGAAATGTGACATTAATATGCATTCATGTTCTCTAATTCTGATTGTGGCCACAATGTGACCAGACACTTCAATCTCCTGTCACTTTGATATCTCCACCATGGTGGACTATATCCTTACACTGTAAGCTAAAACAAACCCTTTATCCCTCAAGTTGATTTTGTCAAGGTATTTTATCACAGCAAAAGAAAAGGAAATTGGTACCAAAAAGTACAGTTATTGCTAAAATAAATTTGACCATATGTTCATTGATATGATAAACCTAACCATAGCTTGGGCCTTTGGAACTAGTTTGTGGGAGAAACGTGGAAGGGCTTACAACTTTGGTTGAGAGAAGCCCTCAAGAACTGTAAGCATAGCTTAGTTGAGCCATTCTGATGGAAGCTTGGAAGATAAGAGTCTTAGAGAAGAACAGTCAGTAGGGTCCTGGCTCATGAAGTTTCAGAGGAAAGCAAGAGGCTATGAGGAAATAGGCTAAGAGTCATTCATGTGGTATTTTTATCAGGCTGCCCCTATCCTGAGAATTTTAATGAAGTTGGATTTACAGATAATGGACTACTTTGTTTGGGGGAGGAAGGGTACATGAGCAGCATGAGGTTTTAAACCAGAAGTGTAAAGGCGTCAACTGAGATACAATTGTAAAGGAGATTAGTGCCATTAAAGAGAAACCTAGCATTAAGCATTGGAGCAGTAGGAAAGGGGCCTCCGAGGCAAGAACCCACTTATAACTTGAGAAAATGAAAGCTTACATGGAAGGAGAGGATCCAAACTGAGAGTGTATGGGAGGAGGGGGTTACCGAAGCCCTTGGGAGCACAGCCAATTTCATCACAAGCTGCAAGCAGCAGACACAGAGCTGTAGGACTCGATCTTTGTCCTGCTAAGTTTTGCTCTGTCTCGTTACTCCTTGCTATACCTTGGCTCATACCTACATTATGCTTTTACATGTTATAAACTTGTTTTTAAGGATTTATTTATTTCAGACACATCAGAAGAGGGAATAGGATCCCATTACAGATGGCTGTGAGCCACCATGTGGTTGGTGGGAATTAAACACGGGACCTCTGGAAGAGCAGTCAGTGCTCCAAACTGCTGAGCCCTCTCTCCAGCCCCTTGATTTTTATTTTATAGGAGCTCAAAGTTAAGACTTGGGATTTCTGATGTATTGGAATTGTTAAAAGTTGTGGAGACTTTTAAAGTGAAACTGAACAAATTTTACAGTATAAATGATCATGAGCCTATGGGGACAAGGGGTGGAAGGTTATAGGTTAAGAGATGTCAAGTTAAGACGTAGTGGAGCCATGATGACTGAGGTGCATTCTTACACTCTGCCTGTGACTGAAATGACACCAGCCTCTTCTAGCTCCAACCTCCTTGACTTTCTCTTGAACTGTGAGCTGAAATACACCCATCCTCCCTTAAGTTGCTTTTGCCAAGGTTTTTAATCACAGCAATGGTGTGATTAAAAGAAACCAGGACACCCGAGATCTTAAAAGATACAGAATTGAGAGTAAGAAAGATGGTAAACGAGGTTCTCACATGTTCCAGTGGGTGGGTTTCTATGTGTCTGTGTTTGTGTTAGGGTTAAAAAAAAATAACTTATGGATATCTAATCTTTAATGTATTTTCTCTGTTTATGTGGGTTTGGTGGGGAAGGATGCTGGAAAAGGATGCTAGGATATCAGGTCAAATGTGTAATTTAAAAAATACAATTAAGTATGTGGACATTGGGGACAGGGTTCTTTCATTGACATTTTAGGAAAATGTACCATACTTAGAGATTTTAAAATTACATTTCAGGAAATCTTTGGAAAGATTTATTTGTTAATCAGATAGTTAAAAAACCAAATGATTATATTTCTAAAAAGTTATTCGAAATGTCTATTACAAAATAATTTAATTTTGTTAATCAAACAAAAGAACAACCAAAGGCCTCCCTTAAAAAATTATTAGGGGACTGGAGAGATGGCTGTGTGGGTTAAAGCCTTTAGAATGCAAGCATAGCATGAGAGCCCAGGTTCTGATCTGATCTAGTACCTTCAGAGCAGCCAGACACATGGCGTATGCCTGTAGACTGGGGAGAGAGATTGTTAGCACAGACAGTAGTATTTCCCCTTGGAGAGGGTGCACATCAGGCCTGGTCCCTAGGAGGCCTTAGCTTGGCTTTCTTCTCTGCCTCAAGCACTTCCTCCATAACTGTGCATGACTCAATCCCCATGTTCATAACTCTGTTCAAATGTAGCCGTAGCACCTGTTTAAAGCTATACCTCATCTGTAGAGCAGTGCCATGAAGAAGCGCAGCCCTCATATGAGAGGGAATAACCACTGGGAAGTTACAGAAGGAATCTCTAGGTTGCTCAACTCTAAAGTACTCACCAGAAGCTCATGTACGGACGATCCTTCTTTGGTATGTTGATATGATTAAGCAGAGTAGACCAGACATGTTTCCACAATCAGGTTAATGTGATGGGGGACCATGGTAATTGTAGGAATACAGTTACCACTCTTCATCCACTCAGAAATGGCCCCAGCTGCCCCTGAAACAACAAGCAGTTTTAAGGCCTTCACATGCTATTTTGTCTCCTGTTGTGCACACCTGCAATCAAGCTTAGTTTGTGAGCCAGACAAGGCTAACAATAACATCTAATAATAAGCAGAACAGACTTAATAAATATGCTATCATTAAGAAACTCTGTCCAATGTTGCTCTCTCTGGAATTTTCCTTTCTGGGTACTGTTGACTTTACATAACTTACATGAAGGAAGGTAAAACCTTAGGGAAGGGAACATCACTATATAAAATAATGACCTCAATCATATAATCAGAAGCTGCAGAACCAGTCAAGTGAGGCTCTCAAGCCCCTGGGTGCCCACCTCTCTACTTTCTTTACCCTACGATCTCATAATCTCTTCCAACACCATTCACCCCATGCCTGCCTGGTCCCGTTTCCCACTGGACTGTAAGCATCCTGAGGGTCAAGCTTTTGTAGATGCTGGTGGCTGATGTGTCCCTAATGTCCACAGGAGGGCTGGCACTCAGAACTAGCAAAGGAACGAGAGAGATTGTCACAGAGGCTTTCATTCCAGACTGAGTCATACTGGCCTAGGGACTTTGTAGAAATCACTGCCTTCTCTAATCTTCGTTTCCTTTCCAAAATGGGCACAAAAGGGCTGTCCCGAGGACTAATTCAAAGGGAAGTGCACACTTATGTCCCAGCCCTGCAGAAGCATGACAGACTCAAGTCATTTAGCAATGACATTTGAAAATGTTACACGCTGATTAAAGGCTCTTGTTTTGAATTTTGAGATCATCTCCCCTGTAGGCATCATAAGAAATGAAAGTGCTTTCTCAAGAAAATGAGCCATGTCCAGCCTCTAAGGATCTGGTCCTGTGGTGTGCAAGGCGGAAGTGGGGAGACCGCCCATTGCATGTTCTCTCAAAGCTGGTGAGAAGTCAGGTGATCCGAAGATTCTGCAGACTGTCAACGGGCCAAATTAACAGCCTTGGGCTTTGTCTCAAGTACCATAAATTGAGTGTGGAGGCACCAGTCCATGAGTAAGTACAGCCTGTAAGCAGTCAAAAGGGAGGCAATAAAAACTTATATTAAAGATTATTCAAGGCTTCTCTTCATGGCTCATATAGGACTCGGATTTTTTTCCACTTTTCTTTTTATAAATTCCATAGATCAAAAATCTTTCTTCTATAAATTTCCTCTCTTAAGCACAAAACTCGGTCATGTTTACAGAGACCAGGTCAATATGTCAGAGGCCACAGCAGGAACACAAAAGCTGACATCAGTTCTACTGCCAGGGTCAAAATGTGCAACAGATCAAGCTACTCAAACCAATCACCCTTGTCACTGACCTAAGCACCTATACATGAACTGACCTAGGAAGATGGGTCCTGTGACACATTCCCTCTACAGGCTCACCAGACTCCAGCATCAAAGGTGGCTAGCCTCACCAAGTCCTGTGTCCCCAGGGCAACAAAGTATTCAAATCTCTAAGGCAGAACTTACAAATTGGGCTCAAGGAAGTCAACACCCTAGTTGTTCTGGCCTGACTTTTGAAGCTTTTTCATGGCAGGAACCAAGAGGGGAGCGCCACCTGGTGGAGAGGCTGTTCGGCGGTGGCAGTAGGGCACACATCCCAACATCCCTTCTCAAACTTACTTGGATCCAAACAACCCATTGTGAAAGAATAATTCTCAACATTCTTTTGGTGCTTAAACAACAACAAAAATTTAAGAGCCCAATGTCGCACCGTTATTTTAAAAATAACGCATACGTTTTGATTTATGTTTCTCTCTCCCTTAGCATTGGAGATACTGAAATGAGCAGCTTTGGACTTTGAGGTCCCGAGTAGTAAGGAGTTAGAGACGGATATGAAGCTGAGTAAGTATTGTGATCTCAAAACACACAGCAACAAGAACAAAAATGTTGGCAGTTTAGAGAGAAAGGCTGGGTTCCACAAAACAGCTATTACCACCATGTAGCAAGGTCCCTGGAGTCTCTGACACCAAATACAGAGAGCCTCCACAGGCTCCTTATGAGTTCCATCTAGAGCCACACTGTGGCCACGTTGACAAAGCCAGTTCTGGAAGGGCCCTCTGCTCTCCTTGGCTGGGCTGGCCTGGGTGTGGACACATGGCTTTTCCTCTTACTTCATCTGAGACAGATTGGAATTTTCCAATAGGAATGTTTACAGGGCAACTCGGGGGACAACAAGAGCACGGAACGAAGCACAGGATTACATAAGGACCTGCTTGATGAACAAAGGTGACGGAAACTCCAGCACAGACTTGCTAGGCACGAAGAGGCTGGTGTGTGCACCGGGGGTACAAGGTCAGGTCGCAGTTGAACCCACATGATGCAGTAGATTAGAGAGCACAGCAGACTGTCCTCGAAACTCTTTCCTGGATTCTGTCCTGGGATGGACTCATAAACTTCGTGTCTCTCGCTTACATGACTGCCTTCCTGCCTGGCCCTGAAACCAGACTGTCTTACAGTTGTGGATGGTGTTGCAGTTGTGTTTAAGGCCAATGGATGTCGACATCTGAACTTAAGGATTTTTGGCACAATCGGTCTTCTGATGTCCTGTTTAAATGTTATCTTAAGAGAAAAAATAAAATGCCTTTCCTTATGTAGTGTTATTTAGGTCTAAGATAGGTAGTCTGGCCAATGGAGACCGTGACAGAAGAGTGCTGAATTCCAGATTGTGTAGCTACCCCGTGAAGATACAGAGCAGTGCTGTGGCGACTCTGCCTGCCACGCAGGGAGTGAGCATCGGCAAGCTATCAGCAGGACTCCTCGGGGTACTTCGGGAACTGGGTTTGAATCCTTCCTCCTGCCATGTTCTAGGCTGTTCTAGCTGCACTTTCTTTGGGCAAGGCTCTGCCCAGCTGAGGATCTGAGCGTGCTGGTGTTTCTGTAGCCAGGCACCTTGTGGCAGCTTCTAATAATAGAGGCTTCTTTCTCTCACTTCTGGAGAATGGAGTCGGAGAACAGCAGCAGTGATCTGCATCTTTGAATTGAGAAAAGGGGCCAGAGAGAACCCTTTGGGGCCCCACCCTCATGATCTGCATATTCCGTAAGGCTCCACCTCCTAGATACCACCTTAATGCCTTCAGTTTATGAATGGTGAGCTGAGGCATCCTTACCCATTTAGACATACAGATTGTAATAGAAGATATAAGATGAATTGTTTACAGTGCCTGGCACATAAGTTCACAATAAACGGTGGTAAGTTTTGCTGCTGTTACTTCCTTGCACCTAATACAGAGACAGTGGCCAAATTGAAATTCATGCCTCATCGTGGTCCTTTGAGGGGGACACTGTACTTTATCCTGAAACAGACCTGGGAAAGGGTAAATTATAGAGGCCCAGTGCTACCACATTCCTAAGATGTCTATGAGTTGTCAAAGTCCTTTTATATTACTTTTCTTGAGGTAAAATATAAAAACAAACAAAAAACAAACAAACAAAAAACCCTCAAAATTATAACTACTCAGCTCAGGGAGTCACCACAATGTAAATACAGCTTAGAATTAGAAGCAAGGATGTGTGACCACAGCCGTACTGGAGCCCCTCTCACTCTGTAGTCTGCAAGCATTTCTGGAAGGAAGTAGAGGTCTCTGCTTCCTCTTCCCGTCCCTCTAATGCCCTCTGTGCTGCCTGATGTCACTCATGGCTGTAATTTCTGATATCTTTAATTCAGGTTTCTTAGGATATTAGGATATTGACTGAAATGACCTAGGTACCCTTTACCAGGATCCCAGAGCCAAGGCCTCAGCTGCCCTGGAAGAGGTCTCCACCCGAACCTCCTCTCACAACATGTAATTGACCGAGCTGTGCCACATTGTCACCAAAGGTATGACTAGAAGCTATAACCTCTGGTCCTTCAGAATAAGACTGCTTTAGAAATGGGGGCTTCAACTCCACTAAAATCAGGGACTAGACAAAGCTCCCCACTCTTTCCCTACTTATTCAATATAGTTCTTGAAGTTCTAGCCAGAGCAATCAGACAACAAAAGGAGGTCAAGGGGATACAGATTGGAAAAGAAGAAGTCAAAATATCACTATTTGCAGATGATATGATAGTATATTTAAGTGATCCCAAAAGTTCCACCAGAGAACTACTAAAGCTGATAAACAACTTCAGCAAAGTGGCTGGGTATAAAATTAACTCAAATAAATCAGTAGCCTTCCTCTACACAAAAGAGAAACAAGCCGAGAAAGAAATTAGGGAAACGACACCCTTCATAATAGACCCAAATAATATAAAGTACCTCGGTGTGACTTTAACCAAGCAAGTAAAAGATTTGTACAATAAGAACTTCAAGACACTGAAGAAAGAAATTGAAGAAGACCTCAGAAGATGGAAAGATCTCCCATGCTCATGGATTGGCAGGATTAATATAGTAAAAATGGCCATTTTACCAAAAGCGATCTACAGATTCAATGCAATCCCCATCAAAATACCAATCCAATTCTTCAAAGAGTTAGACAGAACAATTTGCAAATTCATCTGGAATAACAAAAAACCCAAGATAGCTAAAACTATCCTCAACAATAAAAGGACTTCAGGGGGAATCACTATCCCTGAACTCAAGCAGTATTACAGAGCAATAGTGATAAAAACTGCATGGTATTGGTACAGAGACAGACAGATAGACTAATTTAATAGGATTGAAGACCCAGAAATGAACCCACACACCTAAGGTCACTTGATTTTTGACAAAGGAGCCAAAACCATTCAATGGAAAAAAGATAGCATTTTCAGCAAATGGTGCTGGTTCAACTGGAGGGCAACATGTAGAAGAATGCAGATCGATCCATGCTTATCACCCTGTACAAAGCTTAAGTCCAAGTGGATCAAGGACCTCCACATCAAACCAGACACACTCAAACTAATAGAAGAAAAACTAGAGAAGCATCTGGAACACATGGGCACTGGAAAAAATTTCCTGAACAAAACACCAATGGCTTATGCTCTAAGATCAAGAATCGACAAATGGGATCTCATAAAACTGCAAAGCTTCTGTAAGGCAAAGGACACTGTGGTTAGGACAAAACGGCAACCAATAGATTGGGAAAAGATCTTTACCAATCCTACAACAGATAGAGGCCTTATATCCAAAATATACAAAGAACTCAAGAAGTTAGACCACAGGGAGACAAATAACCCTATTAAAAATGGGGTTCAGAGCTAAACAAACAATTCACAGCTGAGGAATGCCGAATGGCTGAGAAACACCTAAAGAAATGTTCAACATCTTTAGTCATAAGGGAAATGCAAATCAAAACAACCCTGAGATTTCACCTCACACCAGTGAGAATGGCTAAGATCAAAAACTCAGGTGACAGCAAATGCTGGCGAGGATGCGGAGAAAGAGGAACACTCCTCCATTGTTGGTGGGGTTGCAGACTGGTACAACCATTCTGGAAATCAGTCTGGAGGTTCCTCAGAAAATTGGACATTGAACTGCCTGAGGATCCAGCTATACCTCTCTTGGGCATATACCCAAAAGATGCCCCAACATATAAAAAAGACACGTGCTCCACTATGTTCATCGCAGCCTTATTTATAATAGCCAGAAGCTGGAAAGAACCCAGATGCCCTTCAACAGAGGAATGGATACAGAAAATATGGTACATCTACACAATGGAATATTACTCAGCTATCAAAAACAATGACTTTATGAAATTCATAGGCAAATGGTTGGAAATGGAAAATATCATCCTGAGTGAGCTAACCCAATCACAGAAAGACATACATGGTATGCACTCATTGATAAGTGGCTATTAGCCCAAATGCTTGAATTACCCTAGATGCCTAGAACAAATGAAACTCAAGACGGATGATCAAAATGTGAATGCTTCACTCCTTCTTTAAAAGGGGAACAAGAATACCCTTGGCAGGGAAGAGAGAGACAAAGATTAAAACAGAGACTGAAGGAACACCCATTCAGAGCCTGCCCCACATGTGGCCCATACATATACAGCCACCCAATTAGACAAGATGGATGAAGCAAAGAAGTGCAGGCCGACAGGAGCCGGATGTAGATCTCTCCTGAGAGACACAGCCAGAATACAGCAAATACAGAGGCGAATGCCAGCAGCAAACCACTGAACTGAGAATAGGACCCCCATTGAAGGAATCAGAGAAAGAACTGGAAGAGCTTGAAGGGGCTAGAGACCCCATATGTACAACAATGCCAAGCAACCAGAGCTTCCAGGGACTAAGCCACTACCTAAAGACTATACATGGACTGACCCTGGACTCTGACCTCATAGGTAGCAATGAATATCCTAGTAAGAGCACCAGTGGAAGGGGAAGCCCTGGGTCCTGCTAAGACTGAACCCCCAGTGAACTAGACTGTTGGGGGGAGGGCGACAATGGGGGGAGGGTTGGGAGGGGAACACCCATAAGGAAGGGGAGGGGGGAGGGGGATGTTTGCCCGGAAGCCGGGAAAGGGAATAACACTCGAAATGTATATAAGAAATACTCAAGTTAATAAAAAAAAAGAAAGAAAGAAAGAAAAAAGAAATGGGGGCTTCAAAGAGGTGGTTGATTTGAGTCCTTAAAGTGGTACGTTGGTTGGGGTCATTAGGGTGACTGATATTTATATGAGAGGGTCAGGACACAGACACACTAGGAGGGAAGCCATGTGACTACATGGGGAGGTATAGCCACACTAAAAGTATCTCTGAAGAAGACAGTGCCATAGTGAGTACATGACAATGAGAGTCGGCCCGCAAGTGATATCTCAGGGCTACAGACAGGGAAATAGACAAACTAGCATAGAAGGTTGTTATCCGCCCAGTTCTCACACATTATGGTTTATTATAAATATAAAGGTTTTGTCTTTTATTTGGAAACCAAATGATCTAAGGTGGTAAACCCCCAAATAGTATTTACTGCAACAAAGGTCTTTACAGGGCTCTCCAAGGAGACAAACCTTGGGATGAGCATACCTTAGGTTGCCAGCCCCCAGGAAGATGGGGAAATAAAGACCTAACATTTGAGATTCCCAGTCTGTCACGTTCTGTCCTGACAGCCCAGCCACACTGAAACTGAGGGGAACAAAGAAACAGCACACTTTGAGTTCTGGTAGTTCTGATCCCGTGTTGAGGGAATGAAGGAACTAGAATTATCGAGAACTGTATTCTGAGCATGTGTGTCCCTCTGAAAGCCGTGCTAAAAATCTCTGATGAAACAATATTGAGAGGTGGGGTATCCAGCAAGGAATTAGACCATGAGGGCTGGGTGCTTGTGGACGGGATTTATAAAAGGGCTAGAGGCGGGGAGTTTGCTCCCTTCCTTCTCTTATTCTTCCATGCCTTCTATCACAAGAGGACACAGGGTTTGTCCTTTGCAGAGTATGGATAACCATGTACTACCTTGGAAGAACAGAATAGCTTTCATCAGGCACTGAACCTATCAGTGCCTTGATCTTGGACTTTCCAGTCCAAGAAGAACATTCTTACCATTTGTAAATGACTCAGTCTCAAGTGTTTTGGTGCCCAGCACCAATGGATTAAAGCTCCAAACTTAGAGAGAGCACAAGGCTGCTCTAGAGTGTGCTTCCAACACTGCACAGTGGAAACCACTTGAGCTTCTGGGGGAGACATGGATCTCCTGAGTCTCACTCCAGAATTACTGTCAGAATGACAGGAACTGCCCCCAAACCCACACCCCACCCTGCATGCCACTATGGAGACCTGCATTTTGAACAAATACTGGAGAGATTTTTATTTGCACCAAAGTTTAAGGACTCCCATTTCAGAGGGAAGGCAACAATTTTACAACTTAGGAGTCCTAAGCCCTGCACAGCTTGAAACTGTAACCATAGGAAAACACAGACCAATCTTTTACCTAGTGAACTATACTGACAATAAGAATACAGTTACAAGTAAAGCCTCAGATGAGACTAAGGGCTTATCAAAATATCCAGAAGAAAATAGGTGTGTCTCAGAAGATTGCTGAGCTGGTAAAGTGAGCGCCACCTAAGCCCAAGGATCCTCCATTGCCATACAAAGAGACACGGGTGGCATGCCTGTGCCCTTAATGCTGGGGAGGCAGAGACAGGAACATCTTTGCTGAACAGCCAGCCTTGCCGAATGAGCAAACTTTGGATTCATAAAGGCCTTTTATTAAACAAATAAATGGAGAGAGATCAAGGAAGATACTTGACATTGACCTTTGGCCTCCACATGCATGCCTATACATGCACAAATAGAACTCTCTCTCTCTCTCTCTCTCTCTCTCTCGCTCTCGCTCTCGCTCTCTCTCTCTCTCTCTCTCCCTCCCTCCCTCCCTCCCTCTCTCCTTCCCTCCCATTAGTCCTCGAACCATACTTTGTCAGTTCTGATCATACCACGGTTACACTGTATCAGATATTATGGGACACCTAGAAATCATTTAAAGTGTATAGAATGAGCTGGGAAGATGGCTCAGTCTGTAAAGTGCTCACTGCTCAAGCATGAGGAGCTAAGTTCAGATTCCCAGCGTCCACTAAAATAGACAGGCGTGGCATCCTGCCTGTGATTGGCCAGCATTGAAGAGGCAGATATAGGAGGATCCCTGGGGCTTGCTGGCCAGGTACTCTAACCAAATCAGTGAGCTAATGTGGAGAGGCTGGTGAGATGGCTCCGTGAGACAAAGGCACTTGCCACCAAGCCTGACAACTTTAGTTCAATCCACTTGACCCAATGGAGGAAACGGAGAACCAACACTGCTGCCCCCTATAGACGTGCAATGGTATTTGTGTATATGTGCGCGTGTGTGCATGTGCACACACACACACACACACACACACACACACACACTCCAAGTGTAAAACAATAATGACAACAACTGAGGATATACACCTATCCACACAAAGTAGGGGCTTAGGACTCAACCTCCCAGAGACACCAAGGGACAACTGTACTATAAGACCATAGCTAGAAGAGTTCCTTCAAATCACTGTGAGTCTGCACATAGCCATGCCTGCTAATTACTTGAATACCTGTGAGATGCAAGCATCCGGCTCCCAAAGATCCATGCTGCCTGAGGAAGGAGGAGGAAGGTTGGAGAGAATGAGTACTCTGCCCCTAACCACAGTGTCCCTCCCCGTGTGAGCCCACAAGACCCAATGTCAGGCTTGATGTGAATAAAACTGTCTCTAAAAGAATTTTATTTTTCAAGTTCACATAAAACATAAGAAATTTTACTGTGACACTTCAGGCATGCTTTGTTTGGCTGGCCCTCCCTCCCTTGTTTCTCCCCTTTGTCCCCAAAGTACCTTTGTCCCGAGAACCTTTGAATTTCTGTTGTCTTCTCCCCACTTTGATGTCCCTGTAGTTCCTTAAAACCTCCTTCCCTCTTCAGGGTCCCCATTCCAGTTTCATGGCCTACATTCAAATTCACCCACATAAGTATACACACATAAAAATTAAAAGCTAGGATTCATATATGAGAGAAGTCTGTGGTATTTATCTTTCTGAGTTTGGTTTACCCCACTTAACGTAATAGTTTCCAGATCCACTCATTTTTCCTGCAAATATCGTAATTTTATTTTTCTTCATGGTAAAATAAAATTCCACTGTGTCTATGTACCACATTTTCATTATCTGCCCATCTATTGGTTCATATAAAAGCCGATTCTATTTTCTTGCTATTGTTAGTAGAGCAGCAATAAATATTGTTAAATCTCTCTGTGGCAGGATATAGACTTATGACTGTGCTCACAGTGGCCACATCACTCTAACTCCCAACAGCAGTGAAGAAAGTTTCCCCTCCCCCACATCCTCTCCAGCATGTGTTGTCATTTGTCTTCTTGATAGCCTTCTGACTCGGGCCAGATAGAACCCCAAACTCTTAATTACTTTTAATTAACTTTGCTTTTTAATTTTTTTCACTCTGCCTTACAATTTTTATTACGTTGTTTGAAATGTTTTTAATGGAAATAGAATTACATCACTTTCCCCTTTTCTCTTTCCTCCCTCCAACCCCTCCCATATACCCCTCACTCTCAAGCTTATGGTCTTTTCCTTTATTATTGTTATATACGTGTGTGTATGTTTGTGTGTGTGTGTGTGTGTGTGTGTGTGTGTGTGTGTCTGTGTGTGTGTGTCTCTGTGTGTGTGTGTGTGTGTGTGTGTATACACACAAATACATATACAAATACAACCAGCGGAGTCTGCCTTTATTGTTGGGTGGACACTGTTTCAGGACTGGCAACACTGCATTGGAACCAATAAGGGGCAAGATCCCTGGGAGAGATGAATTCTCTTATTCTTCCCAGCAGTTCCTATATGACATTATCATAGTCATTGCACTGCAGACTTCCTGGTAGATTGTTACATTCTTTCTGCCCCCCTCCCCGCCCCTCCTCCCTTGATGTTCCTTCCCTGAGACATAGATGCAAGAGCTGTGACATAGTATCTACTGGGGCTGGACTCCCCATGATTCACTGATTTCTACATTGTGTCCAGTTGTGTTTTCCTGTGTGTTTCCATTTGCTGTGAATAGAGGCTTCTCTGCTGAGGGATGGTAGCTATGCTCATCCAGGAAAGACAACTCATGCAGAAAGTTCTAGTTTCAACCTGCATCTCCCTAACAGTGAAGTCCATTCAGTTCATCAACCCATGAATTAGTTGACAGTTGTATATTTTACAATTACACACACACACACACACACACACACACACACACACACTGTGTGTACACACACACACACTGACCTCCTTTAAAATACAGTTGACAAAGATTTCTCTCTCGTACTATTGGCTGTTTGCTCTGCTCATTTTCTTCCTGTGTAGAAGCTTTTTAATTTCATATAATCCCAGTTGTCAATTCTTGGGACTATTTCTCTGCTATTGGAGTCCTGTTTAGGAAGTTCTTGCCTATGCCTATATCTTGAAATATTTTTCTTACATTTTCCTCTTCTGTTCCAGAATTTTCGGTTTAAACGTCTTTGATCCACTTTGATCCAAGTGTATTCCAATTATGACAGCATCGTTAGGTTTTTTTCAAGTTTATGTTTTTGATACCTTTGTCAAAACTTAACTGGCCACAGCTATATGGCTTCTTTCTGGGTTCCATTTTCTTTAGTTGCTCTCCAGGGGCTGCGTTTGTGTCAGTGCCATGCTGCTGCTCTCACTAAGATTCTGTTGTCCCAGTCAGGTTTCAATTGCTGCAACAAAACACCATGACCAAAAAAGCAAGTTGGAGAGGAAAGGGTTAATATGGCTTCCACTTCCCATCAGAATTCATCATTGGAAGAAGTCAGGACAGAAACTCAAGCATGGCTGGAACCTGGAGGCAGGAGCTGAGCAGAGGCCGTGGAGGGTGCTGCTTACTGGATTGCTGTCTTGGCTTGCTCAACCTGCCTTACAGAACCCAGGCCCACCAGCCCAGGGACGGCACCACCCTCAATGGGCTGGACCCTCCCATATTGATTACCAATTGAGAAAATGGCCTACAGATGGATCTCTTGGAGGCATTTCCTCAACTGAGACTTCTTTCTCTGTGACAACTCTAGCTTGTGCCACACAAAACAAGCCAGTAATGTAGTTAGGTAAGGTATTATGACATCTCCAGCAGTGGTTTTCTGCTTAGGACTTCTTTGGCTATCTGTGATCTATTGTGGCTCTGTATGGGTTTTAGTACTACGTTTTAATTCTGTGAGGAATGCTTTTGGAATTTTGATGGGAATGTATTAAGTCTGCACATTACTTTTGGCAATATAGACATTTTTACAATATTAATTATGTAGTGCAGGAGCGTAGAAGTTCTTTTCAACATCCAGTGTCTTCTTCAATTTCTTTTCTCAGTGTCTTAAATTTTTCATTGCTGAAGTATTACACCTCCTTGGCGAATCTTTCAAAATCTTTCAAAATCAGTCAGTTCTTGGGCTATAACTTCAGAGCATTAGTTAGGCTTCCAGGGCTTAATTCTTACCACTCGTGATGCTTTTTCCTTCAGGGAGGAGCTGGGTGAATGCCACCTCTGTCAAATTTTTCTCCATCAAAAGTTAGGATGAACAAGAAAGGGCCCAGATAAGGGTCTTTAACAAATTCCATGGCCTGCCCTCTTCTGAGATTCCAGCCAGGGTCTGGTCTGAAGTCTCAGAATCTGTCTGTATAAACTTTCCCATGCCATTGGCTTTTTTTTTAATAGAGGATATGCCAGGAGAGAGAATGTGTTATTTTTCTGTTTGGTAGGTTTCTGGATAGCCCGTGAAGGCCGGGACTCTGGGTTTGGTTATTTTAATTCTGTGCCATATTAGAGACTTATTCTGTGACTGTAAAGCTGCCACGCTTACAAATCAGACATTTATACAGTGCCTTCATGTTTCATTTGAAAGGAAAATAATGATATTCATCGCTCCCTACCCCACGGAGCTCACTGAGCCGCTCGCTCTTACAGAGCAGCTCTGCTTACAGCCCTGGGATCTTCCATTACCATTCTTGATCAATTTTGTGAATAAAAGCTAAGTTAACATGAGAAAGAGAGATTCATTCTTGTTTTCCTCTAAGTCCCCAGCTGGGAATAGAGAGTGGTCACATTGTCTTAGTCAGCTCTGGCTCCCGCCTTCCTTTTTGAAGAGAACTAATCCCTGCCCGCTCAGTCAGGCTCATTGTTTGAGAAAACCATATCTATTTTCTCCAGCGGCAGTTATTGGTGTGAAGTGTGGCTGTTGCATGCTGCCTAATGCATTGGAAATCCAGGCCTGGGCTTTACTTGGGCTCCATTGTGCCTTACTGTTGCTACAGAGCGTGTCTGTGCACTCCTATTAATCGCTCTGATATGCGCTCCTTATGAGGCTACTTGTCATTCCGTGATGTCTTCCAACACAACTCGGTCAAAGGCAGCTTCCTTCAGGCTGACAGCGCTTGAGCATATAGACACCAGAGTTGCTTCTGCATCTAACAGCATACACTGTGGCTCATCTGTTCACCTGCTATGTAGTCTAGAGGTTGGGTCCCTTCATTCATAATCTGTCACATGTTCTCTCTAGTTCATCTCTTGTGCTAGATGCTGGGCCCCAAGGCCTCTAGGAACTCCTCACCCAGTAAGGGAAGGGGGCCAAGGAGCATGTATATCCTCAGGCATACCCCTTCCCAGACTCCAAAGAGCAGGGAAATTCCCTCTCTTGAAATGAGAAGTCAGGGGCGGAGGCTCTCCAGGACTCACTGTTCTCAAGGTTCAACGAGAACAGAAGGCCATCCAGGACTCGTCATTTTCTTCTCCCTGCTTTTCCGTCCTCACATTCTAGTTCTGCCCTTGCTCTTGTGAGACAACTGCAACAAGGGACACATCCGGACACCACTCCTTCCCAGCAACAAGGAAGTATGTATACCTCACTAACAGTGAAAAAATGTTTCTGAAAAACATGACTCCTGTCTGTCCTTTGAGTCTTTCTGGACAAAATGCATCATGTGCTCACATTTAAAGCAATCATGAGCTAATAACATGGGGTTGCCCTGACTGCCTCTGAACCATCCGAGACTTGGGACTTGGGGGTGGAAGTCTCATTTAGACCTGTAACTTCAGGGATGGCAGATCAGCTAAAGTTATGAGTCTATTAAGAAGCAGAAACAGTGAGCTCTGTGGTCTGGATGTTTATAACTCCCTCAAATTCATACATTCGAGGCACAGGACCTACTACAATAGTCGTAGGAAGTGAAGCCTTTTGAACATGGTTAGTGCCCTCTTTCATGCTTGCCCCTGTCACTGTGAGGACACAGTAGGGTAGTGTCATTTGTGAGGTGGACGGCAGCTCTCATCAGATGAACATCTGCTGGAACTGAATCTTGTTCTCCCAGGCTCCGTGAGTCAGGCATTTTTGCTGTGTCTTAGTTTCCCAGCCCTAGGTGTTTTATTATCATAGCCGAACAGACCTCAATGGAGAGAACGGATGTCAAGGTCGAATCAGTGGAATCCACTGTATTCCCGTCAAAGTGAAATTTAATCTCTTACAGATAAAGGACACAAAGGACCCACAAACCTGTGGGGTTTTTACGTTTTCATTATAATATTATATCCAGTTGTTTTATTTCCATAAACGTGAAATCTATTCCTACTATTTACAAATTAAGCATGAAATGACCAAAATGGGAGTAAAATTGTCAAAATTAAAAGTGACAAATGTCCTCATGTTGCCAAAGACCAATGGCTACATTGGAAGCAGAGAGGTGTCACAACAGTAGGTATTATGGAAATCTAAATTTCTATCTGCCCTTAATTCCTGTCCTGTCCTGTCCTGTCCTGTCCCTTGTCACTTTCTTTACCCTTAAATTGTGATGTCAGGAACTAAAAAGCCACCTTTGCCCCTTTCCATCTCAGCCAGCAGAAGTGATACAGTATTACTAGATGCCTACTGACCACATTTTAAGAAGTAGTGACTTAGATGAGTTTATATGTCATATCTTACCTGTGGTCAGTATGGACATGTTATCAAAGATAAGCAAAAGATGAAGAGAGGAAGGGAAAATGCAAGCAGAGAGGTTGGAATAGAACTGTGCTTGTGACCAGATAATACACAGAAAAGGTACTGTAGTTCCGCCCTGTGGATAGCCCCATAGCCCGGATTCACTCAGTTTATTCTGGTTGGGAGAGAAATGACCAATTCCCAGGAGTATAGACAGTACAAAGAGAGAAGGGGCAATGATAGAACAGGAAGGGTTAAATGGGATGGGGATGGGAGGACAGGGTAGAGAAGAATGGGGAGAGATAACTAAAAATACAAACCTTTGAAAAGGATGTATGAAAAGTAGTTTCTACTGTAGAAACTTCCCAAAATATATACATAAACATATATAAATAGAGTTTAAACAGAGTTACCCTACAGGATGGGGTAAATGACTCTTCATGTATCATGTGCTACAGAAAGCCCAGTGCCAAGTATGGCTTCTTTTCTTTTCTTTTCTTTCCTTTTCTTTCCTTCTTTCTTCCTTCCTTCCTTCCTTTTCTCCCCCTCTCTCTCTCACTTTCTTCCTTTCTCTCTCTCTTTCTTTCTTTCTTTCTTTCTTTTTTTCTTTCTTTCTTTCGACTTATAGGACAGTAGTCACATACACCTTCCCAAACATTACAGGCTATTGCCACTATTCTTGGTTGCCCTCTAGAACATTATACGGCAAGACCTATTGCTAAGGATACTGTCTTAGTTAGGGTATCTGTTGCTGTGAAGAGACACCAAGACCAAGGCATGTGTATGGAGGGCAAAGGTCAGTTCTGGATATCTTCCTCATTCCCTGCCTCATATGATGAGACAGGGTCTTTCCCTTAACCTAGGACTCACCAATTCAGCTAGTCTCCCTGGTCAGTGAACCCAGTAGACACCCTGCCCCCGTCTCCATCTTCCCAGAGCTGGGATTACAAGCACATACTCTGAGTCCAGTTTTTTACATGGGAAATCAAGGCTTTATGCCTGCATGATAAGTGTGCCCTGGCTGAACCATCTCCTCAGCAGAATACTTGAAATAGCCCAGTTTCTAACTCTTGCTCTGTCAAATGAATCACCATATGAAACCAGACATCTTTGGAGATCACAGCACTGGATGAATCTCTGCAGAAAGAACTAGACTCGTGGAGGAGAGAATAATGCTGAGACTGTCACTCACTACTTACCCACGGTGAAATTGATCTCTTTTTAATCTGTGGACTCAAGGTCTTGCTGTGTAGTTCAGGTTAGCCTGGAACTTTATAGACTAGGCTTGCCTCAAGCTCAGAGATCTGTCAGCCTTTGCCTCTAGAGTTCTGGGATTAAAAGAATGCACCAATTTTCTTTGAGACTCTCTCATTCAGTTGTATGAACCTCAATGGGGGTGTTGACCTAGTTTACAATACTATGAATCAGAAAATACTTCAGAGGCAAAACAGATACTTACAGTAATTTGACATTTTCATTTATCTTGATCAGAGTAAACCATTTAAAAAATTCACAAGACTGCAAAATTTGAAAAAAATGCTATAATTTGGTAATAAGTATTACATTGGTATGGTTTTTGAAAGTTTCGCTATTTTAGGAAGTTTACACTATCATATTTATAGGTGTAATGATATGACACCTAGAATTTGGCTCAAAATAATACAAAGAAGCTGTAGATGACGAAATTTGAGCATATCTTGGCCCTGCTAGACAGCAGTGTGGATTAATGAGGGCTATACCGAACTGCTTCTATTCTCAATATCTATGAAAATGCAACACTTTTTCATAATGGATTTATCGCTGAAAGCTTTCTGTCTCTAGGCTTATTAGTTGATCTGTTCTATTCAGTAAACATTTCACTGGTCCTGGGCCAATGACCCACTCCTGCTAGGGCTGACTTGGCCAATGTCCACAAAATAAAAATTCAATTTGCCACACTATCCATCCTGAACCATCCATAAAGAGTGGGCTCCGTATTAGTCTTGGGTTCTATTTGTTTATCTGTTTTACCACAAGTATCTCAGCATTCAGATTATCGGCAATGGAAGGCAGTGCAACCATGACACTGTTCCATGTAACATTAAATGACGATTTCACATGAGACCAAACAGAAGCCATCTCTGCCATTTGAGATGACACACTCAAGTTCTAAGTGCTCCTCTGGCCAAACAAGTCACCTTCCCTCTCAAAACCCTCCTTTCTAGGTAGTTAATGTTGGTAGCAAGCTTATCTTTGGTTAAATGTCTTTAATTAAATAAATAATTTATTAATAAAAACTAGTCTGATGATTCTAGATTTCTTAGACATGAAAGGCTAGGAGAACTCATACAAAAACTAAGGAGAAGACAGAGAAAATTGGGTGGAGACAGATAATGAAATGAAGCAGGGGTCAAGACTCTACAGCAGATCCTACACACACTTGCCCACAAGGGACTCATCGTGCAACCCTAGGGATGGTGAACTACAGGTAGCACTGAACTTGATGTATCCTATATATTTCCTGACTATATATTCATGTGATGAAGTTTAACTTGTAAGCAGGCACAGTAAGCAGCAAGCGTAACAACAGTAACTAGAACAGCTATAACAACAGGATTACTGAAAAGTTGTTCAAAGCTTCTGAATGGCTCATTTCTAAACTTTCCATCTACTATTCTCTGACGGCAGCTGACCAAAGGTCACTTAAACCATGGAAAGTGATAGGGCAGACAGCAAGCAGGTCCCCAAAGAGCTACTGAGGGATTCCAGGCACAAGCAGAAGAGAGAGACTTGTAACAGGACCCTAAGTATAAAGGCTAAATTATGGCCATTGTTAGGTTTTAAGGGCACTATGACATTGTCATCCTTGCACCCCTACCCCTGAGGTGAGTCGTATTTCCCCCAGTGGGGTGATTGGGAAATAATTCCAGGAGAAGCAGCTAAAGACAGTGTGGGATTCTTAAAAGAGCTCTGTCTTTCCTGGAAATCCCCAAAGGACGCGGCTTTCCTGATGCTTTTGGGACCTGTATTTATATTTTTTAGAGCCTCCGATGTCCTCAAGCAGGCCACAGACAATTGGATGCACCTTTGTGTGGGCCCAGGACCTAATGTCACAAAATCTGTATTGAATTAACAAGGTCACTCTAAAGATGCTGGCTTAAAATGGGCAGCGGTCAAATCTGAATAAAAACCTAAATAAAACAGGCCTGTTCCTTTCCAGTCCGGAGGCTAGCTGGCCAATAGGAACTTTTTTCACTTGGCACAAATGATGCATTCAGACGGAGTCTATCAACTGGTTCCTGCGGAAATACTGGTGTCAGTGGCGGTAACAGTGTGCTCACTGTTTGACATGAGCCTGGCCTAGAGCCCACTAGCACTCTGCCCTGAGGGTTTTATTAATCATACCTCACAAAGGGCTCCCTCTTGGCCAAGAGGCCGATGCAAACACATAGGGCTTAGGAACTCTGTCGTGGCAGTGCATTTGTTTTTCTTTTTTATATAATTACTTTTAAAAGAAATTTAAATCTGTACTTTTTTTTCATTATAAACATCACATAGTCATGAAATGCAGAAAATCAAGAAAGAGAGAAGCATGCGCTCCTCCCTTGCTGGCACAAGCAACAAGGAATGTTTTGATATATCTCTTTACCGCTTTATATATATATTATAGAAGTTCTATTTGTGATCCATGAAATTTATCAAATATACAAAAAGTAGCATAACTGATATCTATATATTACACCAAAATGTATCTCGCTACTAAAATAAAAGTAGTACCGTTTCACTATACCACTGCAATGCCCTCTCCCTTTTAAAACCCGGATGTAGCTGCATAGGAACTCTCATGCACAAGGCACTAGGTACCATTTCCAGCCTCAGAATAATAGACAAAACCAGATATGGTAAAAGCACCAACCTGCATGCAAAGGTGGCACTCGTGCCATTCAGAGTGTCTCGGTGTCTGGTCTCTTTTTACCGCATCGTGTATATATCTACCTCTACTGCTTCCGAGATGCACGGAAACAATAACCCACTGTACTTTTTCCTCTCAGTGTCATGTTACTCGGACACTGTTCAGATCTTCCCAGCCTGAAAACCTTCAGTCTAACTGCTGCACGGAGCATGAAAACCAGCTTATTCTTCTCCCCAAGGAGGGTTAGGTCACTGCTACTTTGTTGTTACAAACATTTTGCTCAAGCCCTTTCAGTGGCTTCTTCTGTGCACGGACTCCCTGCATGCCGATGTGAGGATGAGGTGGTCTTCTGTGCCACATCCTCACATTCAACCAACTGCAGATAGAATATACTCCAAAGCCAAGTGCGTCTGCATGGAGCTTGCTGGTGTTTTTTTCCTCAAGGCTATTCCCTAAACAATCTAGTCTAGTAACTATTCATATAGTTGCTGTTTACAAACACGTATATTGAATTAAGAACTAAGGGCAATCCGGAGATGGTTATATAGGGGAGGGTGTGTATAGGTTTGATGTGTATCCTACACTGTTCTGCATAAGACCTGGGAGCCTCCCCAGATGTTGTTGTTCAGAGAGAGCCCTGGACCAGCTTCTCCGCACATGCAGGGGAGCAACAATCTATGCAGCTTTGCTCCTAACTGAAAGTGGCAGACCCTTTGCTCTCCACAGCATTTGCATAAGGTACGCTGCAGTTCTTCAAAGTCCCGTTTTCCCTCAGGGAACGTGTGCTGTACAATTTCACGTTACGACCAAACATCCACACTGTGAGCAAATACCATACGCTCGCCGTGGTGTGAATATTGGAGTCCTTTCAAAATTTCTGGGCTGGGACTTAGTTACAACACCGTAGAGTTATGATGCGGAGCCTTTAGGAGGTAGTTAGGGAATGAGGCTGCACAAATGGGATTAGTGTGAAGTGGAAATTTCTGGTTTCTTTGGAGACTCGGGTCATAACAATGCTCTGCTGGGGCGGACAGGTGAGAGTACGTTTTGCTCAAGCAGATGCATGGAAGACTGGGTGCTGAAGTAGACACAGTAAGAGGATGTTTCGCTGAAGCAGACTTGTGAAAGGACACATGTTTAGAAAGAATATGAATATGACTCCACAGATGGTGGGACAAGGCCCTAGCATTGGTTGGCCTTGCTCTGCCGTGACAGTCTTGGCTAACAATGCTCATGTACTGCTTGACCTTGGAGGATGTTCACATACTGGTCGGCCTCACACCTCATTGCTGATCATTACTTGATCTGTGACAAAGAGAGTGATTCACCAAAGAACTCGTGATGTTCTGCTAGCTTCTCGCTGCTTCCACGGACGTGCATGGAGGTTTATATGGATCAAGCTGCTGATTTATATTTGGTAGTTTGTAGCAGACTGAACTGGTGGTATCCTGACAACAGAGATTGGAATCTGCCCCCAAAGAGCTATTTCTAAACAGGTTCATTTCCCTCATGTCCTAATAACCTTTCTTTTTCACTACCTCTGGTACGTGGTGGGCTAGAAGGGAGGTAATTGCATTTGAGAACCGTTTATTAAAGTAGGTTTTGAAAAAAATCAAAGCCTACATTAGTGCCTTCCTTGGCCCCAGTGCTGGGAATTGACTCCAGGTGTGGTGGATTGAATAGGTAGGACCCCCCACAGACTCATGTGCTTGAATGCTTGGCCCATAGGAAGTGGCACTGGTTGGAGGTGTGCCTGGTTGGACTAGGTGTGATCTTGTAGAAAGTGTATGTCATAGTGGGGGCAGGATTTGAAGTCTCCTAGTCTCAAGCTATGCCCAGTGTGGACAGTCTCCCTTGCTGCCTTTGCACCAAGATGTAGCATTCTCAGAGTCTCTAGCACCATGCTGCCCATTCTCTGTCATGTTTCCTGCCATGATGGTAATGGACTGAATCTCTGAGACTGTAAGCCAGTCCCAATTAAGTGTTTTCCTTTATAAGAGTTGCTGTGGTCACAGTGTCTCTTCACAGCAATGAAACCATAACTAAGACAGCAGGATGATGTACATACTAGGCAAGCACTCTACCACTGAGCTCTACACCTCAACGCTGAAATTAGCACCCTCAGAAGAGAGGCTGTTACAAGTTACTACTTCTGTAATTTCCTGAGCTTACACTCCCTTGAATTTCAAAACCAAATAAATTTATGTTGTTTATAACTTACCCAGGACAAGATAGTTCATCATAATAGTACAAAAAGACCGTGACAAAAGCCATGATACCTAATAGAACATCCGTACAGAGGTAAGCCATTAAAGCTAACTCTGTGTAAGGAATGTAGGAAACAGCCCTACTACGATGAGGAAACAGCTGTACTGTGATGAAATGCCATAGGGAAAAGCTGCCTACCTCTACCTTGGCACACGGAGGAGAGAGGAAAACTTCAAGAATTTGAATTACAAAGATGTCTGGCTGGGCACTGAATTCACACTGCTGAGCTCAGTATGGTTAGTGGTTGGTTGTACCAGGGGCTTCTAGAAGACTCAAATACTAATTCTCATTCATTCACTCCATTCATTCATTCATTCACTCACTCCATTCATTCACTCCATCCATCCATTCATTCATTCATTCATTCATTCATTCATTGAGACAATGTCTCTCTATGTAGCTGTGGCTGTCCTAGAACTTGTAGACCAGGCTGATCTCTGCTAAAGACATGTGCCAGCACATGTGGCCCTCGGGTGCTGGTTCTTTATGGAGAATTTGTGGTAGCCGTTGAAGGGGAAAACATGACTAGTACACCATGACTTCAGTTATGGCTGCTCCTGAGCCATGTCCTCCACCATCCATGCTGTATTTGTGAGATTTCCCCAAGTTACTCCAGTTCCTGTTATAGCATCCTTAGTCTAATAACTGACCACCTTGAGCTGGGGTCATAGTACAAGCATTGTTCCTGACACATCTACACACCATTGATTTGTTTCCCAGCATGGTTGATTGGGAGGTGCTATGGCTTTTCACAAGGTGGGGCCTGTTGGGAGGCCCTTGGGCTACTGGGGATAAACCCTCAAAGGGGATTATGGGCCCTCATCTCGGTCTCTTTCTACTTCCTGGCTTTTATACTAGCTGTTGGCTCTGGCATACCCTTGCCATCCCTACCAGAGGCCAACTAAACCATCTAGTCTGATTTACACCTGCAAATTGTAAGCCAGATACCCTTTTCCCCTTTATAAATTAATTGCCTTGGATATTTGAACACTTGGTTCCCAGTTGGTGGCACTGTTTGGGAAGGTTTAGGAAGCACACCTGTGTTAGAAGAAGTATGTCACTGAAGGCTGGCTTTGAGAATTTAAGGTCTCTGGGCCTTGTGCCTATGGTTCAAGATGTGAGCTCTTCGATTCCTTGTCCAGACTCCAAGTCCACCTGTTGCCATTCCTCCTCGATATGCTGGTACCGGTTATAGACCCTTATTCCTCATTGAACTGTAAGCCACTGAATAAACCCTTCCTTTTAGAAGTTGTCTTGGTCATGATTGATTATTTATTACAGCAACAGAAAAGTAACTAACACAGAAATACCTGTCTTCTTTTTCTGTAGGAAATTTGAGCTCCATTGACACTATGACTTAAGAAAAAACAATGCAAACCAAAAGTGCCCTGAAATATTAAACATCCCTTACTCCCGTGTAAGTCAACTTTACACTGCTGTAACAAAAACCCCTGAGCCTAGTCACTCTAAAATAGGAAAGGTTATTTTGGCTCAATGTTTTGGTCATGGTCAGTTGGTCCAATTGCTGCAGGTCTCTGGTGAAGCAGTCATGTCTAGCTGTGAAAAGAGAGTGAAAGAGGAAAGTCCCATAGTTCCCTTTAAGGGTGTACTCTCCACCACCTACAGTCTTCTCACTAGACCCTACCTCTTAAAAGTCCCATGTCTCTTGCTAGTGCCAGGACTAGAAAGAAGCCTTTAACACACAGGCCTCTGGGTAATACTTATTTAAACCACAGCAGTTCCCAGAGAGGAGAGGATCTCTCAGGAGAGGAAGTGAATGAGAAACAGATAAGAGATGAGGTAATCGGTTGCTGCCGCTGCAGAGAGCCCCTGGGCAGCACCCCACGAGCGAACCTGAGCCTCGGGACCACAGGTAAGACCAAATTTTCTGCTGCAAGAAAGCTGCCTGGTGAGCTTGGGACACGCGGAAGCAGAATTTCTCTAGGACCGGGCACGTTCTGTGTTTACCGGAAGTCCCACACCCCCGGATCCAGGCGAGCAGCAGCTCTCTGCTCCCAGACCCGGTGAGAGAGAGACCCAACCGCCTGGTCAGGTGGGCACTCCTGAGGCTGCAGAGCGGAAGAGACCACCAACACTGCTCACCCCTGCCCACATCCCTGGCCCAAGAGGAAACTGTATAAGGCCTCTGGGCTCCCGTGGGGGAGGGCCCAGGAGCGGCAGGACCCCTGCCTGAGACACCGCCAGAACCTGATAGAAACAGACCGGATAAACAGTTCTCTGCACCCAAATCCCGTGGGAGGGAGAGCTAAACCTTCAGAGAGGCAGACAAGCCTGGGAAACCAGAAGAGACTGCTCCCTGCACACACATCTCGGACGCCAGAGGAAAAAGCCAAAGACCATCTGGAACCCTGGTGCACTGAAGCTCCCGGAAGGGGCTGCACAGGTCTTCCTGGTTGCTGCCGCTGAGAGAGCCCGTGGGCAGCACCCCACGAGCGAACTTGAGCCTCAGGACCACAGGTAAGACCATATTTTCTGCTGCAAGAAAACTCAAGACACAGGCCCACAGGAACAGCTGAAGACCTGTAGAGAGGAAAAACTACACGCCGGAAAGCAGAACACTCTGTCCCCATAACTGACTGAAAGAGAGGAAAACAGGTCTACAGCACTCCTGACACACAGGCTTATAGGACAGTCTAGCCACTGTCAGAAATAGCAGAACAAAGTAACACTAGAGATAATCTGATGGCGAGAGGCAAGCGCAGGAACCCAAGCAACAGAAACCAAGACTACATGGCACCATCGGAGCCCAATTCTCCCATCAAAACAAACATGGAATATCCAAACACACCAGAAAAGCAAGATCTAGTTCCAAAATCATTTTTGATCATGATGCTGGAGGACTTCAAGAAAGACATGAAGAACTCCCTTAGAGAACAAGTAGAAGCCTACAGAGAGGAATCGCAAAAATGCCTGAAAGAATCGCAAAAATTCCTGAAAGAATTCCAGGAAAACATAAATAAACAAGTAGAAGCCCATAGAGAGGAGACACAAAAATCCCTGAAAGAATTCCAGGAAAACACAATCAAACAGTTGAAGGAATTAAAAATGGAAATAGAAGCAATCAAGAAAGAACACATGGAAACAACCCTGGATATAGAAAACCAAAAGAAGAGACAAGGAGCTGTAGATACAAGCTTCACCAACAGAATACAAGAGATGGAAGAGAGAATCTCAGGAGCAGAAGATTCCATAGAAATCATTGACTCAACTGTCAAAGATAATGTAAAGCGGAAAAAGCTACTGGTCCAAAACATACAGGAAATCCAGGACTCAATGAGAAGATCAAACCTAAGGATAATAGGCATAGAAGAGAGTGAAGACTCCCAGCTCAAAGGACCAGTAAATATCTTCAACAAAATCATAGAAGAAAACTTCCCTAACCTAAAAAAAGAGATACCCATAGACATACAAGAAGCCTACACAACTCCAAATAGATTGGACCAGAAAAGAAACACCTCCCGTCACATAATTGTCAAAACACCAAACGCACAAAATAAAGAAAGAATATTAAAAGCAGTAAGGGAAAAAGGTCAAGTAACATATAAAGGGAGACCTATCAGAATCACACCAGACTTCTCGCCAGAAACTATGAAGGCCAGAAGATCCTGGACTGATGTCATACAGACCCTAAGAGAACACAAATGCCAGCCCAGGTTACTGTATCCAGCAAAACTCTCAATTAACATTGATGGAGAAACCAAGATATTCCATGAAAAAACCAAATTTACACAATATGTTTCTACAAATCCAGCTCTACAAAGGATAATACATGGTAAAGCCCAACATAAGGAGGCAAGCTATACCCTAGAAGAAGCAAGAAACTAATCGTCTTGGCAACAAAACAAAGAGAATGAAAGCACACAAACATAACCTCACATCCAAATATGAATATAACGTGAAGCAATAATCACTATTCCTTAATATCTCTCAATATCAATGGCCTCAACTCCCCAATAAAAAGACATAGATTAACAAACTGGATACGCAACGAGGACCCTGCATTCTGCTGCCTACAGGAAACACACCTCAGAGACAAAGACAGACACTACCTCAGAGTGAAAGGCTGGAAAACAACTTTCCAAGCAAATGGTCAGAAGAAGCAAGCTGGAGTAGCCATTCTAATATCAAATAAAATCAATTTCCAACTAAAAGTCATCAAAAAAGATAAGGAAGGACACTTCATATTCATCAAAGGAAAAATCCACCAAGATGAACTCTCAATCCTAAATATCTATGCCCCAAATACAAGGGCACCTACATACGTAAAAGAAACCTTACTAAAGCTCAAAACACACATTGCACCTCACACAATAATAGTGGGAGATTTCAACACCCCACTCTCATCAATGGACAGATCATGGAAACAGTAATTAAACAGTGATGTCGACAGACTAAGAGAAGTCATGAGCCAAATGGACTTAACGGATATTTATAGAACATTCTATCCTAAAGCAAAAGGATATACCTTCTTCTCAGCTCCTCATGGTACTTTCTCCAAAATTGACCATATAATTGGTCAAAAAACGGGCCTCAACAGGTACAGAAAGATAGAAATAATCCCATGCGTGCTATCGGACCACCACGGCCTAAAACTGGTCTTCAATAACAGTAAGGGAAGAATGCCCACATCTACGGGGAAATTGAACAATGCTCTACTCAATGATAACCTGGTCAAGGAAGAAATAAAGAAAGAAATTAAAAACTTTTTAGAATTTAATGAAAATAAAGATACAACATACCCAAACTTATGGGACACAATGAAAGCTGTGCTAAGAGGAAAACTCATAGCGCTGAGTGCCTGCAGAAAGAAACAGGAAAGAGCATATGTCAGCAGCTTGACAGCACACCTAAAAGCTCTAGAACAAAAAGAAGCAAATACACCCAGGAGGAGTAGAAGGCAGGAAATAATCAAACTCAAAGCTGAAATCAACCAAGTAGAAACAAAAAGGACCATAGAAAGAATCAACAGAACCAAAAGTTGGTTCTTTGAGAAAATCAACAGGATAGATAAACCCTTAGCCAGACTAACGAGAGGACACAGAGAGTGCGTCCAAATTAACAAAATCAGAAATGAAAAGGGAGACATAACTACAGATTCAGAGGAAATTCAAAAAATCATCAGATCTTACTATAAAAACCTATATTCAACAAAACTTGAAAATCTTCAGGAAATGGACAATTTCCTAGACAGATACCAGGTATCGAAGGTAAATCAGGAACAGATAAACCAGTTAAACAACCCCATAACTCCTAAGGAAATCAAAGCAGTCATTAAAGGTCTCCCAACCAAAAAGAGCCCAGGTCCAGACGGGTTTAGTGCAGAATTCTATCAAACCTTCATAGAAGACCTCATACCAATATTATCCAAACTATTCCACAAAATTGAAACAGATGGAGCCCTACCGAATTCCTTCTACGAAGCCACAATTACTCTTATACCTAAACCACACAAAGACACAACAAAGAAAGAGAACTTCAGACCAATTTCCCTTATGAATATCGACGCAAAAATACACAATAAAATTCTGGCAAACCGAATCCAAGAGCACATCAAAACAATCATCCACCATGATCAAGTAGGCTTCATCCCAGGCATGCAGGGATGGTTTAATATACGGAAAACCATCAACGTGATCCATTATATAAACAAACTGAAAGAACAGAACCACATGATCATTTCATTAGATGCTGAGAAAGCATTTGACAAAATTCAACACCCCTTCATGATAAAAGTCCTGGAAAGAATAGGAATTCAAGGCCCATACCTAAACATAGTAAAAGCCATATACAGCAAACCAGTTGCTAACATTAAACTAAATGGAGAGAAACTTGAAGCAATCCCACTAAAATCAGGGACTAGACAAGGCTGCCCACTCTCTCCCTACTTATTCAATATAGTTCTTGAAGTTCTAGCCAGAGCAATCAGACAACAAAAGGAGGTCAAGGGGATACAGATCGGAAAAGAAGAGGTCAAAATATCACTATTTGCAGATGACATGATAGTATATTTAAGTGATCCCAAAAGTTCCACCAGAGAACTACTAAAGCTGATAAACAACTTCAGCAAAGTGGCTGGGTATAAAATTAACTCAAATAAATCAGTTGCCTTCCTCTATACAAAAGAGAAACAAGCCGAGAAAGAAATTAGGGAAACGACACCCTTCATAATAGACCCAAATAATATAAAGTACCTCGGTGTGACTTTAACCAAGCAAGTAAAAGATCTGTACAATAAGAACTTCAAGACACTGAGGAAAGAAATTGAAGAAGACCTCAGAAGATGGAAAGATCTCCCATGCTCATGGATTGGCAGGATTAATTTAGTAAAAATGGCCATTTTACCAAAAGCAATCTACAGATTCAATGCAATCCCCATCAAAATACCAATCCAATTCTTCAAAGAGTTAGACAGAACAATTTGCAAATTCATCTGGAATAACAAAAAACCCAGGATAGCTAAAGCTATCCTCAACAATAAAAGGACTTCAGGGGGAATCACTATCCCTGAACTCAAGCAGTATTGCAGAGCAATAGTGATAAAAACTGCATGGTATTGGTACAGAGACAGACAGATAGACCAATGGAATAGAATTGAAGACCCAGAAATGAACCCACACACCTATGGTCACTTGATTTTTGACAAAGGAGCCAAAACCATCCAATGGAAAAAAGATAGCATTTTCAGCAAATGGTGCTGGTTCAACTGGAGGGCAACATGTAGAAGAATGCAGATCGATCCATGCTTATCACCCTGTACAAAGCTTAAGTCCAAGTGGATCAAGGACCTCCACATCAAACCAGACACACTCAAACTAATAGAAGAAAAACTAGGGAAGCATCTGGAACACATGGGCACTGGAAAAAATTTCCTGAACAAAACACCAATGGCTTATGCTCTAAGATCAAGAATCGACAAATGGGATCTCATAAAACTGCAAAGCTTCTGTAAGGCAAAGGACACTGTGGTTAGGACAAAACGGCAACCAACAGATTGGGAAAAGATCTTTACCAATCCTACAACAGATAGAGGCCTTATATCCAAAATATACAAAGAACTCAAGAAGTTAGACCGCAGGGAAACAAATAACCCTATTAAAAAATGGGGTTCAGAGCTAAACAAAGAATTCACAGCTGAGGAATGCCGAATGGCTGAGAAACACCTAAAGAAATGTTCAACATCTTTAGTCATAAGGGAAATGCAAATCAAAACAACCCTGAGATTTCACCTCACACCAGTGAGAATGGCTAAGATCAAAAACTCAGGTGACAGCAGATGCTGGCGAGTATGTGGAGAAAGAGGAACACTCCTCCATTGTTGGTGGGATTGCAGACTGGTAAAACCATTCTGGAAATCAGTCTGGAGGTTCCTCAGAAAATTGGACATTGAACTGCCTGAGGATCCAGCTATACCTCTCTTGGGCATATACCCAAAAGATGCCTCAACATATAAAAGGGACACGTGCTCCACTATGTTCATCGCAGCCTTATTTATAATAGCCAGAAAATGGAAAGAACCCAGATGCCCTTCAACAGAGGAATGGATACAGAAAATGTGGTACATCTACACAATGGAATATTACTCAGCTATCAAAAACAACGAGTTTATGAAATTCGTAGGCAAATGGTTGGAACTGGAAAATATCATCCTGAGTGAGCTAACCCAATCACAGAAAGACATACATGGTATGCACTCATTGATAAGTGGCTATTAGCCCAAATGCTTGAATTACCCTAGATGCCTAGAACAAATGAAACTCAAGACGGATGATCAAAATGTGAATGCTTCACTCCTTCTTTAAATGAGGTAAAAGAATACCCTTGGCTGGGAAGGGAGAGGCAAAGATTAAAACAGAGACTGAAGGAACACCCATTCAGAGCCTGCCCCACAGGTGGCCCATACATATACAGCCACCCAATTGGACAAGATGGATGAAGCAAAGAAGTGCAGACCGACAGGAGCCGGATGTAGATCGCTCCTGCGAGACACAGCCAGAATACAGCAAATACAGAGGCGAATGCCAGCAGCAAACCACTGAACTGAGAATAGGTCCCCCGTTGAAGGAATCAGAGAAAGAACTGGAAGAGCTTGAAGGGGCTCGAGACCCCAAAAGTACAACAATGTCAAGCAACCAGAGCTTCCAGGGACTAAGCCACTACCTAAAGACTATACATGGACTGACCCTGGACTCTGACCCCATAGGTAGCAATGAATATCCTAGTAAGAGCACCAGTGGAAGGGGAAGCCCTGGGTCCTGCTAAGACTGAACCCCCAGTGAACTAGACTATGGGGGGAGGGCGGCAATGGGGGGAGGGTTGCGAGGGGGACACCCATAAGGAAGGGGAGGGGGGAGGGGGATGTTTGTCCGGAAACCGGGAAAGGGAATAACACTTGAAATGTATATAAGAAATACTCAAGTTAATAAAAAAAAAAAGAAGAAAAGAAGCCACTTCCTCATTATAAAAAGGAAGTCATGTTACGCAAATTAATAATCCATCTTCATTCAGGACAATGAACTTGGTTCCTGAAAGGCAACCAGGTATGGTGGTACATGCCTTTAAACCTGGCATTCAGGAAGTAGTCTTTGTAAGTTCAAAGTCAGTCCAGTCTACATAGCTAGTGACAGGATATCCAGGACTACATAGACCATAGAGAGACCCTGTTCAAAAGAAGAAAAGGAGAGGAAAAGAGGAGGAAGAGGAAGAAGGTCCTTAAAAGCCACCAAATACAGTGTCTTCCTGTTGAAAAGAAGAAAGTCACTAAGTTGTGCAGGGAGATACTATCTGCTCCAAATCACTTCCTTAGGAAGTTGTAAGAGAGAAGCACTTGGAGACTCTTGTCTTCAGTCTCCTCTGCTGTGTTGTGTGACTTTTGTTGCTTTTACAAGAGTAGATTCAAAATTCTGTCATTGGAAGAAACTTGAATAATCCCCTACTAAAACCACTTTCTCCGTGTCTTTCCCCACTTCCTTCCCTCCCTTTCAGAAAGCAGAGCCTCAGAAGAATGTGCCCAGTCATTCACCACAGAAGCCACTGGGCACTAGGTCAACCAGTCCTGACCCCAGGCTGGTTCCACCCTGTTTCCTTCAAGCTCACTGATCGGAGAGTTAACCTTCCTGGAACAAAGAAAACCCTTTGTGTACTAAAAGGATATTCTAAAGAAGATGAATATTTTGCAATCTTACCAAGAATTTATAAGAAAAAGCTCACAAAGTGTTTTATTCTACAAAGGAAACATTCTTATCAGGTGTACTATATCAAAATATAACAAACTAACAGGTAACTACACACTCTGTAAGTTACAACAGTAACTTTGTTACCATTAGTGACAAGAACAAAAGCCACAGGGGTGATCATTTTAATACACATATGTGAAAAATCACCTGCACATTTCTCTCTAAGGGCAAGGAGAGCTCCCTACTACAGTAGAGACAGTCTCTCCAGGACCAAACGCAGAATTTCACCCCAGCAACTCACCATGTAGAGTTTCGCCATCTTCCTGTTACTTATGTCTGCTATGACATCATCATCATTGTCCCCATCTGGAAGTTCAGGCTTTCTCCCTAAAACCTGGGGAAAGGTGAACAGGGAAAAAAAGTTGTGTAGAATTTTAAAAACAATGAACCATCTGACATTTATAAAGATGTCAATTATAAAACCTATGTAATTAAAATAACACAGTCATGAATTTCTCATCAATTTCTGTAACACAGGCCTTTTCCCGTGGGTCAAAGCGCCGCTGGCATGAAGTAAACAAATCCTGTGCCTGTTGCTGGCATGCACTTCCAAGAAAGCCCATGTGAAAACTCAGGGGCCTCCGTTTATTTTTAGGCTAACAGGGATTAAGTAAAATGAGTTCTTCAGCTCAATTCCATAGCAGACCAGATTTCTTCTGAGGCCTTTTGCTTATAAAAAATACTCCAGTTTCTACTAACTGGTTCCTCAAATTAAATTATTGTCTCGAGATAAAATATGATGATGGTTAATTAATCTTAACCATCAACTTGATAGAATCTAGAACCTCCTAGGTGATAAGTCCTGGGCACATCCATGAGGCATTATATTGGTTAGGTCGAGGTAGGAAGATCTACCATAGATGTGAGCAGCCCCAGTTCCTAGACTGGAGTCCCGAAAGGATATAAAAAGAAGGGTAGCTGAGTGTCAGTAGTCATCACTCCACACTCCCTAACAATGGGCAGCCACCTCAGGCTTCTGCCATGACTGAATGGAACTCAAAGTGTGAGCTAAAACTAAACATCTCTTTCTTAAGAGGGTTTTGTCAGGGCTCATACCTAGCATGCAGGTATGCACACCATACCTAAAGCACAAATACCTTGAGGGATGTGGAGGTCAACCTTGTGAAGGAAAAAAATGGGATAGAAAGGGAGGCAACACAGGCTCTTGCGACTCCTCGAAGAGTCCCGATCTGCCCTACAAGTCCTTAGATCTAAGATGGCTCCCGGTACCCGTGAGACAGCAAAAAGGAACCTTAGGCCAGGACGGCAGCTGCTTGACTCATCTTCAGGGAAGTCCTAACAGGTGACAATGCCCACTCCTTCTAAGGAACCTCATCAAGCATGGCTTTCATTGGGGCATGGTGACAGTGTGTCGAGATACGACTGGAAGAGGATTTAGGGGCTTGGGATTGGCTCACAGTAGATCAGTTTATGTGCTGCGCAATAAACTCAGATTTGCGCCCTGATGCTGGCACCCTGAGTCAGATTTCCCTGGATTTGTCACATGACTTTGTTGCTTCTCATCCCCCATCCTCAGTCCAGTTCCCACAATACACAGTTTGTATCATGGACCACAATTAAACTTTGTTTCATTATGTGCTTCCAGTTTTGGAATAACCAGCGACAGAGTTGATGCTCCACACATAATTTATCCGCTGAGTAGATAAATATATTTATCAATGCTCTGCATGTGTGATGCAACCCAAAAGTTCAGTTATGTTATTTGGGAAAATATTCATTTGAATCTGCTCTGCATTTGTTTATACTAAAGTCACAAAATATAAGTTTGATTCACCTAATTCTCAGTGAGAGAAGATGCACCTAATCCCCAAGAGATTTGAGGCCTCAGGGAAGGGAGAGGCCTGGTGAGGGGGGGAGCACCCTCTTGGAGGCAAGGGATTGGAGGAATGGGATGAGGAACTGTGGGACGGGGGACTGGGAGGGGAGACAATGGCTGGAATGTAAATAAATCAAGTTTTTTTTTAAAAAAAAAAGAGATGAGGTAATCTAAACGCAGTCTTGGAGATGCGAGTGATAGGACTCTTCTCTGCAGACGGTCTGCTTTCTTTTTCTCAGGCTCCTGTTAACCCCAGCTTGGTAACAGAGCCTTTAAGGTGCTGCTAAAATGCTACTCCAGTGAAAACCTACAGGAGATAATGCAAAAGCTTATTTTTTTCCACCAGAAAAACAGCATTTTACTCTAGAGCCAGATATGAGTGACCAACCACAGGAACACAGATTAAAGCTTCCCCCAAATACCATCTTCCCCTACAGAAGTGGTTACATGGTGATGTTTTATTACTTACAGAATACTCTGGAAGAGGCCACAGGTGTGTTACAGCAAAGCCGGGCAATGTCCGATACAGATTTCAGATGCTGCTTGATCCTAGTTTTAGCTTTTGGATTGGTAGAAACTAAAGGTCAGCTAAGAATATATAATTGTATGCAGGTAGCATGGCCAAGAAGTCTAAGATGCTGGATTTAGAATACATAATTGTAAGATTTTGGTAGTCATTAGGATGTTAGATCAGACAGAGGTGTGGGCAGTGAATGGCTTTCAAATGAAACTAAAACTAATGTGTGTGTGTGTGTGTGTGTGTGTGTGTGTGTGTGTATTTGTCTGTCTGTCTTGTCTGTCTTCTGGGAACTAAAAGCTTAATTATTTCCAAAGACAGCTGGTGACTTTTCTCCTGACCTGTGGGTTTTGCATAGGTGCTGGATGAGACACCATGAGTTAACAGCAAAGTCAAAAATGTTAGATGGCTTAGGGGTGCCACAGATATTTGGTCTCCACTGACTACGGAGATTTCTGTGAGTCTCAGCTGAGCAGTCAAGAAGGGTCCTGGGCGGCCATGTAGATGCAAGGAGTCATTCTTGGACTCACTCAAACATTTTATGGGCCAAGCTTTCTCTTCAAAAGAGCAGCTGCCCGGTGGCACTGTGGCAGTGTTATCAGGATTACATCTCCAGCTCTCTCCAGCCATCAGGAGACACCCCAGACTGTCTGGGTAGCTAAGTTTCTGGAAGGAGCTGTCAGCAATTTCTGGCAAAAATCCACATGGCTGGGCAAACTCACCAGCTTTCTGGATTAGTGTTCAGGGCTGGGTGCTAACACATACCTAACTCCTTACCTGGTTCCCACGGATGAAGGTCATGGGTTTTTGTTTGTTTGTTTGTTTGTTTTGCAGATTCTTCTTTCCGTTTACAAAGAGCCTGTGTACAGGGAGGGAATGAACCTGGAGATCTGTGGATCTGCACTGGGACCAGGGCAGGGGGAGGGGAGCCTAATCCTAGGACCAGCTGCCACTGAAAAGCTGTTTGCAGTGCCGGGGAGAATGTAAGCATCTTTGTTTGCTGGGCTAGGCTGGGAAAATGATTTGAGCCTTGTTGCTGAAGGCTCCTGGAGAAAGCTAACATTCTTTTTCCTGTTTCCAGGGGAAGGGGAAGAAACCCATTAAGCAAATGATGCAAGGTTCAGCTCCCACACACTGACTATAAACAGTCGCAGGACGGTGGTTTGGAAGCAGCCTTAGGCTGGGCTCCGGGGCCACTTGGCCTACTCATTGATTGGCATTGCCCAAGTGTGGACAAACAGTCCCATAAAGAACACACCGGATAGCCAGTAACTGACAGCTACTCTATCTGTTGTGTGTCTCCCCTCCCCCACCTTTTAATGAAGTGACTTCCGGTCATTCTGTTAGGTCTCTTTTAAAGCAGACGGAGACTAAGGAATGAAGCCGCGTATTTCCAGCATGCATCCCACTGAGCACAATGGTGGGAAGCCGGGGGCACGAGGCACAATGTGTCCCACTAGAGCGAATGAGCAGGCCTCTGGACCCTGGCCATACTGTTTTTCATTCAAAGCCAGCGGCTTCTGGGAAAAAGTCTTGACTCAGAAGACCAGGGAGCAACACGTGAGCTGGGGGCTTCTTTTTGTGTGAGGAAGGCCTCAGAGGCTGCCGCAGACCCTGCCTTGGAGATGTGGCTTCTTGAACAGGGCTGTGAGCGGTGGAGACAAACCAGCTTTCCCTGGGACATGTGAGTTGTAGCCCTGGCCAGTCGTCCTTGAATAACTCCATCCATCCCTGTAAGCCCCTCAGGCTGTGGAGATGTTGGGCCTGAGCACATACTTTACTTCCTGGAGAAGGGAAACAATCTCTTGTCTTCCTCCACCACAGATATTTAACAAGTTCAGAAGTCACTGTCTTGGCCATTGTGGGGGAGGGCACAATTGGCAGTGGAACTTCCATGCTGACACCACAGAAATCCAGTGTCTCATCCACACAGGCTCACTCTCCCTTCCAGCAGTGTGCATAATACCCACATCCAGGAGCCTTGGATGCACAGCTCTGACCCCACTGTGTAAAAGCTGAGTTCTGCAAGCCATTGTCTCCATAACTGTAATTGAGAATCCTAAAACACATGATTCAGAGAGAGCAACAGGGACAAAAAAAAAAAGTGTTTCTGAAAAGCATGGAGTTGAGTGTGGTGGTACAGGGCTGCTGACTTTGAGTCCTCTCTGCTGCTGCCGTAACCGTTATAAACGCATCGGTTGCCCTAGGGTGATTGGTGGTATGGTTGTTTTTGTCTGGTATTGGTTCCCTGTATGGAGTGAGTAGATGTTTGTTTGTTCTCGCATCTCCAGAAGCTGTGTCTCAATGCTAAGTCCCCCTCCCAGGGACCCTGCTCACCCACAATGGCTCAGATGTGATGGTGTGGTTTAACCTGTGGAAAAAGAAAAATGGCCAGCAAATCCACCAGGCTACATTGACAGCATCTGGTGGGCCTGGAGGGTCTGTGTACCACTGGAGTGGACTTACTCTCACACTCTGGCCACCAGTTCCCACTACTCTGTCATCGATGTGCTCTGGCCAGTGTTTGGAATTGCCTTCCTCTCTGCTCCTAATCTCCCTTCTTCCTTGCTCCACAATGTCCAAAGTCTCTTCCTCTCCTCTCCTGGCTCCATAACCAGGCTCTAGAGGTCATATTGACTATGGTCCTTAGAATCCATCCTCAGGGTAGAGCATCAAGGCAAGGAGTTAAGGAAGTTTTCCTGCTGGGCAGAAAGTTCTAGTAGTAAACTTCTAGATACTATGCTGCCAGTTCCTATACCAAGGCCCTAATGATCTAGGGGCAAAGGAGGGGAAGAGAAAGCCAGCCTCACCATACACCTCAAATATTTTTCTGTGACTATAGCATCAGACACTGTCCCTTTGGGGTACTTTTGGTGGCAAAGTCTCTTTCCCTATATCTGTAAATTCTAAGACAAAGATGATACTGACTTCATTTCCCCTCCCTTAACAGCTCATTGCCAAGGAGAAATAGTAATCTTTTTTTTTTCCTTTGAGGCATCTTAAAAATAGAGTAGGGGGTCAAGGGAAGGTTAAGTGACCTCTGCAGGGCCCTGCCAGACTCAGGAAGTTATGATGCTCAGAAGTGTTGGTCTCCAAAGACCTGGGGCCTTGACACAATGGGGCCCTTTCTCACATCTGCTGCTGCAGGCTCATGAGCTAAATCAATCCCTGTTCCTCAAAATCAATGAAGGCAAATGGCCTTCCCTTCAAACCAGCTGTCAGCAGAGACTATAAATTGGTTCGTTTTATGCAGAAAGATGCCCTGTGATAGGCTGTCAGCTAACTAAATGCTTTCTTCGATGTGACTGGAAACAGCAAGTCGGGAGTGACAGTACACAAATGGAAGGAGACAAAGCATCGAGCAGCCATCTCCTCGAGCAGCTGTCTCCTCGGCTGCATGAAAGCGTCCCAGCAGTTACCAGGAGCTAAAATGGGAGGTTGACAGTCAAGGTCACCATCTTTACAGTGACACCTAACATCTATAGAACAACTATGTCCCAGGCTCCAGACACATGGTATAGCTTGTCTTTCTTTTTTTCCAATCACCTTTCAAGTATGCCAAGCATGAAGGCTTGCAGTTGATACCTGTGAGGGCATAGCAAACTCCAGACTGAAATAGCACAGCTTGGAAACCTGGAAGCATGCAGCACTGCAAGACAATTTTCAAGAGACAAGTGCAACTCAGAGTGGCCCAAACCACCTAGATTCAAAACTGGTGTCTTGAGGGAAAGCCTGCCCTCCCCTCAACAGTGATGGGACTTCTGACAATTATATAGCCTCTGATAGAGCCATGAGGGACTGATTGTACTACAGCCTGCTAAGCTCTTTCTGTCAGGTGTTCTGACACGGGAATGAGAAAAATAATACAGATTGGTGAGGACCGGGTATTTATATCACTTAATAGCAAACAAAAGCAAAGGCAACTGGGAGCTGCAATCACAGATGTAGTATTATTGTTATAAATATTTAACCTTACGACAAGTGTCGTTACTGGGTTTTGGAAATAGTATCACACTCTGTAGCCCAGCTAACCTGAAATTCACTATGTATTTTAGAGAGGCCTGGAACTTGGAGCAGTCTTCCTGACTTAGCCTCCCACTATAGATATTTGTTTATTTGGGGTTTTGGTCAAGTTTATTAACTTCTCCTTTTCTTCTGGTTTTGTTTTTTAAACTGTGCCTTAAAAACAAAAACAAGCAAACAAGAAGTTGCTCTCTAATTCTACCTGGAAGACAAGGGTGTTGCCCCGACATCCTAAAACTATAGAACTTCTAGTCTTTGCAGGAGGAGGTCACTGAAACTTAACGAAGATGCAGACAAACACATCAAAGTCTCTAAAATGAGTTGTTAACTACAAAGAGGTGAGACATCCTTCAAATAAGGAAGGATGATGAGGGATTTTTTAAAAATTAGTGTAAGTTATATAAGTTGACGCTGGGTATCTGAATAAAGATAAATCAAAGTGGGTAAGACTGACACCCATTCCCATGCCAGCATTCGAAAGGCTCCAGCTTGAGGCTATAACCCCGCCCAGAAAATGTCTACTGTGACCTTGATGAAGAGGCAGCACTGTGTACTCTGAACGTGAGGTATCAACTGTTTGAACTGCTGCATCCTTCATCCGTGCTGACTTTCTGCTGGCCTACGCAGATTTTGTCTGCTGAACTTGAGATGATCTGAGGACCTGAAGGAATGGGGCAGACTACAGTCTGATGTTGTAGACAACTTTACCTCAGTTTCAGCGTACTTTTATGCATGGATGTAAGAAAGACAGCAACGATCCAAGGGAGGTTGGTTGAGTTCAGAAAAACATGTAAATAAACACCAGTAAGTACATACTAAATAGTAACAGAGCAGCCATTTTCCCCGGAACTTTCTCAGGACGGAGCAATTTAAACCCAGTTGCCTGTCATGCATTATAGATTATATCTGGGAAAGCATGAGAGCAAGGCAGAAGGCCGGATTCAGAGTGCACTGACCACATTGGGTTCTAGAGCTACAGGTTCTGACAGGTAACAAGAATAAGCATGACTTGAGTTGAATGTAAAGTTTGTCACAGAAGGCACAAAATCATGCCCAAGAACAATCCAGGGAACAAAATGCACCTAGTTAAAACACCCTTCTTCCCATTGTCTCTCTCTATGTTTCCTAAGGTAATGCTCACCATGCATTATTCTTTTGACTCTGTTCTGACAATCAGGAGTGTCTTGACCTGAGAATACCTTTTTTTTTTCATGTCCCCAAAGCAGTTCTCTCAGTTATCCACAGTGAGCCCTCAGGTAGCTAGCAGTCTTAGGAAGGGGACCTCTTCTGGCACTCTAGCATCTGGCAAAACAAAACAAAATACCTAAAGACAGATGAGACCCCGTCCTGAGGTTGGAATACATAAGAGGGTCCAGTAGACTTCCATCCTGCCTTAAAGACATAGTAGCCTGATGAACATTAAGGTTATCTCTATCCTTTAAAGTGCCATGGAGGGCTGGAGAGATGGCTCAGTGGTTAAGAGCACTGACTGCTCTTCCAAAGGTCCTGAGTTCAAGTCCCAGCAACCACATGGTGGCTCACAACCATCTATAATGGAATCTGATGCCTTCTTCTGGTGTGTCTGAAGACAGCTACAGTGTACTCATATATATTAAATAAATCTTAAAGTGCCATGGAGAGACAGATATGGATGATCACAGGCTCAGGGTCTGGGAGAGCATTTTCAAGACAGTGTTATGTGTGACCAGCTACACCACTTAAGTAATGTAGAACACAGGACTGAGGGCATAACTTGTATCTGAAGGCAAAGAATAACTCGTGGCCATGTAGGCTATGGTCTGTGAGGCACTTTAGGAGACATTAGAAGAGGGCCAGGGAGCCTCAGGGAGCCTAATAGCATTGTCTTTTCATTTTTAATTATTAAATTTAATTATTTTTCAGCTAGTTTGTGTAGCTTAAGCTGGGATTCAACTAGAGATCTAACTGAAAATGACCTTGAACTTCTGATCCTTCTGATTCTACCCCAAGTGCTGGAATTAAAGGTATGAAACATCATACTCAGGTTGTATGGTGCTGGGTTCCAGGGCTCCCTGCATGCTAGGTGTGCCAGTTAGGTTAGTTTTAAACTAGAATCCTCTGGGAGGAGGGCCCCTCAACCGAGAAATAGCCTCCATCAGATTGGCATGTAGGCAAATCTTCGAGAGCATTTTCTTGATTGATGATTAAGGTAGGAGGGTCCAGCCTACTTTGGATATTGCTATCCCTGGACTATGGGGCTATAAAAGAAAGTGGGTTGAACAAACCATGAAAAGAAAACCAGGAAAAGCAACATTCATTACTCTGTGCTCTTTGCATCAATTCCTGCCTTCTGGTTCCTGCTTTAGTTACTGCTTTGGCTTCCCTTGATAATATACTATAAGCTAGAAGATGAAATAAACCCTTTTCTCCTCAAACTGGCTTTGGCAAGCACTCTCCAAATTAAGCCATGCCTGCAGCCCCTCTTTTAAAAATGAGGACAGATTTCAGAGCCTTTTGTGGGAGATGCCCCTATTTAAGGCAACTGTTTTATAAGTAGCCACAAACACTTAGATTCAGGTATAATTTGTGAATGACAAATATGTTACCACTAAAATTTGGAGAAGACTCACTGGGAACTTGCTTCTCCTTAATGAATTTGTTAAACCAGTCAGAAAACCTTGGCAGTATGTATTATTAATACGAAGACACCCTGTGTTCCTAGATGAAGCGGGGCGTGGTTAAGATATTGCACAGTAGCAAAGCTGGTGAGGTCCCCAGGGTATTCTGTGTGCCTCCAGAGAAGACAAACTGTGCCTGAGTGGCTACTTCAGGAAGCTATGTACAGAACATACTGGCCACGTCTATAAATACCACTTGTGGCTGTGGGTGTGAGTGGCTGTGGGTGGGAGTGGCCGTGGGTGGGAGTGGCCGTGGGTGGGAGTGGCCGTGGGTGGGAGTGGCCGTGGGTGGGAGTGGCCGTGGGTGGGAGTGGCCGTGGGTGGGAGTGGCCGTGGGTGGGAGTGGCCGTGGGTGGGAGTGGCCGTGGGTGGGAGTGGCTGTGGGTGGGAGTGGCTGTGGGTGGGATAGGATAGGTAACTTTAATAGTTTTGGGTACCGGGGACCTTATGAGAAGGAGCTACAGTATTGAGGATGCTATGAGCCCTCAGGAATTCTCATTTATCTTTTTCTAGGTTCAAGAAATAGCAGAATAAAAATTGGGGCTACTAAAGAGATAAGCAGTGGGATAGTCTCTTTCTAATTAGATGTTAGGGAATAAGCTTTAATTATTAAGGGTCATTTTAATTAACATTGGACAACATTAGCCATTTTACAGAGAGTCTGCGGGGCCTATTTATCAAATTAATTTGTAATTGCCAATGGCTTAATTTAATTTTAATTTATCACTCATTGTCTTAAAGTTTCTGAGCCTAATACAGGCTATTTTAGGTCTTTGGGTACTATAAAGGGCTATGAGAAAACTGTAATTAAAGGTGACATCCCTATTTCCCCTTTTTCATATTTACTTTTTGAAGACTACAGGGAGCTCAATGCCTACATTTAGTAGAGTCCTCAGGTGAAACTAACATGAGTCCCACTATTAAGTCTATGACATGTTGACAACAAGTCCCTCCTCCTCTTTTTCCTTTTGTATTAAGCATTGTGCCAATGGGCTCCAAGCCTGGGATCCCTGTACCCACATTGATGCCATGACAGGAGCCAGCTTGAAGCTCATTCTCCCTCTCCTCACCAGGGCAGGTCAACTGAGCTTATCCAACACTGGTCAGTACTGCCAGGCTGATTCTGGTAGTTCATTCTTTTGTAACTACAGCAAAATACCCGACCCCAGGAAATTTATAAACAATAAAGGTATATCTGCCAGGAAGTTGAAAAACACGGCATTGGCATGCTTTAAAATAATTCACAGCAACAAAAAACAGTAGTTGGTTGGCTTTGGGGCCAAATTAACACTAGCTTTGGCTAAAATCAGCCAACTAATGAAATTTCATGGTCTTTGTTGGCTTACAGACAATTCCACTAGCTTCCTCCCAACAGCAACTTAGGAATAGCTTGCACCATCACCTGCTACCATGACTACCTGCACAGCAGCCATGTGTGGATGGCCTGGCAGCATATAAAAGGACTGCTCCCTGCCCCAACCCTCTTCCCTTCTCTCTTCCCCACCCCTGCCTCTCCGTTCCTACATGTTCCCGGCTGGCCTCTCTTTCTTTGTCCTTCTCTGTTTGTCGTCCCCCCCTCACCACGTCCTACTCTCTGTCTCTACCCCTTTCCCATGTCCTGTTCCCTTCCCTTCCCCTATAATATATCTTCCTTATAACAGGGAAGATATGATTTTTCAGGGGGACATCTTGCATGGGCCCTCTAGGTACCCCTTACTCCTGATGCTACCACATTGTATTTCATAGAAGTGTTAATACTGTGGTTCACATTACAGGGCATTCTTTCTGGGTTATAAAAGGCGGAGAACCTGTATTGGGCAAGATAAATCTGGATGACCCATTCTCTCACTGTTGTTGAGGCTCCACAGCGTGATGCTGGAGCATCGGCTGGGATCTGGTGAAGACCTTAGAGTAAATTGAATCCTGCCAGAGCTTGTTTGAATGGAGCAGATCACATAGTGAGACAGGAATCTAGAGGGTCGTTGGAGTTCTGGGAGATGTATATTCCAAGGACAGTTTTTCTAATGACCATCTGTTTGCTTCTTTTCCAAGGTTCCGACACCTCTTAATATTGACCTGTGAGGACCAAATTCCAACACATGAAATTTTGGAGGCTACACTTAGACCATAGCTAATCCCTGCAGCACCGTGTTGTGAAAGAGAGCAACTTTGAAAGCCACTAAATGCCATCCTGTGGGCACCTTCCTGCAACTTCACCTAATCCAGATTCTCACATGCTTCAGCTCCAAATACATTAGCATGTGAATTGAAGATCTGAGTTGCAGATTGAGTTTTGATGAAGACAAACCCTGAAACCATAGTACTGACCAGTCCTGTCCCAGAGAAAAGTCACACCTTGCTAATCAACAATCATTGTTCAGGTATTTCAAGGTGGTCACATTGTCAGCATTCCATAGGGGACAGCATCCTGTTAACTATCCTAGAAGACATTCCAGAGGACACTATCTAAGAGCTGGCATTCCGGTCCTCTGTCTTTTACAATCTTTCTGCCCCTCTTATAGGACTTTCCCTGGTCTTTAAGTGTTGGGTTGTAGATATAGAAATTGGAGCTGGGCACCCTGTAGCCACACATTTTCTGTTATGGATATTGGTAGTAACCTCTAGCTACTGCTAGCTTTATGTGGGGCCTGGAACGGGAGAAGGAGGCTCTTCATCAGGCCCAGGCTGCTGTGCAGGCTACTCTACCACTTTTTTTTTTTTTGCATGACCCCTTCAGTCCAGGATCATCAACTGCAACTGAGGCTGCACCTTCACCAGTGGCCTTCCATGACCTCTCACAATGCTAAGCCTCGGCTCATCTCCATGAACCTTCATACCTTCTAAACCAGTACCCCTGGAGTGATTCTTAGCTCCAGCTATCCAGCATTAATTGTTTCAATAGTCCCTTCTATTTCTACTCTAAAGCTAGAGCCACATGGCCAAAGTTGCTGAGTTCTGCTGCCTGCTGGAGCTGGAGCATGGACCACCTTATTCTATTACCAGCTTTCTGTTTTCTAACTCCCTTACTACCTAAGCTTGGCTGTCCTGAAATGTGCTCTGTAGATTGACCTTGAACTCAGAGATCTACATGACTTTATCTCCTAAATGCTAGGATCAATGTAGGGTACCACCATGCCTGAACTTAAGCTTTACTCTGGCTGGCCTTGAACTCAGAGATCTGCTTGCCTCTGTCTCTGGAACTAAAGGTGTGTACCACCATGTTTGAACCTATATTTAGCTGGGAGGGATCTTGCCCCAAGTCGTCACTCCCTTAATCTGTTAATTTCCTTGAACATAGGATTCAACTCTATTTCACTTGCTGGCACCCCTTTATTACTAGAACCATACATTTTATATTTTTTCTTTCTCAGCTTGCTCCTTTTCATTAAAACACTCTTCATAAGACTAAACCAGAGAACAAAGTCTCTGCTGGGCTTTTCCTTTGTTGAGGATATTAATATAAATCTCTTTATCTTCACCTCAGGTAGACTCTTCAGACAAGAGCAAAAAGCAGCTACATTCTTCACGAAAATACCACAAAAATAATCTCTAGGCCACATACTGAAATTCTTATCCAATGAAAGCTCTTAGGCCAGGTCTGCACAGTTCAAATCATTGTCAGCAACAAGTCTTCCATATTCCTACTAGGATGGGCATTAAGCCCTACATAAAGCATTCCACAGCTTTCCAAATCCAAAGTCTCAAAATCCACAGTCTTCCAAATAAAAACATGGCCAGGCCTATCACAGCAATACGCCATCCCTGGTACCAAATTCTGTCTTAGTTAAGGTTTTACTGCTGTGAATAGACACACTATTATCAAGGCAACTCTTCTAAGGACAACATTTACTTGGGGCTAGCTTACAGGTTCAGAGGTTCGGTCCGTTATCATCAAGGCAGGAGCATGGCAGCTTCAAAGCAGACACAGTGCAGGAGAAACTGAGAGTTCTGCATTTTGATCTGACTGCAGCCAAGAGGAAATTGACTCTTCTGCACTGGGTGGAGCTTCAGAGCCCACCCCAACAGTGTCGCACTTCCTCCAACAAGACCACACCTCCTAACAGTACTACTCCCTTTGGGCCAAGCATATTCAAACCACCACACCAGCATAATGGTAAGCAAGGAAAAAAGAAGGAAAGAAAGAAGAGCATGTCGGAGCTGGGCATGTAGTTATACCTGCAGTCCCCAAGGGAAATCTTCACACCATTTACAATGGCCCTTTCTCCACATGTTCCCAGCAGCCAGCAATCAGATAGCATTCTTATGAAATGATGGAGTAAATATGGACCATACAGTTATACAATGAAAGACCATAAATAAGTGACTTTCCACCACAGCCCTCATGGAAGTCAGAGGATAAGTTTCATCCTTCCACCACTGGTGCCAGGAATAGAACTCAGGTCCTCATATGTGCACAGAAAGCCTCTTTATCCACTAAGCTCTCTTGCTGGCCCTTCTTTCCCCTTCTTTGGGGTGGGAAAATCACTCAGCTGTTACGAGGGAACATGTTTTCCTGGACTTTGTTAATTGTTACCACTGCAGCACAGCTGAGGATGTAGCTCAATGGGTGGACACTTACCTGCCTAGCATTCATGAGGCCCTTGCTCTGTGTGTGTGTGTGTGTGTGTGTGTGTGTGTGTGTGTGTGTGTGTGTGTGTGTGTGTGTGTGTGTGTGTGTGAGAGAGAGAGAGAGAGAGAGAGAGAGAGAGAGAGAGAGAGCGCTCATTTTAGTGTAAGGAAATGGGGCTGAAAAACAGCTACTGCCAGCTGCATTTGTGAATGGCCTAAGCTGATTAGTGATTCCATGCTTATGGCTTAACAAATCTATTCAGAATTTCATGTGTGCAAAGCACGCTGTGCTGCGTGGGGCTGCAACACTGGTTAGCTGCACTAATTAGTTGAATTCATAGAAGAATATTTGAAGTTGATTAAGAGAGGTTGATATGTAAATTAATGTAAAATCTATGTAAATAGATTTTTCTAGTTCCAGAGCTAACCCGCATCCCATACTCCCCATCCCCACCTCCTTTTCGAACTCATGGGCTCAAACAACCCTCTTGTCTCAGCTTCCAGAGTCCCTAGACCCACTGGTACACACCAGCAGACCTTGCTCAGCTGATGCCCTTAGGCAGTTAGATGCATGCAACCCTGCAGTCCTCAGAGGATAGTCTCCCTCCTTCCTAATCAGCTTGAGACCCCACCTCCTACTTCACTGGTAACACACCGAGCATCACAATTGTCCCTCCTTAGGATTTAGAATATCATACAAAGAGGAGGGTGGGGCATCAGGGCTTTGGTAAGCATCTGTGATGAAAAACTACTTTCTCTTGCTCAGAAGAATGAGCTCCGAGTTCTATCTCTGACTCTGGGTGGAAAGTTACTTTATAAAGATCTGTTTAAAGGATGGGAGGAGCCTGGAGAGAAAGCTCAGTGGATGACGTGTTCGTTGCTCAAACAGGAGACCCCAAGCTCCGATTGCCTGTGCCCACTACTACTGTGGGAAGGGGAGGACTGGAGGATTCTAGGGTGTACCCAATTATCCAGTCCAGTCGAATAGGAATCAGTGGGGAACACTGTCTCATAAAATAAGGTGGAGAGCAACTGAAAAGACACCAAATGTCAATCAACATCCTCCACACATATGTACTTACATGCATACACCACATGCGCACGCACACTCACATACCCCATGAGAGGGCGAACACATGCACCAAGGAGGAGGCCCCTTGAAAGAAAGAATCTATGAAAAGATAACAGTCCCTTCATGGTGTTGAAGGCAGTGTGTGCTTTGTGGGAGAGCCTGATAAGACTGACTTGTTTACACCCAAAGCCCTGCCCTTTTATCTGGCACCATAGCTGTCTCATACCCAGGTGCAAGCCCTTTTATTTCTGACTAATAGAGTTCCCAACCTTGCTGCCTTAATCTTAACTCGTCTTTAACCTTCAGGTCTGTTTTTATAGCAACGCAAAGAAACACGTTTCTTGGTGGCAGTTGATAACAAATCTTTGCTGCAAGGTGAATAGCATCACTGTCTCAGGATAGAGGGAGGTGACTCAGAGAGCATCCTATCTGTTCCTGGTAGAAAACTGTTCATTCTCCCTCAAGGCCACCTCATATACACCCTTAGTGCTCAGCCTCCAAGAACAGTGTCTTGTTTGGGGGGTTGGGGATAGGAGGTGTCTTTAGTCAAACTGGGAAAGCCAAGATAGTCAGTCTGATGCACCAAATTGTAGAAGTGAACAACACTTTTCTTGCAGGGCATGAGTGGGTACACACTCAACCCATACTGGTAAATGAAAGCTATTTAGCAAAACAACAACTCCTTCACTGACATATTCAAAGCTCCTTTGAGAAGCAGACCAAAAGCCAAGAAAAGGAAGAAATGACCTGAGGAGTCTATCGGACCACACACTGTGGTAGAGACATTACAGGATCTCCCCTAAGCCATCTCTAAAAGGAGCAGTGATTAGTAGTAGGTAAGGGAGGAGAAGGGAAGTAATTATAAATGACCTGATCAAGAAGCAAGTTGCTGTAGTGAGTGACGTGGGGTGATGTTGGTAGCTGGGAGCCCTGAGCCTCAGAATAACCTCACCGCAGTGCAGCATTGGAAGCAGAGAGGGCTGTGCAGCCTAAGTTAGCTCCCACCTTCCCCTCTCCCTCCTGCTCTGTCTTCTTGGTCACTGATGAGTTATTTTCCTGGTAAAATGAGCCAATTCAAGCCAGATTTATATATATACATACACATACATATATACATGCGGTTTACTGGGAAACTGCTTTCGAGTGGGCAAGTTCACCCTAGACTGAATCATTTCAAGACCCCCAGGCAGTATCAGCAGCTATTGCTGGAATCTTTCTCAAGTTTGCTATGGGCCAAAGGAAAGGATAGATGACTGTTAGGTTTTAGACTCAGGACAAGGGGCTGAGGTGCATATTTTACATACCAAAGCTGACCCGCCTCCAGGTTCTCCCAGCACTACCTCAGTCACTCCCTGGCATACCCTACCCCCAACCCTGAACTTTCCAACCCAGTGGCTGAGCTGTCCTTCTTCTGAGACTCTGTGCTATATATAACCCAGACATTTTGGCTCCTTCCTCTTTCCAGCTCCTACTTCTCCTCTCTTCTCTCCATCTCTCTTCATGAGCTCTTTCTCTCCCCCGACCTCTGCCCCTTCTTCCCCATGGCAATTTCTCTGGCCTCATTCCTTGGAACCAGTGAATTTACCAGAGAACAGTTTGTGTAGCACATAAACCTGTGTACATAGGTGCATACAAGTACAGACACACACACACACACACACACACACACACACACACACACACACTCTAAATGTTAGTTAAAAAAACAGCCCATAATCTTAACTATGATTCCAGCCATTCTGATACCTGATTTACAGTGAGGTGAATCCAAAGAGGCATAATGTAGACTTGCACACAGTATCCTCAGTTCAACAGAATTGCCTCCCTTCAAGTCCCAGGGGGTCTTTAACACAGGTAAATTATACTTCATAAAGATAGAGGCTTTCCAAAAGACCCAAGTGAAGATTCTTCAATCCCACTTGGGAGTGAGAAGAAAGCAGTCATGGGGTGCAGAGGGAGAGAGGGAGCTAGGTAAGAAAGGGGATAGAGAGAGGAAGGGGGAAACATAATCAGGTATTGTGAGGGGGAGAGAGCAGAGGCGGGTGGAGGGAGGGGGACAGGACTGAAGCCCTGAGGGCCAGCAGAAAGAATGAGAAAAAAAAGCAACCTTGGGAGATAGGAGAACCCTCTAGAATATACTAGAGACCTGGGAGGGGAGAGACTCTCAGGACTCAAAAGGAGGGACCTTAGATGAAATGTTCTACAGAGGGAAAAGGGAACATTTAAGACTCCACCTCCAGTAGAAAGACAGGACATCAAGTGGAGGGAAGGGGTTGCCATCCCACAGTCAAAAGCCCTGACCTAGAGTCATTCCTGTCTGAAGGAACTGCAGGGACGAAGATGGAGAACAGCATGAGAGAAAGGAGGTCCACTGACAGGCCCACATTGGAATCCAACTTAAGGGGAGGTCCAGGGCCCTGACACTGTTACTGATGCTGTGGTGTGCTTGAAGACAGGAGCCTAGCATGGCTGCCCTCTGAGAGGCCCAACAAGCAGCTGAAAGAGTCAGGGAGATGCAGATACTAGCACCTACCACCCAACCAATGGAAAGAAGCTGGTGACCCCTGTGGTTGAATTAGAGGAAAGCTGGAAGAAGCTGAGGAAGAAGTCCATCCTATAGGATCAGCGGTCTCAAATAGCCCCAAGATCTCTCAGATACTGAGCCACCAACCAGGCAGCGTACACCAGCTGATATGAGGCCCCCAACACATATTAGCAATAGTCAGTTCTAATCCTTTTAATCTTGCCATACTGTAACTGTCAAGGGATCGGGCTGGTCCGGAAGGATTTTAAGCGGATCTGATTTGGTGAGACAGAAAGGCTAATTGATGCAAAGAAGGCTTCAATCCAGCTGTTTTAGTTCTGCAACTCAAAACCAATGTCTAGAGTGGCAGGAAGAGGGATGAGTTGGATGGCCCAACTGCTTTTAGGGATTTGGGACGTTAATATCTCAGTCTGCTTCAAGACTGATAAAAAGGCAATGACCGGAGCAGCAGTTAGAGTGTCTCAAAGAGGCCCACCCAAGGAGCCATGATAAAACAGAAGTTGACAAAGATCAAGAAGAGTCAGCAGGTAGAAACTGTGCAACTCTGTGGAGGAACACTGAGAGACAAAGTTACACAAGGAAAACCTTTACATCAGAGTTAACAATTGTTCAATTGGCTGGACCAAGTATCAGAGCTCTGTAGCAGGGTAAAGTAACTGTAATCACCTGTTTGTCTGCATCAAACTCCTGCAGGAGAAACAAGCGCCTGGAGGCTTTGCAAAGCAAGTCAGCATCCAAGGAATTAATCTGAACAGAAAGTGTCTAAATGATATTCCTTGTTTCCATACATAATAAACTTTGTATATTTGTTTCAAATATTAACAGCACCAAATGCTATTTAATGAACAAAACAGAGCATCTCAAGTAAAACGCAATTTTTAGTTACAAGCAATTTGATAATGTAAAATTTTAAAAGTTGGTACTATTACCTTAAGCGACCATATACAATATTTGAAAACATGACAATACATATTTTATTAACATAAAATTCTTATACCTAAATTCCAAGATTGTATAGTAATTATCAGGCTGCATGAAGAGATAATTAATTCTAAGTTGATTTCCTTCCAAAAAATTACTTTAAATTTTCAAATTAAAAGGTGTTTAAAAGGAGATAGTTTCTATCCTGAGAGGAGTAAATGATTAATTTTAGAAAGTTTTCTAAAACTAACCCTGTTGACAGAATCTTTACAAAATCTCTATATTTTCATTCTACACATTTGACCAACAGATGAGAGATAAAAAGTTAGTCATGTCAAATATGTAAGAAATAATTTACACATAACGTAGACTTACTGGACAAAGAAACATAAAGCCGACTCCTTACTCCTTGTATACCCAGGCAAATCTCTAGGTCACCATATTCTGATAGTGGGGAGCACAGATCTGAATATTATTCTATCTAAAAATAGACTGTTTTTTTTAGGAGCATAATTTGCAAATAAAGATAACCAAATTAAGTGAGTTTTAACAGATCCTGGACTTTGGAATGTCTTAGAAAACATCCACAAGAATTATTGCCAAGGCCTGTGTACAACTTGCATGCTTCAAGGTGAGAGGGCAGGCGCTGGCCCTGGCCCTGGAGCTCTCTGTCTGGGTAAAATCTAGATTATAGTCTTAAAGCACCACAAATGAGAGACTTTCCTTCATTTAAGTTCTTTCCTCCTATAGCGTCTGAGGGTCGGGATATAACTTACTAGACTCCGCAGATACAAAACCAATTGTCAAAGACACTACGTGGATATTCTGAATAATCTTCCAAAGCTGTGAGTTTGATGACAGAGTGTCTGGCACGCTTCTTTAATGATGGAACATGGGTGATTAGGGTATGGACCCTGTAATTAGATTTTGCTAAGAAGAAATCTTGAATGCCAGGGTAGAGAGCATAACCAATTGAACTATCATGCAGGTCCCATACTAGTCGGGTGGTAGGCTTAGGTACAAGGTAATCTTCTGATTACTTCTATAAAATGTCAATGTTTTATATGACTGAGTTTCAAAACAAATTGGAAACCTGGTGTCTCCTTAGTCTAATAAAAGGAGGATACAATGATAAACAGAGGGCTCAGTGGGTCTAGTGGGTATTGTCTCTTTTTTAACCTGAGTTAAAGACAGTGGCTAAGTCACACAGCTGCCAAGATGAAGGCAAGCCACATGGTTATTACTCCAAGGTAGGCCTAGGTCATCAGTCCAGACTTTGGTAAGTCATATGGCACTCCAAGGTGAGCCCATCAGGCATATACCCGTTTCCTAAATAAGAGTAGAATTCAAGTCACAGATGTAGTATAACAAATTAAGATTATCTTTTTAAATCATACCCAATGAATTTACAAATCTAAAATACAGAAAGATAAAGTTCCAACACAAACTTTAAAGACAGTAAATAAAACCAAGAAAAAAGGGGGGAGAATTCAGAGAGTTAAATACCTCTCCCATTGTAATCTCACTTTTTTTTATTTCTTAATTGTTCATTTTCTTTCCTTTTATTTTAGTTGTTTATTTTCTTAGTTGTTTATTAGTTTATTTCTTAGTTGTTCTCAAGCCCAAAGGGTCCTTTTCTAGGCTTTTCTGATTTTCACTCTTTTTCCCTGTCACAGTCAAGACAGACTTTGGAGGAGACTTTCAAATAAACATGCTTGGGTCTGGGGCAGATGGACCAAAGTCCAACTCCAGAACCAGCTTTCTCAAAATAGAACAGCATGAAACGCTTTTTCAGTATTATCTGTACCTGAAAGACATTTGAATCTCTTTAAGACTGACAGTGATCTACATATTCACCATCAGATTGTGTGTGTCTGCAGACGAGCAGACAACCTGAAATGCTTCAACCTCTTACCTGTTGTTAAAAGACGCAAGCAGGATTGCCCATGGTTGAGAAGCAGAAACACAAGCATAAAGCAGAAGATGCATAAGGCAAAAGAGTTCCAGGGAGATGCAACGTTAGAGACCTAGCAGAAATGACCGGGCATTCCAGCTCTGGTGTGGTTGCAAGCCAAAACATTAAGAAAGATAAAAGCATTCCTCCAGATAGCAGTGGGGAAAAGAGAAGAGGGACTTGCGATTTTTGGGTTGTTTTGGGGGGTTTTTGTTGTTGTTTTGTTTTTGTTTGTAGGGAGAGATTTGGGGGTACAAGATGTAATGAACTAGAGGCTCCCAGTTAGATGGCAGAGCCACCAGGATTTAATTTAGTATGGCTTGTTTTTTTTTTTTCTTCTCAGAGCTGGGGACCGAACCCAGGGCCTTGCGCTTCCTAGGCAAGCGCTCTACCACTGAGCTAAATCCCCAACCCCTTAGTATGGCTTGTTAATTTGGATGTTAGTGGTTGTTCCCAGCGATTGAGTTACCTGTGGATTCTAAACCAAGTTTGTGTGGTGTTTTCCTTCACGCGGCAACTCAACTAAGTTCCAGAGAAAGGTACAATGGCAGGGCACCCCCCAGCCAGCCACAGAATTTGGATGCATGGGGCTGGCATGGCAGTGACAGGCCATGGGAGCATGGTGAGTCAAGTGGAGAGATTTCGGAGCTTCAGACCAGAGAGTCCGCCGAGATGGGAACAGCCCATCAGTGCAATGTGGCCTGCTGGTGCCCAGTCTTGTGGGATGGTGCGTTTGTCAGTATTTCTCAAAAGAGGTGGAGATCCAACGTGTTAGGCAAGAACCCACTAGAAACGTAAGATTATCAGCCTGAGAGTTAGTTTTATTTTCTAAGTGAGAGAAAGGCTGCACCAGGACAAGTCACGTGGACTCAAACATGGGAATTTGAAACAAAGAAAGAGGGTGCTGAGGTCCCCTGCTGTGGAAAGATGAAAAGATGGCTGCTCTGAGTCAGAAAGAGAATGAGAATGGGAACTGCCTGCTTCCTTAGCAGATGCTGACTGGAGTATGATTTAATTCAAAGGCTGGTTTATTTGCTTTTAGGATAGATGTATATAGAGAGTTTGTCTGAATCACGTGGGGAATTCCGACCGCAGTCTGGAACTAAGACAGGGAAAATTAGTCACTGACTCCAAGTAGAGAGCATAACAGATAGATGGTATATTAAAGTCTACAGGAAACTCATATTCTCTAACGTGGGATCCATGGAAAATTTGGGCTTATGTCCTGGCATGAAAAATTAGGAAAGCCTAAGAATAGGCTCGTGAAGTATTTTAGTTTACTTCATTTGTTTTAGATTGTTTGAATTTTTACAATGGCTGTGAAATTGGGTATTGTAGTTGTTTTATTGTTCCTCTGGGTCAGAGGGCAAGCTTACAGGTTTTCCTGGTTGCCAGCCGAAGGATACGCTGGCTTGGGAGAAATGTTTTGTCTTTGTGTTTTCAGAGAAGGTGATCAGGTTCTGGACACCTTCCAGAGCTCTATGGATCAGATTTGATAGAGGGAGACCGCCGGAAGAACTAGATTCAAGAGAATAAAACAAAAAGGGAACAGGATTTCATCCTAACCAATCTGTATCTCAAGATATCTCAACGTCCATATTCAGCCATTAGAAGTTACTGAAGAGTCATTGCTCCAATTCCCTGACCTGGGGGCTGGAGGTGGTTATTCTAAGGTTGTCTTTCTGGGGAATTTAGAAATGATCATAATTTAACAGGGAGGAATTCGCTAGAATTGGTTGTGCAGCCATAATCTCATTGGAAATTCTTATAATGGTACAGAATTTGTTTTGACGAAGAATTAGGGTTTTCATTGGCATAAATTTCCTCTATTGTTACAAAAATTTTAAAAATACAAGGCTTGGATCCAGTCCATCTATAAATGCCATTACAAACTGATCTGAGATGATTAAGCACATGAGTTAAGGGCCAGATAGCAAATTCATGGCTTTGAGTTTACTGTTCAGATGTTTTCAAGATATTTTTCTTAGAAATAGCTGAGAGTACTTAATGAATAACAATGCAGATTACTTTACATAGATAGTTTTCAAAAATATCAGAAATCCACAAAATGTGACATTTAATGTTATTTATCATTTGTTGAGACATATCTGCTCCTAACAGCTCCCCTTTCGTGGATTCGAAGAAGACACTGAGCATCTCCCTCCAGGTGAGGCTGTACATTGTGTCAAGGTAGCCACTGGGCAGAAATTGCCTATTTCTTCTACAGACCTGTACTGTTCTTGAGATAACACAAGTTACAGGACAGGACAGCTTAGTTCGGCGGAGACAGAGTAAGCTAGTCCTCAATAATTCCTGTTTCACGAGGTCTGTCAGATGACCCTGGGCCAGACCGATGCTCCAACGTGTTGCTAACAGGGACTGTATAAGTAGGCAGCTGTCTCTACAACTTGTCTCAGTTCTAGAAGCTATGTTAGGCTTCCTTAATTTTCAGTTAATATTAGTCGCTCTTGGATTTCTGACAGGGTTGAAGACTAATAATAGTCTCATAGCCTACCCAGGCTATTTAACATTGAGAATACATATTTAATTGGATAGTTTTCAGATAGTATACAAGCTAGCCAGGATATAACATATGGATTTTAAGCCTTTCTTAAGTTAGGATAGATAACAGAGTGTTCCATTAAATTGACAAAAATGATGGCCTGACTGTTAGGTGTATTTTGTATTTTGTAAATTACAGAATGGTAGTAGTCATGCTCAACTTACAATTGAGAGAAAAGTTCTTCTTTTAGTTGGACAGAAAGGGTGAAATGTGGTAGGCACTTTGCCCTAATGAATAAAGATTTCAGGGGACCAATCACTGGGCGAGGAGTAGGCGGGACTTCCAGGTCAGAGAGGGGAGGAACTTGCAGTTTTTTGGAGGGAGAGATTTTTGTGGTACAAGAAGTAACGAACTAGAGGCCGCCAATTAGATGGCAGATCCACCAGGATCCGCCAGCAGAGGATTTACTGGAGGATTAGTATGGCTTACTAGTTAGGATGTTAGTAGTTGTGCCCTGTGATCGAGTTATCTGTTGGTTCTGAAAGAAAGAAAGAAAGAAAGAAAGAAAGAAAGAAAGAAAGAAAGAAAGAAAGAAAGAAAGAAAGAAAGGAAGGAAGGAAGAAAGAGAGGGAGAGAGAGGGGGAGGAAGAGAGAGGGGGGGAGGGAGGGAGGGAGGGAGGGAGGGAGGGAGAAATGTTTTATGGGGGAAGGGGTCTGAGATTATGCTGCCTTTCCATCTTACTGAGTTACATAAATCAACTATGTATTAGAAATGGAAAGTTCACTATTTGGGCCAGCAGCAGGCATTTGTCCAATATATATTGAGTCCAGATCTGCAATGAAAGGCAAAGGAAAGCTGCCAGCTTTGTTTTTTCTAATTGGAGCTCATTTATAGCTAGTCTTTAACAAGCCAAATGTATGTCTCTTGGTAAAGAAAAGTTAGAGTTTATGACTGGGCCAAGGACCCAAAGTATAGACAAGGTCAATGTCCATTTTCTTAGAGTATCCTCTATGTTCCAGAATGACCAAAAGCTCCTGAAGCTAATGGAGCATCCCCAGCCTATACAACCCCAGGATTAAGGAGCTGCAGGGCCTGTGGAAAGTTCTCGAGGGTTTAGGCTGATCAAATGGTAAGACACTGGCCAATCCAGACTTCTCAGCCAAACTTCCTTACAGCCACTGGAAAGTGTCCTGGTGCCTTCTATGGAGTGGGCCTTAAGAAAGCCCCAGTGAGCTAAGCTAAGCTCCAGTGAAGCCTGAAGTGTGATGGAGTGCCACAGAGTTAGGTCTGATAGATTACCTGCTATGTTGCATGCTTGCCCTGATTGAAGCAGCTCGCCCACCCACCTAGGTCAGACTGTTATCAGGGCAGTAAGGTGAAAGGGAAAGGACAGAAGGCCTAAAGCAAAAGCTGTATGAGCGAATCAGGTTGTTCTAGCTTAAACGAGTCAAGAACTTTTGTCCCTTTCTGGACTTGAGCTGCTAGTAGGCTCAGAGTTCTCATTCTGTAGGTTCGGGACTGTATGTTAGATCATTTAGAAGAGCAGCTATAGAGGGAGAGAAGGTAGGAAGAAAGAGGGGCTTGGTCTGACCTTAGCAGGACCATATTCATTCAGACAACTTTTGTCACCCATGTGTGCGGATGACCAAAATGCCTATGAAGAAAGATGGGATGTGGTTGATTATAAGGAGGAAATGACCTTCATAGTCCAACAAGGGAAAGGTAATGTAGTCTTTCAGCAGGAAACTATCAGGGTATCATCGCTTTCCCCTTCCAACCCCCCATTGCTCTTCTCTTTATTTATTGAGGCAGGGTCTCTAAGTCGAATGCAGAACATGCTGATCTGCTAGTCTTGTCTAGCTAGTCAGTTTGTCCTGTTGTCTGTGTTTCCAAAGTCCTGGGATTCCAGGTGGGCCAGCACACTTGCCAGGCTTCTACCTCCATTCCCATGTTACTCACTGGTCAATGCCTTTCCCATTGTTATTGTTGTTTTCCTTAAGGTTTATTTGTTTTTAGTGTGTGTGTGTGTGTGTGTGTGTGTGTGTGTGTGTGTGTGTGTGTGTGTGTATTGTCTGAATGTAGATCCATATATCATGTGTGTACCCAGAGCCCATGGAAGACAGAATAGGTCATGGGATCTGTGGTGTTTATAGACTGTTGCAAACCACCACATAGTTGATGAGAACTGAAACTGGATCCTTTGCTCTTAAAACGTACTCTTAACAACTGAGCCGGCTCTCCATTGTTTTTAAGCCCCTTTACATTGTTTTTTAAGTTGAAAAAAAAAGTAGTAAGGTATTAGAAGATTCCAAGCCAAAAGCTTTCAAACAAAGCAAACGCACCACTATGATTAATTTGACCTTTTGTTTTGTTTTAAAAAGATTTCACATGGAAGTGAAATTATATAATCTTCTCCTTTCTGTATTTGACTTACTTCTCTGAGCACAATGTCCCACATTGCCCTAAATAGCAATACCTCCATTTGAAGACTGAATAATATTGCACTGTGTGTGTGTGCATGTGCTGAAAAAGCCTTATGCATTGGATTAGTGAAACATGGAGAGCAGATATCTCCGTGGTGTGCTGATTTCATACATTATGAGTATAAACCTCGGAATGCCAGGTCGTGTTCTATTAACTTAAGAACCTCTGTACTGTTTTCTACAATGGCTTCTACATTATTCTACGATACCAATCTACATTCCCACCAACAGTAAGAGAGCACCTCTCTCCAATCCCTGCCAACACTTAGTATCTCGTGTCTTGATAAAAGCCATGCTAATGAGTGTGAGGTAAAAACTACATTGTAGCATTGACTTGTTTGCATCTTCTTAAGCTTTGGTGATGTCCAACTTCTTTTATATCCCTTTTGGTAATTTTTATGTTTTATTTGGGAAATGTCCATTTGATCCTTTCACCTGTTTTATTTTTTAATTTTTTAACAGATTATTTTGGTTTTTACTGCTTGTTTTTCTAGCTTCTGAGTTGCCTGTGATCCTGATATATTTTAGACATTAGCCCCTATTAGATACATGATTTGCAAACATTTTCTCGCAGCCTGGGGGCTGTCTTTCATTAGGCTGACAGCTTCCTTTGCTGTGAAAGCTTTTTTGTATGATATAGGAGTGTTTGCCTATTTTTGCTTCTGTTGTCTGGGTAATTGTTGTCTTACTAAAAATGACCACAAAGATTTATGTCAAAAAAAAAAACAAAAAACCTCTTTCTTTCAGGAGTTTTAGACTTCCAGATTTTACATTCAGATCATTGATCCACTTTGAGTTGATTTTTGTATGTAGTATAAGAAAATGACCTATTTCACTCCTTAACAAGTATATATCCAATTTTCTTAACATTTACTGAAGAAACTCTTCTTCTTGTATTATTTCCTCTTGGTACTCTTGTTAAATATTAGTTGACTTTGGATGGATGATCAATTAGTGAGTGTGTTGTGTTTGGTTTTACACCAGAAGCATATTGTTTTTATTCGGATGACTTTGTAGTGGATTTGAGGACCAGGATGCAAGATACTTCCAACTTTATTCCTGCTCAATATTGTGTCTCTTTTGGGTCATGTGAATTTTAGGATTTTATTTTCTGTTTCTATGCACTATGTTATTGACATTTTGATGAAGATTGAATTATGCCTGTAGACCATCTAGGATTCTAGGACATTTTAACAGTTGTTTTTCTAATCTATGAACATGGTGTATCCTTTCATTAGAGTATTTATTGGAATGTTTCATTTATTTCATTGTTATAGTTTCATTTATCTATAGAACCTTCAGATAAATTCACTCCTAAACATATTAATTTTTAGTGTTTTTTTAAGCGAGATCATTTTCTTAATTTCTTTTTGCATAGTTCACTGTTAGCATATGGGAACTTTATATATTTTAGAGATTGATTTTATATTCTTCAACTTTACTTGATTTGTTTATTAATTCTAGCAGACTTTTGGTAGAGCCTGTACACTTGATCTTGGTGAAAATCTTTTCACTGTGCTGTTGGGTTCAGCGTGCTTGCATTCCACTGAAGAGTTTTACATCCATATTTACCAAATGTATTGATAAACATTTGTAGCATTTTGCATCCATATTTACCAAAAGTATTGATAAACATTGATAAACCAAGTAATGGTCCTTGTTTTTTAAAGTCCTTGTGCATATTTGGCACCAGAGTAGTGCTGCCTTTATTAAATGACTTTGGGAATATTTCCTCCTCTTTAATATTTTAGAAGGTTTTCAGAAGGATTGATTCAGCTGTGAAATATACAACCATTACAGAGCATAGCATGCACAGAAAGAGATGAGTTCATCTATTTCTTTTTAGTGTGAGCATTTTTTTTTATTTTCTGACTAGGACCACACTAGTTGAACAGAACAGAAATGACAAGTTGGGGATATCATTGTATACTTCCTGACCTGATATGCAAAGTTTTCTTCTTTTTACTATTGAGTGAAGCACTAGCTGTTAGCTAATTATATGTGGACTTACATACAGTTGTGTTAGGATAAACTACTTCTATACTGCATGCATTCAATTTTAATATTTTAAATTTTTTTTTTGGTTCTTTTTTTTCGGAGCTGGGGACCGAACCCAGGGCCTTGCGCTTCCTAGGTAAGCACTCTAACCACTGAGCTAAATCCCCAGCCCCTTAAATTTTATTTTTGTTGTATTTGTGTAAATGTTTGCCTCTGTGTATATGTTATGTCACATGTACGCCTAGTGTCGCAAGAGTCCAGAAGAGTTCATTGGATCCCCTGGAATTGGAGTTATAGATGTCGTAAGATGCCAAATAGATACTTGGAACCAAACATGGGTCTCTTCCAAGAGCAACAACTGCTCTTAACCACAGAGCCATCTCTCAAGCTCACATTCAAAATGCATTGTCCTAAAAGGTTTTTAAGTTTTCCCAAGTGACTTTTCTACATCTATTAATATGATTGTGTGGGATTTTAGCCTTCACTTGATTGACGTGGCACATCCACATTTATCAATTTGTGTACTTGAGCCCTGTGGGAATAAAGTGAAGAAATAACGTTTCATAGATGTGAAAAGCAAAGCTGTAAAAACAAGGGTTTGAGAAACACATCTGGTGGTCAGGATGCCTATGACAAACTCGTGACCTTTCTGAGAGATACATCTGATGTCAGGATGCCCAGTGATATGATAAAGATTTGGTGATCAAGATATTGAGGCAATTCTGCCTAAGCTAATTAAGACAAAACAATAGCAACTGTTCTCCCTGCCCTTCCCTGTGGTAAATTCTGAGAACAACTGCAAGGTGTCATCCTTATCCTGCCCGACCACCCAGTTCACCCTCTCTAAGGGACGGGCCAGCTTAGCCCTTTCCCAGTGATTCTCCAAGGCCAGGGGAAGGGCTGGACAAGGAAAGTATCTAACTGAGCCAAGGACAGCCCCTTGAGCAGGCCAGCCAATACCTGGTCGTGTGTACCACCAATGAGAATAAGCCAGCTAACCCTGTTGCTGAAGTCTGTCCTCTGTAATGAATAAAAGTCGTGTGACTTTTGGGTTCAGGATTGCCTCTTCCTGTGTGGATGAGCAATCCCACGTACATGGATCATTAAACCTCTTGCTATTGCAGCAGTCACTTTGTCAATTTGTGATCTGTGGGTTGTGCTCCTGAGGTAAGGCCACTTTGGGGGGGTCTTACAACAAAAGCACTTGATCATGGTGATAACCCTTTTACTGTGCTGCTAAATTCGATGTGCTTGCATTTCACAGAAGATTTTTACATCTATATCCACTAGAAATATCAATCAGTAATGGTCTTCTTTTTTTTTGTAAAGTCCTTGTGTATATTGGGTACCAGAGTAGTGTGGCCTTATTAGTAACTTTGGAACTATCCCTTCCTCTTTGATATTTTAGAATGGGTGAAAAGAATAGACTCAACTGTGAAGTCATCAGGTCTCGTTACTCCTCTTTATTCTGTTTAGATATTGTATTTCTTCATATGTCAGTCTTGATAACTGCATAGTTCCAAAATTTATCCACTTCTTCTGGATTATTCTGTTTGTTGGAGCATCACTGTTCATAGTTTTTCATGTTTCCCTGCTGGGTTTCACTTATTTATCTTCGCGCTTTTTTTCTCGGGCTCAGAGTTTGTTAATGTTTTCATCTTTTAAAACCACTCAAGCTTTAAAAAAAAGTCAGTTCTATTATTTTCTAGTCTCTATTTCATTTATTTCTACACTGGTATTTTTTTATTCCCTGCACATTTGAACTTTACCCATTCTTCTTTTTCTTACTCTTGGGAATTTTTGACTTGCTTGTTTGATGTGACCTTGGCAATACTGGGGATCAGACCCACAGCCTCAAATGTTCCAACACTGAGCTATACCCCTGGCCCTTTGGGGTCTAACATCGTTGTTTGCAATCTTTCTGCTCCCTAACTTTAATTGCTTGTTAGAACAAACACCTTTCTTAGGATTGCTACCTGTCAGCCTGGTACGTTCCCTGCATGTCCTTCTTTTTTACCCCATGATATTGATTTCCCATTTGATTTTAAAGCCATGTGTCATTCATTCAGTGTTGCTTAATTTTCATTTTTTTGTGAATTTTTGTGAACATCCTCCTGATGTTGAGTCTTATGCTACCATGGGAAGAAGAAAAAGGAGGAGGAGGAGGAAGAGGAGGAGGAAGAGGAGGAGGAAGAGGAGGAAGAGGAGGAAGAGGAGGAGGAAGAGAAGGAAGAGGAGGAAGAGGAGGAGGAAGAGGAGGAGGAGGAGGAGGAGGAGGAGGAAGAGGAGGAGGAGGAGGACGACGACGACGACGACGACGATGATGACGACGACGACGACCACGGAAACAACAGTGACAAAAACAACAACACTTGAGTTTTTTGATTGCCCCAGTCTCTAACCTGCAAAGGTCAGGATGCTCTTTGAAGCCCAGCAAACAGACTTCTGTGGTTTTGTGAGCTTAGGGAATTTCTCTCTCCCCTGGTACAAGAGACTTTTGTAGGATCCTGGTGATCCACTAACTCTAGCTACCTTCCTTGGAACACACACACACACACACACACACACACACACACACACACGTCATACTTAAAAGGAAAAGTAAGAGTCTGTCATGGCTAGGGATAATTCACAGTGGTTTTCCCACTTCTTAATCTCAAGAATTCTCTACTTCATTACAGAGAAGAAAAATAGGAAATCAAAGGGCTTTTATCTATGAGAACTGTGGCATGATTGTGTTGGAATTAGAGTTGACACAATGCCTCAGTTCTTTTGCATTTCTAGTGTGAATTTTTCCTCTTTCACCTTTAAGTAACTCCACTTACATACACCCCCAAAATAATTCAGTTCCTTTTCCTGCTCAGCAATTGGTCTCAAAATGATGCCAGAATGAAACTGGCATGCTGGCATTACAGTGAGCTGCACACTCCTGCCCTGACAGGCTGTTTCACCATAGACCTGAGAGCCATGGGTCCAGTGAGCCACAGGCCCTCCACAACTGAGACAAAGTTAACCTCTTCTCTGTTGTTCTTGTTGTGGTTATTGTTATCACTGCTTATTGATGTTTGTTTGTTTGTTCATTTTTTTGAGACAGGGTTTCTCTGTGTAGCGCTGGCTGTCCTGGAGCTCTTTCTATAGACCAGGCTGGCCTTGAACTCATAAAGATCAGCCTGCCTCTGCCTTCCAAGTGCTAGAATTAAAAGTATGTGCCACCACTGGCCAGCAGCAGCATCCTCTTTGCGCAAATTCACACTCATAGGCACTTATTTTGGTAATGGAAAGATGGATAACACAATAGGGTTTCTCTTTCCTTGCACGGCCTCTGAAGAGAAGTCTGGTGTGGCCTTCATCTTCAGCCCCTATAAATAACATGTCTTATTTCCTCTGGCTCCTGGGGGTTTTCCCTTTCCCTTTGATTTTTCTTTAGCTTCTTCAGGGCAAGCCTAAATATATTTGCTTTTTGTCTTTTCCTGCTCTCTGTTCTCTAGGCTCTGTGGTCTGATGCTCATCATTCACTTTAGGAAGCCCTCAGCTGTTATGATTTTGAATCATATTCATCATCACTTCTATTGCTCTCTTGGCCTTTGCTGGTCCCATGATGTGTTTGTTACATGTTCTTCCCATTGCCCTCCTGTTTTAAAATATTAGCTCTTTGCCCTCTATTCCTTTCCCCCTCTTTCTATTTGAGATGTTGGCAATGACGTGTCTTTGAATTTACCGCCCTTTCCTCAGCCATTTTCAAGCTATTGATGAGCTCATTGTTACAGATAAATTTGAGATGAGTTCAATTTAACAACATTTATTTGAGCAAGAAATTTTCTGGGGCAGCATTCTGGAGCATAGCTTGTTCAGAATTCCTCCCATATGTGGTGGTTATATTTATACCCTGAGAAAAGGGAGTGACTTAGAAAAATAATCTGATTGGCTCTATTCAGCCCTTGCCCTATATTGGCATGGTGTGATCAGGTGGCAGCCTGTGATTGGCTAAAGCTAGACTATTATGATTGGCCAGAATGAGCTATCTGTTATAAGAACACACTTCTAAGTTAGCTTACAGGTTTGGTTTTTTTTTTTTTTTTTAACACACTAAGGTTACAGTTTGTTACACATGGAGGCAGCTTTTGACCAAGTTTTAATCAAGATACAGACCCAAGCCAAACATACCACTTTAACACTGTCAGAAAATAAACAGATAATTGAGAGAAAGAATTTAGATTAGGAAATACATTTTTTGGCTCACAATCTCAGAAGTCCAAGTCCCTGTTCACTTGACTCTGTTGCTTCTTGGCCCACAGTAAGACGGTGGCAAGGAAACAGAGAAAGTAAAAGGAAGCAGCAGAGGACAATTGTACACTCTTTCCAAGTCATGCCTCCAGTAACTTCCACCAGTCAGTCTCTGCTTTCTACAGTTCCACCATTTCCCCCACAGTCTTGTCTATTCACAATCTTCAATCCATTAATGAATCGCTAAAGGTGGAGCTGTCACAATCTAGTCAGTTCCTAAAAGCTCCACTTTGGTAGGAGAGTAGAGACTGGAGAAATCCACAAGATTAAGGTAAGAAAGAAGGTAATAGGCAGAGAAAGACTAGAAGCCCTTCCCTACTTGGAACAGACCAAGCTCATTAAAGGCACCTCCCAGCATCATCCTCACACCGCCCAAATATACAAATGTGGGAGAGGCCTATATTGTATAAATGTCCTATAAAGAGTCACGTAGTTCATGGCCCCATGCCTTTGACTGTGGCTCTTTTCCTCAGATCACTAGCCTACTCCATTCTCAGGATTACTTCTCCTTCCAATTTGTTAATAAACAGCCTCTATTTCTATTCTAACCATGTTCCATAACCAGGTGGACCAAGGACCTAAGAGCCTGTAATACATTAGAGGGTGCTTCTGGACCTCTCTCCTCTGCACACTGTTGCATTAGGGACCAACACATGGAATTTCAGAGAGACACTTCATCTCCAAAAACCAACACTCGAAACCATGTTTGTATTATTCGAGAATGTTGGGTTGGGGCTGTTTTCTTTCAGACCTTCTGCGGGATCTTCCTCTCTTTAATCTCCCTTCCCCTCCCCCCAATGATCCTGTGTTTTGTGAACTTTTCCCAATAGCACCCTCAGCATGCTGTTCTTGGCTTTTTCACAGGTCAGATAATGTCAAGCTCTCTGTCGTATTTGAACCCAGGTCTGGCACTTGCTCTGTCTTTTCCAGCTGAGTTTTTGCCTCCTGTATGCCCTGAGCTTTATTTTGTTAAGGCTAAATGTGATGAACGGGGTAATGGAAACAAGTATATACGTAGGTGAAGCTGTGCTCATTTGTCTAGAAGTTAAACCTGTTTTACTCCTTGTACCACACGTCGGTGTCAGAGGCTGAAGTATCTTTGGTGCCACTGTTCTTCTCTCCTGTTCACTTTGGGGTTTAAGAGATTTTTGTTAAGCAAAGTTTCATGATTTTTTTTTCAGCTATGCTCTGCGGAGTCCAGACACAGTGGTAAGGGGAGGCGTGAGGAACGGTGTTCTACAGATCTGCGATTACGTCTCTGTCTTTTGACAACGCTTGTGTCCCTGCACGGTGACTTACAGGAGCTCCTCAGTTATCCCCCACTCCACTACTACATACACACAGATTAGGTTGAACAGGGCTACAGCTATCTGACTATTAAAGCAATAGTCCCTAAGAAACCGATACTCCCCAAGCATCTCATGGTAAGAGAAGGAAAAAACTAAAGTCTGATATCAGCTGTGGGGGTGGGGGGGGCAGGCACAACTTTCCTTCCAAAAAGAGATTTCATGTTTCTGACAACTTGTCAGGGAACCACACCAGGAAAGACTGCATCTGAGACTATGACAATGATGGATGAGGCCATACCTTGACTGAAGTTGCTTAGTTATGCATGCCTCTTGCTTTGTAATTGAATATAAATCTCCTGTGTCAAGGCCCTGAGAATTGTCTTGGTAGGGAGGGGTGGTTCTAGACCACTTTGTTCCTCTGCCTAATGTGGCCACATTGACAAAAGTCTCCTGTTTTTACTCCTCACTATTACTTGTTGAGGATGCAGATGGACGGCCAAGTCTGGCTTCCTAGGACTTTCCAGGCTTTTACTCTAGCTGGCATCTATCACTACCTTCCTATGTTCTTATCACTAATCTACAGCAGTTTCTTTGTCATAGGCTCATATAATCACAAACCAGAAGCTTGTGGGATCGTGGCCGATTGTCTCTTCTGGTTTCATGAAACATACTATAAATCCTGTGGCTTTATATTAAGTGTATGTATCTATAACATAGGCTCAGTTCTTTGATTCAGCTCTTCATTGCTAAGAATTATTTGGCCCTTTGCATCTCACATAAAGGCCAGAAGTGGATTGTCAGTTTGATGATAGCAATAATAAGAAATGTGCCCTATTTGTGAACCTGAACTTTCAAAGTTGTCATGGGTCACAAGGGACTCTGTGAGTAGTGAACCCACCCAGTAAATGTAAATCAGAGCTGGAAAGACTGACTTTCCTGCTAGCCTGAGGCTGGGTAAAGAAGAGAAAGAGTGTCTGAGGCAACAAACAGGCTTTAGTAGTGGAAACCGATAACCTCAGGTTATAGGATCTGAAGTTCCTCATACAGTACTGGCTTATGAAAGCATAAATATACTCTATAATTAGCATGTCAGAAGCTAGTTATTTGTTTGGGGTTTTTTCTTTCTTTTAAGGTAAGAGTCAGGGAAGAAGAAAACAACTCTAGTAGGCAGTAGGGCCACAAGTGATTGAAAATGACACTGGGGCTGCCATGCCAGAAGCAGTGAATAAATCCATGTCTTTCTACAATGTCAGAATATGCTGAATAATGGTAAATCCACACACTATGTCAGTTTCCTTGGTGGCAATTTGACAAGTAGTCCCAGCTTCCCTAGACAGCTGAAGGCCATTGGCAAATGTAGCCTCTTTTATCTCCATCTTAATTACTATACAAACTCTCAGATCATAATTAGACACCACATAGTAATTATAGTTTTGTGTATGAAGGCTATAGAATGGCTTCAAAGAGGCTAAAGATGCACAGTAGAGTTCAAGAAGCTCAAAGAGGCCCTACTGGAGGCAGAGGCTGAGAGCTGATACAGCTGTGGAGTGCTTAGATAGTAAGGAGGACAGCTGAAGAGCTACTGGAAGACTGTGAAGCTAAGCTGGGAGATATGTGTGGTTACAGGGTTGAGCTGGGTACACTTGAGTTGAGCTGTAGTAGTGTGGGCCCATGGAGAGGCAAAGAGAGGGTTTCCACCCAACTAGATCAAAGGAAATCAATCCAGAAGATAAACTCTCAATCCTGGGGATGAAGGGTGGGAGATGTACTGCTTCAGAGGCCATCCTAGGAAGGACCCACCTGACCCTCAGCAACTGCCTTCCAGAAGATTGCTTAATGTGTAACATGAATACATCTCATGACCATAGGGCCTGCAAGAAGGGGACACTGTCTTCTTACCATGGCTCTTAAGGAGGATGAGGCTTTGGTCACAAGAGAGCTTATTTATGACACGAGCCCCTTCCATGAAGAGGACTAATGTGAGATCTCTGAGGAGCAGGAAGAAGAGTAGCTGTTTGAACAATGGGATTCTTTCTGATGGGGATTTGAATTTGAAATAATGGGATGTAAGTATAGCACCAAAAATATGCTACTTTGACACAAGGGTAGTTTTACTGCAGAGAACTGAGAAACAGCAGCCATCATGAAACTTTCTACCCCCCTACTTTCTACCTAAACTCAGAGTATATGTTTCCCTCTGAGGAAGACACTTGGCTGGGAAAAAAAGCTCAGTCATTAAAGAGCTTGCAACGTAAGTATGAGTACTTGAGTTTAGATCACCCAAAACTCCCATAAATGCTTGATGGGAACCTTGATCTGCCCCAGAAGATAGAGACAGGGATCCTCAAAGCAAGTTGGTTAGCCAGAGCAGCTGTATTGTAGTCATATTGCTGGGCTCTGGTTTGATTGAGAGCCTGTCTCAATGAATCATGTGGAAAAGCCATTAAGAATTATTCCTGACACTGATGACCTTGGGATTCCACATGTGCATGCACACACATGCATGTGTATTCATACACACACACACACACACACACACACACACACACACACACGTACATGCAAAAATAAGCAAATGAATGAATAAATGAATCAATAAATAAAGGATGGATCTTTCCTTGTTCATGCCCCATTCTTTTTTTTTTCTTTTTTCTTTTTTTCGGAGCTGGGGACCGAACCCAGGGTCTTGCGCTTGCTAGGCAAGCACTCTACCACTGAGCTAAATGCCCAACCCCTCATGCCCCATTCTTTTCAGTGGGACAAACCTGAATTCATGTGAACGAGTCTTACCAAATTGCCTTTGTATATCACTGCTTTTCACCATATATTTATCATCACAGGTCCCCAAGTTTTGTCATTTCCCCACACATGTATCACCCTTTGTTAGAGTGGTATAAAAATCCCAATATCTAGCCACATTTTATGGTCTTTGCTCCTTCTCTGGGAACCTTATGTATACGTAAAACTTTTAAATATTAACATCAAGCAAAATTCATATGACTTTTCTCTTGTTCATCTGTCTATAGTCAGTCATATTTGCAGGATCATGGACACTGAACCTAATAAGTTAGAAGGAAAAGTTGCTCTCCCTTACAAAGATCTGTCACAGGCTCTGTATGCTGCCCTGGTATGAACAGGAGCACAGGGCAAGCAGAGTATGCCAAGGGAAAGTTTGAGTCAGAACAGACAGATCATCTGCAAGGCAGGCTGAAGTAGCCACATCTCCTTAACAGCAACCTTGGATCCAGGAGGGGGGTAGAGGGGGTGGGTGTGGGGTTTGGGGTGGGTGTGGTTATTACATCAAGTCTCCTGTCAGAAAGTTGAACCTAGATTAGGGTTCTGTAATCCCAGTACTCTGGAAGTTGAGGTAGAAGATTGTGAGTTTGAATCCTAGTTGACCCTAACAACCTAATTAATAAATATGACAGTTCAGGTCTCTCTGGCTCTAATATTCTAAATTTAGACTGTGTGTGTTAACAACACATTTATTCCAAATCTGTCATTGTTCCAGCTGGTATTTATTCCAATTTTATTTTGTTCGGCAAAATTTTATTACAAATAGCTTAAATTTTGAAAGGGAGAACAGAGTGGGAGTATTTAAAATAGTTAATGGAAGAATATATGCATGTCAATATTGAACTTTTTATCTACTAAACATTTAGGACTCAAAACTTCAATTATGTAGATAGAAAAACTATTGTTAATTTTCACATACCCCACAAACAAGTATTTTCTGGTCTTTCTTTAGACCAAGCTCTGTGCCAAGGTAAAGAACATGGAAACGTAAGTCATCACATTGGCATGATATACCATCTTGACTTGAAAGTGAACATAGGAAATACCTTGTGTGACAAAGGAAATTCCTTGACATGTTGATTTTTGCCACCTGCTAAAAATATATGTATGTGTATATATACATGCAGATCATCTTCAATTTACATTTGCTTAGCTTAGAAATTACTTTATAGTGGTAGGAAAGTTGTATGTCTGTAATCAGCAGGAACGGTGCCACAAATCTTAAGATTAATGTTCTTTCATGCTACAGATGTGTGGTCTAATCTTCTCAGATGATGCTTGGCAGTTCATCGAGCTTCCAGTCATCCCATGAACATTAGAAACAACTAACACTCTACTGTTCTGCATTGCTAAGCAATGATGCTCACTACAGCACAATATGACGTGAATTTCCCATTTAAGATCAGTTGCCTTAGGGCTGGGGCCAAGAGATGCCAGAGCATGACTGTCTGAGGTTTAAGGGATATTTAGGTGAATAGACAGAGAAGTGGGCAGGGGCGGCCCAGGAAAAGCATCCAAGGAAAGGTATAGAGAAATGTGTGACAGTGGAGCCCACATGAGAGCAGTTTGAAGCACCCTTTATTCTCTTTAGTCACAGTAGAGAGGTTCTCACTTTTTTGAATGCTAGCTGGTGAGTACAAAACTATTCCTTCTAGGGAAAATATGGGATTAGATTCCTTTGATCTTGATATCTAAGCCATACAAATACCACCATGCTACTTAGGGTCATTTGTCTATGTCCTAGTACAACAAGCTGGTCTCCTCAGCATTGGAAACATGCTCTTCCACACAAACATCCTTTATAGCACTTAGTAAATGTGACTCAAGTTCTTCCCCAGCTCCTATTATGACACTGCGCCTTGCCTGACATTTAAATATCTTACCAACACCTTTTGAAATGTGGAGTCAGTCAGAACAATCAAGACTATAAACTTCTTTTGCTTTCTGTGTCTCCCAACCACAACACACACACACACACACACACACACACACACACACACACACACACACCCCAATGCACAGTTGAAGCATGGAATTATTATGTCTGGGGAGTCATGATCACAAAGCATGAGGCAGCTGGCCACGTGTGTGCATCATCAGGAAGCAAAGAAAGTGATCAACTTTTCCCTTTTTTATTCAGTCCGGGATCCCATCCCATCCCATCCCATCCCATCCCATCCCATTGCCCAGTACTATTCACCATTAAGCTGGGTCTTCCATATTCAACTAATCTAATCTACATAATCCTTTGTAGGCATGCCATGGGGTTTGTCTCCTAGGTGATTGTAGACCCTGCCAAGATGACAATATTAACCATCATACGCATACATACATACATATAGACACATATATATATACATTAAAATATGAACATGCAGACATATATATGTTATACATTTAAAGCAAGCATTTTGCCACTGAGCTACATCCCCAGACTCCTTTTGAAACAATCGGAAATCATTTAATGTATGTACAAACTTAGCTGCCTTTTTGTCCTTCACTTAGTGAGAAAACTGTTAATTAAGGTAGGAGTCCACCATGACCAGATAGCCTCTAGGCTTGGTGCAATATGAAAGATTCTCCTCATTAGCAGAGGTTCTCCTTCTCTGACCTTGTCTGGGAAATTAAAAAAAAAAAACCATATATATGCCTCTTCCTCAGGAATGTCATACAGCCTCAATTAGATTACAAGATCAATTTCCTTTCCCCTGATTCAAACCTGTTCAGCTAGCACCTGAGATTCCTGAAATGCTTCCCCATGCTAATAAAGCATTTAAGTACCCTAAGCCCTCATCCAAGGACCTTTGCCTGTCCTGGATGCTCCTACCCTCAGTCCCTCAAAACTTTATAAGCCTTGAATCACCCTAAGTAAAGTTGATCTGCCTCCTGATACGAGTACGGTCATTCACTATACATACTCACAGGACTTCCAAACCACACCCTCCACCCATTGTCTCTGTTCCCACTGCCCTCATGGACCATATTGGCAGAGATCAGGGAGAACCACACCCTAGTTGTATCAGATTGTGTTGATGTCACGTTAGTACCTGCCGAAGAGCTTCAGACAAAGATCCTCTTCCTGTCCCATGTTACCATGCTGTTGATTCATTGACATTAAACGTATTGCCATAGCTCTAAACTTTTACCTACAGAGGGTTATTGAGCACATTTGTCAGGCGTGCAGTAACCTTTCTGTATGGGATAGTGGTGGGGAACAGTAGCCAGAACCTCAGCAAGAGGCTGGAGGCCAATTAGAAACAATGAAATCACATAAAAGTAACAAAAATGGAGAACATGCAGAATAAGACACAGAAAAGACAGATATTCACAATGAGAGCTGGAAGGAGTGACCGTGTCACCTTAATTCAGCTCAGCTAGAACTTTCCACTGAACAGTTCAAAGATTTTGCCACTCTGCATGCCTGCCAAAGATCTTGATGTACTGAGCACTGTTCTAGAGATGTTGGACTTAGATTTCTCATATGATCCTAGCTAACAAGATTTCCCTTGATCACTTTTCCCCTTTGGTCCAATTCCCATGAACAGTCTGGCACTCCAGCAGTTTGTCCTGGTAATGGACATTGAAGATGACAGCTGCACTGGGCAAGATGCAGAACAGGCAGGGCCAGAAGCCGACCTGACAATGAGAGTGTCTCTCCTTTTTCATACCAGTACGTGGTGCAAGTGGACTGTGCCACTAGACAGATCTGGTAAGGTTAAAGCAGGTTCAAAAACCCTGAAAATCTCATAATTGAGAGTGGCAGGTGTGGAATCAGCTCCCAGCCAGGTTCTACCTGTCCTAGAACACTTAACCATGGCACTCCACAGAGAAGACCATAACAACTAGATAAGTAGCATAAAAATCCCAAATTCTTCATGCTAATGAGGTATCTAGATACCAGCCAATGATTTTCCCTTCCTGGGCATCCTTCTGCAAAAGGTATTTAATCCCTGGTTCACCCTGAATAAGATGTATGCGTTCAGGTATTCTATAAAAATAAAGCAATTTGGACAAGCAAAGACTGTCTCCTTTGTCAATGATCACTGGGGAGGGGTTCATAAATCTCCTAGAAAAGACCTTCTCTCCTCTAGCCCCTCCATACTCTCTAGGCACTCACTCAGAACCAAATCAGAATCTGCCCTGTCCCAGCTTCAGCCATCCCTCTTCCTGCCTGTGTGTGTAGGAGAAGGGCAGACCTGTAGACTACCTTTATCAGTCTCCAGCAGCATCTGTGTGCACAGGAGCTTGAGAACCACAGCATCTGTCCCAGACCTCACTGTTTCTCATCCAAAAAAATACAGGCTGAGATCCCTGTCACCAGCTGTGTTCTGCTGACTCTGAGCAGCTTGTCAACAGTGCTCTGGTACCCCAGTAGTGAGACAGATGTGTAGCCCCCACACCAGTGTTCAGGACAGGTTCTTCTCACAAAAGAAGTTTAAGTTATTCTTCTAATGGCAAGTCTTATTTTAAGACCTGTAAGAGTGACATCTATATGAAGGTGGCTTTGTCTCTCAAAAATCCCTGGGCCATGGCTGGAATCTTTGGGTCAGGATGATTTATCACACTAAGTGACACATAGTGTTCTCACAATGACAGTTGATTTTCCTGTCTCCAATTGGGTTCTTGTTGTGCTATTCTCCTTTCTGAGAATGATGTGGGCAGACTGTTGGGGTTTAAATCTTGGCCCTCATCCAGACAAAGCACACCAAGCCAACATGGTTCCACATGGAGAGGTTTAATGAGAAAAGAAGAGTAGAAGTGGGGATAAGTAAAAGAGGCCAGCCATGGACACGTGGAGGGAAGAGGACGTGGGAAGGGAAGGGACAAGGGGAAAAGCAAGGAAGAGAAGAGAACAAAGAGCAAGAGGGAGCAAGAGGAAGAGGAGGGGGCAAGTAGCCCCTTTTATAGTTAGGCATACCTGGCTGTTGCCAGGCAACTGTGGGGTAGAGCATACCTGGCTGTTGCAAGGTAGCTGTGGGGATGGAGCTTAGACAGAATACCAACACAGTGGAAAGAAAACAAGTGGAGCCCTTACTTGTCCCATGGGAAGAGATGCCAATAGATTGAGAAAGGGCGGCAGTGCTATATTTCTAAACTCTCAAGGCTCTCAAGATGTGACCAGGAACAGTTTACAGAGCAAGACTGTGGAAGGCAGGGTGCCAGGCCTACTGTCTCTGGCAGGTCTCAAGCACAGATATCAGCATCATGCCAGGGTCTGTTGAGTCTTAGCGGCCAGAGCAAGTCCTCTTTTGTGAAGCTGAAGCAGCAGGTCTTAAAGGCCAAGAAAGAAAGAGTAGTTCCTGAAGCAGGAGGAGTGTTCTTCAGAGAAACACATTCAATGGGCCCCCAGCTAAAGCTGCAGGTCAGCTGAGAGCCAAGTGGCAGACTGACAGGAACTCACCCTGTTACATAGAGCCTGGTGATTCATGGTTGGCTGGGTGTGTGTGTGCATGCAAATGAAACATAGACTGGAAGCAATTAGGAAAAAGCTGTTGAACCTAGTCAAGAAGTTAGAACCCAGATCCTTCCTAGTGTTCCCATCCTAAGCAAAAGAAGAAGTATCTAAGCAAAAATAAAACAGAAGAAAATGAAATCCAAAAGATGCGAGGAAAGGAAGCAAAAATGTACAATATTTATGAGTAGATAAGAGAAAACCCAATAGCTCAAAGGTTCAGCTATTGGCGGATCTAGGTGTCTCTTACAGGTAAAGGTAGGGTTAAACAGGAAAAGCCTTGTTTTAAATCTGTTTGAAAAGCAGATATATCCCCACATGTAGGTCAGAGGTATGATACAGGATGCACACTTAATTTCAAATTTCTGAAAAGCAACAATATGGGACGGGGGGTGATAGCCCAGTAGTTAAGAGCAGTTAAGCTGTTCTTCTAACAGCAAGATTTATTTCAAAATCTATAAGAGTATATTCATACGAAAGTGGCTTTTTTCTTCAGGATTCATCACACTAAGTGACACACACTAAGTGACTGACAATTAAGTGTTGTCCCAATGACAGTTGACTTTTCTGTCTTCAATCAGGCTCTTCTTTTTCTCTCCTTTCCAAGAATAATCGGGCAGACAGTTCTTCCAGAAGATGCAGGTTTGATGTCCAACAACCGAAAGATGACTCACAATTATTTGTTACAGTTCTAGGAGATCCAACTCCTTCTTTGAACACCAAACATACAAGTGGTACACAGACATACATGCAGGCAAAACAGCCATAGACCTTTAAGCAGAGGAGGAAGAAGAGGAAGAGGAGGAAGAGGAATCACTGTTTGGTAGAAAAATATTCTGCAAGAAGAATATTTATAGTTAAAAGTGACTTATTGCTTAAGCTGGGAGTTTAGCTCAGAACTAAAGTGTCTGTTTCCCGTGTATGACCTTAAACTAAACTCTTGGCTTTCCTGCCTCCACCTCCCAGATTCTGAGATTCCCTCCACATTGCCACCACAGCTCATTCTGACATCCTGTAGTTTTTTTGTGCAAAGGGACTCCAATGGCTTCTCTGGCCTTTCGAGAAGACTAGAAGTTTATTTTGTGGTGATGATATAACAGCTCTGCATGCATATTGTTGATATAACAGCCCTGAATGAAGATCAGAGGATAACCAAGACTACACAGAGAAACCTTATCTCTAAAAATAGATGGGGATGGGGGATAAATTGTAAGAGAAATAGTGGTCCAGTATAGAAGTCAGCCTTCTATGTAATACTTCAGAAAGTGGAAGTATGAGAAGAATGAATGGGAGGAAACCCACAGCCTGACTGATGGGACACATCATTTACATGTGTGAAGGCAAGAAGTTCACCTACTAGGAACAATGGTCACCGCTGCCCAGTACTAAGTGTGTGTGAGGAGTAACAGCCTTATAACATGAAGAGGAGACTCTCAGGTACACTGGGACAATCAGCTACCCAGGAAAAGAAGATTGAATGGGTGAGAGTAACTAGGAGGTGGTACAACAATGAATCCATCTGTAAAGTGAGGAAGATGAGGATGTCAACAGCCCTAAAATGAGCAGGTCTGGAAACATTTGGGAGAGGAAATTTGAAAGGCAAATGGTTCTGGGTGGTCATGAAGGGAAGCAAGATATAAAGCTCTTCCAGCCTGGAGACAGCACGATCCTGGTGTTCCTACCAATGGAGGTGCAAGGGGAGAGAGAGACCAAATTCTGGAAGCATAGACAGTAAGTTCAATCTTAGACATTGTGAGTTAGTTGAGAGGAAAACTAAGAGGCCTGGTGGTGAACAAGGTGTTCTTCAAACAGCTTGTATGCAAAACTGACTCATGAAGTAGTCTCATAGGACAGCTGATTATCTCTAAGATGACAGTCTTGAACTAGCTCCTAATGGATAAAAATTACCTCAGAGTAAATGCAAAGCGTTACTACCGGCCCTGTCAAAGAGATAAAAGAGAGACAATTAATGTATAAGGCACCAGACCTGGGAGCACATGTTTATAATCCCTGTATGTGAGAAGGCAAAGATGTACAGTAAGACCAGTCGCCCCATCAATCGGACGAACAGAAAGGACAAAACTAGATCTGGAGACTTGTATGCGTAAGAAGAAGAGTCTAACCTGCAGATCTCTTTTGAGCCTAGATAGTCCAATAAAAAACTTTTGTGGCTGCAGGGTTACAGGAAGAAGTGTGGCTATTTCAAAGTCAGGAAAGTAGTACAACCTTACAGCCTGGGGTGTCAATCAATGAACCCAGAAGGTGAGATTTTTTTTCTCTGCATCAGTTTAGATGATCCTACTCAGGGATAAAAGGGACCAGAATTTTAGACATGGAACTTTGGGTTTTAGTTTCAGTGTGGCCCTGCAGTTTTTAGAGGTGTCTTCTTATTTGTGTGTGTTCCACTGCCCCTCCTCTCTCTGTCTCTCTGTCTCTCTGTCTCTCTGTCTCTGTCTCTCTCTCTCTCTCTCTCACACACACACACACACACACACACACACACACACACACTCCTAATTCACATATAAAAAATTCTTACCCCATAGGTAATGGTGTTAACAGGACAAGCACATACTTTGGGGGACACTATTAGATCATGGTGGTTATATAAGTTTTATTAGCTGCTTTTCTTATCTATACAACCAGACACCTAATTTAAAACAAAAACATAAGGGTAGAGGGAGTTATCTTAGCTTATGGTTTCATAGAGATCAGTCTAGCAGGGTGAAGAGGGTGTGGTAGAGCAGAGCAGTCAGTGCTCATCATAGTAAAACAGAGAAAGGGGATAATAGAAGGTACCAGGGAGATGTCCAGGCTCTAGGATATGGCTCAGTGACTTACTTCCTCCAGTGAGGTCCCACCTTCTCATCCTTCAATGAGGTCCCACCTTCTCATCGTCACTCACAACACCATCCTGCTGTGATTCCATCAACAGACAGACTGATCCACTGATTGCGTTAGAGCCCTCTGGAAATAACCCTCACAGACACTTAAAAATGTGTCTTGCTAATTTCTAGGTGTGTATTACTCCAATCAAACTGACAATCAAGATTAACTGACAAAATGGCAAAGTCTTTGCTAATGGAATCAGCACCCAAGTGTACTTGTTCATGCTTCCAACTCTCAAAGCAAGAAGGTGTCATCTAAGGGCTGGAAAGGGACCTGACACCAAGTCTGCCAGTGCCTTCCTTTGAGCTTTTAGTCTCCAGAATCGCAAGAAGCAATCTCTTGTCATTGTCTCTTGTCATTCACACACATCTTGTGCTCTTTTGTTATTGTAGCCTGCGAGTACTAGGGCGGTCTGAATCCTGCTTTCATTTGGTTCTGTAACCTTGCAAGAACAGATGGAGAGAAAGAAAGTGGCTCAATGCATGGACAAAGCTTTAGCAGGTGGTAGAGAGCTTGGAGCTAAGGCTCTAAGTGAGCAGAGCAGAAGGGCTGTGGTAATGTATGCCACACACTGTTGGCAAATACAGATGCTAATGACAAGGACATGCTGACCAAGCGTGACTCGGAGTGGTCACCAGGAATTTTTTTTTATTTTTTAAATTTTTTTTCTTAACTTGAGTATTTCTTATTTATATTTCGATTGTTATTCCCTTTCCCGGTTTCCCGGCCAACATCCCCCTAGCCCCTTCCCCTCCCCTTCAATATGGGTGTTCCCCTCTCCATCCTCCCCCCATTACCGCCCTCCCCCCAACAATGGTCACCAGGAATTTAAAGATGTTGCCTCACAACATTTTTTTTTTAAATCACAAAACAAATAAACCTGAACATAGCACAGCAAACAGGAGAATGGGCAACTTTGAGATTAATCCAGGAACTGCCTCAAAGTAAGTACCTATAATTTATTGGTGCCATTTGGACAACAGGTGTGGGCAAGTAAATTGTTTGTGAGCATCACGCAGTTATCGAAACGATAATCATGAATATTTAAAGGTAGCGTGATTTTTCAATACACATATGTATTATGTAGTGATCATATTGGCATAAGTGGTCTATCACCTGACTGTTTGGTTTTGGACCAGGAGACAAGGGACTGGGGTGCATATTTTACAGACCAAAGCAGACCAGGCCTCCAGGTTCTCCCAGCCTCCTTCAGTCCCTACCTGGCCTAATCTGCTCCCATCCTTTCCAGTCCCGTTGGTTGGGCTACCCTTCCTACAGAGGCTCTTCCCTGTATAATTCAGGCTGCTGCCTCCTGATGCCCTTGAGCTGACGTCAGAGAGCACCAGTCTGACACGGGTTTTGGTAGAAATTGGCAGGACACTCCTGATTGGTGGAGCCTGTTCTTGGGCCACCATCAACTTCATTTCAGTTACTTTTCTGGACCCCTGTAGGTTTGTTTTTGTGGTTTTTGTGTTTGTGTTTTACTTGTTCTTTTTATATTTCTTGAGAAACACTAAAGGGCAGACAACCATCCATAACCCACTGGACCTAATCTAGTCATACTTCATGGACTTCAAATGGCTGGCAGAGAATTTGGGCCTGACTGTATTGTCAGGGAAACTGTCTTTTGCAGGAATGAATGGCCAGCTTTCAATGTTGGATGACCCAGAGGAGGCACTTTCCACCTCCCTACTACCTACTTAGTTAAAGGTGTTGAGTATGGAAACCTTGGACACCCTGAGCAGATCCCATACCTCACTGTCTAGCAGCATCTGGTAGAGAGACCCCTCCTTGGCGGAGACCTTTTCTACCTTCCACCCTGGTGGTTTTGCAGGTTAAGGAAACAGAGTCACTGAAGAGTCATAAACCAGCAGTCCTGTCCCAGTCAGCTCACCATGAAGACCTCTTCCCTCTCCCTTACGACCCTGCCCCAGCACGTGCCACTCCTCTGCAAATGCGGATGCAGATCCTGGCAAGGGAGGCAGAAGGGGGCATAGCTAGCTCTCCACACACAAGCCTGTGCAGCAAGGCAGGCAGATTCAACCACAACTGCACCGTCCCTGCAAGCAATTGTCCCCCCTAACTACAGGGCAAGGAAGATCCGGAACCAGGCTACAAGGCAAAGGCCAGAACCCTAACAAAATGACCTCTCAAAAAGTGGAATTATCAGCCAAGCCTGGTGCCACACACCAGCAACCTCAGCTCTCAAGGGGCAGAGACAAAATTCCTAAGATCAATGTAAGGCATAAGGAAATATGTAAATAGAATAAAAATTTTAAAAAAGGAAAGACAAAAGATATACCTCATTGATAGTTTGCTAGCATACAGAAGGCCACTTGTAAAATTAAGTACTAAATGCTTTGAGAGGCTTCAAAAGTTGTCTAAAAAGTTAATCTTCAAGTGACATTTACTGGATTACTGTGTTGGTTCCATGCTCAAAAAGCTTATCCCATATATGTGTGCCATACAATGTCCTCCTTTAAAAATAGCACTCTCGGTTTTATGAAATATGAGAATAGCTCTTCAGCCCAGACATTGGTGATCATTTGGTCCTAAAGTGAAGTTGGTCATTCCTGGGGAGGAAGGATGCCATGAGAGAATCACAAGCAAGGAGATGAGGAGAAGGGAAAACAGGAATACAATAAATCAAAGGGCTTTGGAGGTAACTGCCCAGTATTTCATTCTGTGGACCACATCAATGGAAAGAGATGAGACATATTCCAGTTGCATAACAGCTTAGAATGCCTACATTACTTATGGTCTCCATCAGGAGATTGTTAAACCCCAATGTCTATGGTAGCGTTTAACCCCAGCCATGGGAGGCTGTGGCAGGCAGATTTCTATAAGTTCCAAGCCAGTGTGGTATATCTGCAAGGCTACATAGCAAGACCTTGTCTCAGAAAACAAAACAAAAGCTGGGGTGTGGGCACGGTGGGTATTACATATTGACAAATAAGAAATAAGTCATTAGGACCTCTGCCCACATGTTACAGTTGTCTAGCTTGGTCCTCAAGTGGGACTACTAACAGCAGTAGCAGGAGCTGTCTCTGACTCTGTTGTCTGCCCCCCTGGGACCCTTTCCTCCTATCAGGCGGCCTCATCTAGCCTCCATAGGAGAAGATCCACCTAGACTTACTGGACATTGATATGCCACGGCAGGTTGATATCCATGGGAGACCTCTCTTTTTCTGAAGAGAAATGGAGGAAGAGTGGCTAGGGGAAGGGGAAGGTACGGAGGCAAGCATTTCCACAGTTGTGAGAGGGTGTGGCTACAATTTTCCACCTCTTCATGTCTTTGCTGACTAGGAAGTGGAGACCAGATAGAAAGCAGGACCAAGCTGCAAACCTCCAGGGCTATCCCCAGAGGCCTACTTTCTCCAGTAAGGCTCCATTTCTACATATCCCAAACCTCCCCACCAGCTGGGGATCAAGTATTCAACCGTAGGAACCTTTGGGAGACATTTCACACCCAAACCGTGAAGACTGTCAAGGGCTGGGCATTTTAATGCTGTATCTTTAAGGTCTCCAATGAAATCTAAAGTTGTGTCTCAGTGACAGAATGATCTCCTGTTTCTGCCTGGCAGTTAAAGCTTGCTTATTATCACAGTGGCCATAAGGAAAAAAATCCACGTGGATTTTCTGCTCTATATATGCTTATTATGAAAATGTGATATTGTGTCCTTGGGCTAGTAAATAGGACAGGTACTTAGAGGGAAAGTTATGTGTAGATGTTTGGACTTCAAAAATATTTACTCCAGCGAGCCACCGGCTGCATTTATGATTCTGCAACTTTGACAGCAGCAGCTTGCTGCTGTCATTTGTCATTTGTCACATTGATCCTTTAGGGAACGTAAGATCCTTAATTAGGATCCTTTGAAAGGTATAATAGCACTATCTTAATTAGACATGTATTCCACTTCAACAAACTCAGTAAGGAAAAACATTTTTTAAATAAAAAGACCAGTGATAGTTTTATGGGCTAATGAATAGGATATTTTAGTTTCATAGATGCAGGCAGCTCCAATCCTAAACTCTTGAGAGGTCAGGAAAAACTATTGCTATGCAACTTGACCTAATTCTTTTTTTTTAATTAATGAATTTATTTACTTTATATCACAGTTTGCACTCCATCCCCTCCTCCCAGTCCTTTGGGAGATGGACCATATTCCCTCAAAACATGAGCCAAGGCTGGGCATAAAGCTGCATGCTTTTAATCCCAGCAATTGGGAGGGTAAGGCAAGTGCATCCAGGCAGCCAAAGCTACCTGGATGCCATTCTCCCCCATTTACTATTGCTTTAAGGAATGTATATCTATACATAGATATATCTATATTGATCTATTTATCAATAGAGATAGATAGATGGATGGATAGACAGACAGACAGATAGACAGATAGATGACTGACAGATATTTTGAAAATTATTTCTTTGGTCACTCCTTCCCATGCAAATATTTGTTATCCCTTACTCATAATACACTTTGACATTAATTCATGAGTGTAACTCAAGAATATCTATGCAGTGCTCATGAAAGAAATGTATGGATTTTACTGTGCACATTATTGAACCAGATTTGGGAGAGCAGCAATAAGTGACACAGGAATATAAGAAACAGTGAGTTTTACTGGTCCATCCGAGTAAAAGTGTGCAGGCTTATTTTAACAGTCCAACATGAAGCTTTACATGTAAAATGTTGAGTGCTATTTTTAAACACAATATAGTTCTTCTAAATACACAATTAATTCTCCACACATTTGTGTTTGCTACCTGGAGCTATAATTTATTTCTGCTCCCCAAACAATATCTCCCTTCATATACCATACCTCTAAATCCATCCTACATGAGTTCAGGCTATTTATATAACATAGACCATTCCCTGTTTAATTTGCCAATCTAAGCCTTGCTTCATTTCAAAGAATCATTGGAGGGAATAAACTCGTAGAAATAGAACTTGGCCCAAAATTTCATGTGTAGGCAGATAGAAAGACATCTGTGTAGTGGTGATCTGGGAACTGGGGCATTCCACTAGCTCTTGTTTTTTTTAAGGGTGAAAGAAGGGAAAACTGTAACCATGGAAATGTTCCCTCCAAAAACACAGATCTTAAACAAATCTCCAAAGCCTAGAAAACACAGGAAACCAGAGCCCCCACTTTCTGACAGAGAACACAGAGTCACCATGATGGAGAATTCTGGCAGGGATTTCTTTCCAAAACAGAAAGAAACATCCTACAAAGACACAGCTTTTTTCTCTAGTGCAGGCAAGACACTCTTATTCTATTAAATTAAATGTTTGTTAACAACTGTGGACATGAACCAAATGTCTAAAGTTTTCTTTTAAAATCATCACTGTTAACATTATTAGTGGGGGTGGAGGAACATTCATGCCATGGCTCATGTGTGAGGTCAGAGCTACCTTTCAGGAGTTGATTCTCCTTTTCCACTGTGGGATCTGGCTATAAAACTCAAGCCATAAGGCTCATGAGGCAAATCTTTTACCTGCTGAGGCATCTTGTTGGCCCTAAAATTTTCATAAGGAGAATTATTTAATGTATAGATTCAGTCGCTGTCTGTTGGATACACTTAAATCCTAAATTAGGGATGTAATGTAGATATGTCTTATGTTTGAAACAGGGGTAACACTATAGTGGACATAGATCTTTTGGGGTCTAAATATAGTTGATAACAGTTAAGATTTGGATAAATCCACTTAATAATCTAAAGCTTCTTGTCAAAGAAGTTAAATTATGGGCTCACAATGCTGAAATTAATAAAAATGATATATATTATATGACTAGCATGCTAAGTATTGTCAGATGTTAGGGAAAGAGCTACCAACCAAAATCCCTGATAGGAGTTTTACCACTCATATCGAATTCGGTGGCCAATGGTTAAAGTAAAAGAGAGAATTTCACAGGTGTTAGAATTCCTTCTAGGTCCTGCCCCACAGTTACCTGGCAACAACCCAGTAGCCCTGGCTTACTATAAAAGGGGCTGTTTGCCCCCCTTCCCCATTCTTATTCTCTCTCTCTTCTCCCCCTCTCTCCACGTGTTCCTGGCCAGGCTCTCCTCTCCCCCACCCCCACAGTCTCTACTCCCTTCCTATGCCCTAAATCAACTCTATTCCATACTATATCCATTGTATGGCTTGTACCTCAGGGGGAAAGGATGCCTCAGCATGGGCCTGCTGGGGCCCCTCCCACCTCATACCTGGCTCTAGGAAACATATCCTGGCCTCCTTTTTTTTTTTTTTTAATAAAACACAACAACAGGGCAGGTGGGGTCGTGATGGAAGGATAGAAGGATGATGATAGAAGTGTGAAAATGGAATCATAAGATCCATTCTTTTGTATACTAACCTAAAAACTTAAATAAAAAGGAAGAAGGTATATACATTGAGGCTTAACTAGGGAAAGGGAAAGGAAACAGGGCAAGGGATGCTTGTAAATCAGGAGTCAGAGGCTACTTCAGACTGGATGATTCCTGAAAATGGGTTCTTGAGATAAACCTGAGTGCCAGAGGGGTGAACCATGGCAAAAAAGAGGGCTCTGGGCAGAGGCTCAGAAAACAGAATGGGTTCTGGAATAGGAATAAGCCTGCTGAATTTCTGGGTCTACAAAGTTGTCATAAATGAAGTAAAGAGCTCTACAAGATATAAGGAACACCAAAGGAAATAAAATATTCATTAGCATTTTATGATTTTCCACCTAAGAGATGGCTGAACCAACTAATATTCTTACACTATAACTGAAACTCATAAAACAGATATTTCAGAATAGAAAGAAATAGGGATGTAGAGATTGCCCAGGGGTTAAGCATGTTTACTGTTTGCAGAGAACCTAAATGCAGATCCCAGCACCCACATCAGGCAGCTCACAATGCCTGTAACTCTAGTTCCAGGGACCTGATGCCTTATCTGACCTGCATGTGCTCCTGCACATATATATATATATATATATATATATATATATATATATATATATGTATGTATACATATATATACATATATATATATGGTGCTCATAAACTCGTGCAGGCACACACATACATATAAAAATAATATTTTTAAAAATATGAAGAAATAACCATCACAGCTGGGCATAGTGATACACACCCATATTCCCAGTATTCCAGAGGCTAAAAGAATCATGAGTTTAAGACTGACTTAAACTACATACTGATATCCTTTCTCAAAAAAAAAATCCACAACTGAAGTGTTAGTGTAATAGTTGTACTGGCTGGTTTTGTGTGTCAACTTGACATCAGCTAAAATTATCATAGAGAAAGGAGCTTCCCTTGAGAAAATGCCTCCATGAGATCCAGCTGTAAGGCATTTTCTCTATTAGTGATCAAGAAGGAAGTCCCAGCCCATTGTGGATGGTGCCATCCCTGGGCTGGTAGTCCTGGGTTCTATAAGAAAGCAAGCTAAGCAAGCCAGGGGAAGCAAGCCAGTAAGTAAGATCCCTCCATGGCCTCCGCATCAGTTCCTGCCTCCAGGTTCCTGCCCTGTGTGAGTTCCTGTCCTGACTTCTTTTTGTGATGAACAGCAATGTAAATGTGTAAGCTGAATAAACCCTTTTCTCCCCAACTTGCTTCTTGGCTATGATGTATTGTGCAGGAATGCGAACCTTGACTAAGACAATATTTAATGGATTTTCCACATGTTTTTCAAAAACAAAGTACCCCTCTTCCCCTATCGCTACATAGAAAATAATCTAATGAAAAATTATCTCTGTATCATACATTGATAACAAGGTTAAAATGGGTTTTAAAACAATGAATAGCACCTTTGTTCTGCTCAGTGCGCTATGAAATACTCTGTTAGAGACTTTTGAGTCATGTGTGAGCAGCAATGTGCATAAAGATTTGAAGCATTTTTATACAAGTAAAAGCAGGAAATTTAAAAATCCTTATTTGTCAAATATTCTTGAATAAATGTTAAAACAGTGTCTTAGTTCGGGTTTTATTGCTGTGAACAGACATCATGACCAAGACAACTCTTATAAGGACATTTAATCAGGGCCGGTTCACAGGTTCAGAGGTTCAGTCCATTATCATCAAGGCAGGAACATGGCAGCATCCAGGCAGAGAGCTGAGAGTTCTACATTTTCATCTGAAGGCTGCTAGCAGAATACTGGCTTCTAGGCAGCTAGGATGAGGGTCTTAAGTCCAGGCCCAGGGTGACATACCCACTCCAACAAGGTCACACCTCCTAAAAGTGCCACACCCTGGGCCAAGGATATACAAACCATCATAGAGAGCAACTATGATTTACTAATCAGGAAGCTGCTTTAAATTTGGAACCATATTGCATATTACTATTGCCACAAAATTTAAATGAATTATAGTGCCCCCATTTTATAGTTAAGAAAGGCAGAAGTTGGGTTAGATAGATGGTTAAGGTATTTTTTCAGGGGTCCTGAGTTCAATTTCCTACACCCACATAGCAGCTGACAATATAATGGGATCCAATCCCTCTTCTGGTGTGCAGACAGACAAGCAGACAAATACATCTGAAAGAAATAAATCTTAAAGAAGGGAAGAAAGAAAGGGAGAAAGGAAGGAAGGAAGGAAGGAAGGAAGGAAGGAAGGAAGGAAGGAAGGAGTTACGGTGGATTTAAGAACTACTTTGATAATTGTAGACACCATTCAGAGAACACACACTAAGGACAAAAGGAATAAAACGGGAAGACTTAAAGCACAAAGTGGATCAAGGCAGACACAGAAGCTGCTGTTATGGTTTGAATATGCCCCTCCCCAAAGCATCTAGTTGAAAGCTCAATCCCTGAGAAACCAAGTGGGAAACTGGGGCTAGAAAGGAAGTACTTCTGCCTTGATGTGGCCACTCTTTGTATGGATAAATGTTGTTTGAAACGGTGCTCCTGTTTTCTTCCACCTTTATGTTTTCTTTCTGTCTTCATGGGTGAAACACAGCAATAGGATGTAGTCCCTCACCCTGGAACTTCCCAGTCTAAAAGTACAAAACCATTTTGGTGCTCATCAGAAATTATCCAGTCTTTGATATTCAGTTATCATAGCACAAAACAGAGGTGCCAGAAACATCGGTCTCAACCTAACTTGCTCAGGCCAGTTCACATCTGTAACTCTGCAAGGAGTGGTCGTAAGGACAGAACCATTTGAGCTTGGTATAGAGTAACAGTACCAAGCAACATAAACCCTAGACAGACACTATTGGGCCATGAGCAAAGCTCCTCTTCTTGCAACTTACTTCCTCACCCTTTGAGAATGTTGATCCTAAAATCACTATTGTACACCAAACTTACTCTCTGCTTTGGAACCCCTAACCTGTATCAGTGATTCATCTTATAGTGCCAAATGAGAAATACTCATTCTAGCTGCTGGTGGTGGTGCGTGTGCTCCTTTAATCCCAAGATTCAGGGGGCAGAACTGGGTGGGTCTCTGTGAGTTTGATTGAGGCTGGTTTGGTCTATAGTAAGTTCCAGGTCAGCCAGAGCTTTATAAGGAGATACTGTCCCACAAAAAGAAATGTAAGTTCTGAAGTAGTTGTGATGGATTATCTTCATTAAAAAAAAAAAGAGAGATCGGGGCTGGGGATTTAGCTCAGTGGTAGAGCGCTTACCTAGGAAGCGCAAGGCCCTGGGTTCGGTCCCCAGCTCCGAAAAAAAGAACCAAAAAAAAAAAAAAAAAAAAAAAAAGATCATTAACAAGAACATGGCAAAAAGTGCTGGATATTCTACCCTAAATCTTAACTACGGTTATCACTGCAAAAGTGGAGTCAGGAAGGGGCTTCTATTTTCACTTTGTGCCTTTGGAAAAGGGAGCCTAGTATAGCATGTGAGATGCAGACACGGCCAAACCAAGTGATTTCCATGGTGCACTTGCTAGCCAGCTCTATGAACTTACGGCGCTAACCAACAGAAAAATGACATAAGATGCTGATCCTTGTGTTAGTCAAACTTTGTTTATTGGAACAAAAATCTGACAGGAAGAATGTAAAAGAGAAAGGACTTATTTTGTTCCCAGGTTTCAGAGTGTTTGGTCTGTGGCTATCTGGCTTCCGCGAAGAGCCTATGACTAGATTAAACATTACTTAGATCAGAGCCCTCAGGATCTAGTAACCCTTGGAGATACTCTCTTGGACACAGCGAGAAGGTGTGCTTCAGTACTCTCTTTGGTGCGTCTCAATCCAATCAAGCTGACAATCAAGATTTAAAAAAAAAAAAACAACCTGTATTTACTTAGAAGCATTGAATGTCAACAAAACAGCCTTGATTACTTTTTCAATTTCAGAGCAGTATTCAGTTAACAGAACAATTATCTTCATATAAGCTGCATCAGAGACAACTGAAGATGAAAGAAAAAAAAACCCAAATAAAACCAAAGGAAAAACAAAACAAAACAAAACAAAAAAAAAAAAAAAACCCCAAAAACCAAAAACCAAACTACTGTCCCCATATATAAATAATTTGTGCTGTGCACCAACAAGAACCTGCTTTAAATTTCCATGCCAATTGACAACCCCCAGACTGTACCAGGCAAGGTTAGTGGCTATTGAGAACACGACCAGGACAGGGCTATCTAAAGACACATTTGGTAGTGTGTTAACTATACAAAAAAGGCACCGGACAGTTTAAAAACAAATCTTACACAGCCTTACATTTCATTTTTTTTTTCTTTAAAAGGAGTGAGTTATGTACAGGGGCGATAAATGCTTTTGTAGACAAGAAAAAAACTGCGGTGGAACCAACTTATTCATAGTCATCTTTTTCACCTTCACCTTCCTCTTCTTCATCCTCTTCATTTTCCTTACGGTCTTCCTCGTCCTTCTTTTACTTGCTCTTTTCAGCCTTGATAACCCCCTTTCTCAGTGCATCAGGTTTCCCTTTAGCTCTGTAGGCAGCAATATCCTTCTCGTACTTCTCCTTCAGCTTGGCGGCCATCTTCCCATAGGGCTGCTTGTCATCCGCGGCAGCGTTGTTCCACATCTCTCCTCGTTTCTTTGCAACATCACCAATGGATAAGCCAGGATGCTCGCCTTTGATTTTTGGGCGCTACTCAGAACAGAACAAGAAGAAGGCCGACGGAGGCCTCTTGGGGTCATTGGGGTCCTTGAACTTCTCTTTGGTCTCCCCTTTGGGAGGGATGTAGGCTTCCATTTCTCTTTCATAACGAGCCTTGTCAGTCTTTGCCTTATCTTCAAATTTCCCCTTTTTTTTAGCAGACATGGTCTTCCACCTCCCTGAGCACTTCTTGGAGAACTCTGAGAAGATGACAGAAGCATCCACGTGATTCTTCTTGTGCTCCTCCCAGCAGGTTTGCACAAAGAATGCATATGAGGACATTTTGCCTCTCGGCTTCTTAGGATCTCCTTTGCCCGTGTTTACTGGATTTTCCTCAGCGAGTCCGCGAGGCACAGAGTCGCCCAGTGCCGGTTCAGCTCTTGCTTGCCCTGGCGCTGTCTCTACGGAGCTCGATGTACTGCCAAAATTAGCCATTTTATTGTTATTATTATTATTATTACTACTGCCTTTTTTTCTTTTGAGAGAGCATCTCACGCTGTAGCCGGCTTGGCCTAGAACTCATCGTGTAGCTGAAACTGGCTATGAACTCAGGGTAATCTTCCTACATAGGTCTCTAAAGTGCTAGGATTATAGGTGTGAGCTATAACACTAGTTATAACCACCATGATTGTTAAAATTAAAAACTCTTTCATAAAAATATATTTGTGTGATATTTTTTACAAATAAAAACACATTTAGAATCCATATAATTGATAATATCAATATTCAAAGAATTCCAAACTAATAACAGATAAAAAAAGAACAATAGGTAAAATACATGGTCATTGCAAGATGAGAGTAAACACATGGAGAAAATCTAAGCCTCGTTAGTGTCAAAAAAGTGTCAGTGGAGACAAAACCAGGATAATTTTTTGACCCTCTTTTAAATGAAAATATTTCTCATGATCATTCCCAATTTGTGTTTGCTAAGCTTTCTTATCGGTTCCTTTGTCTGTATAGCTTTATTGACCAGATTGACCAGATGGTACAGAGGTGTTAATCACAGAATCTCTTATCATTTCCGGGAGAGTTTAAATTGGCACCAACACCTCTGGGAAATACTTAGAACTATTTATGCATAGCTACAGAACTTATCAAACCTGGAAATGTTCTCCTTAACTCAAGTCCAAAAGAAATGATCATTTAAGCACAACAGAAAGCCAGAATAACCTAGAGATGATTTAAATGTTTATTAGAGGAAGAATACAAAATAACTTCTGGCATATTCACAGAATGGCATGGTATCCAAAGATTCCCACATTCTTGAAAGATTGTATATAGAATGGTTCTTCTTCAAAAAGAACTAAAATAAAAAAGATTTAAAATAACAATATTTAGGAAACAAAAATGAAAAGTAAGTTCTTTCAGTCAAAGAAATAATGGCAGAAAAGAAAAGAAAACAAAAAAGAAAGGCATGAAGGTGTGTTAGGTTCCAAAGACTGAAGAATGGTTGGCCTGGTTGAATGGGATAGCAGTTTCCTAGATCCTCAAGCAGCATCATTAAATATGTGAAAGGTAAGCACAGGCCTACACCGATGGTTACTGTGAGTGTGCCAACAAAGGCCGGTGTGGATTGCCGATAAAAATCTGTCCCAACCCTGAGGTCATGGATTTCTACCTCTGTGTAGAACTTGAAGGATGTCTTTAAAAGGCTCAACTCACAACTTACAATCTCAGATTAAAAGTTTCTTAAAATACAGGTTAGTTATGAGGAAAAGGTTTAAAAAAAGAAATCTGGCTATATTGAGCATCTTCTTTTCAAGTTGGGGAAGATGAGATACTGATTTATGGCAAAATACACAGCTAGTAAAAATATAAGCATAACAGATTCAAAAAGAGAATCTGGTCAATAGACTTATACAGGCAAAGGTAACAATAAGAAAACTCATTGTTGGTGGGATTGCAAACTGGTACAACCACTCTGGAAATCAGCCTGGAGGTTCCTCAGAAAATTAGACATTCTACTACCCGAGAACCCAGCTATACCTCTCCTGGGCATATACCCAAAAGATGCCCCAACATATAACAAAGACACATGCTCCACTATGTTCTCCACTATGTTCATAGCAGCCTTATTTATAATAGCCAGAAGCTAGAAAGAACCCAGATGCCCTTCAACAAAGGAATGGATACAGAAAATGTGGTACATCTACATCAAAAACAATGACTTCATGAAATTCATAGGCAAATGGAATGAACTAGAAAATATCATCCTGAGTTAGGTTACTCAATCACAGAAAAACACACATGGTATGTACTCATTGATAAATGGATATTAGTCAAAATGCTCGAATTACCCAAGATGCAATCCACAGACCACAGGAAGCTCAAGAAGGATGACCAAAATGCGGATGCTCCCACTCCTTCTTAAAAGGGGGAAAAATATCCATAGGAGGGGATATGGAAGCAAAGTTTAGAGCAGTGACTCAAGGAACGGCCATTCAGAGCCTGACACACATGTGGCCCATAGATATACAGTCACCAAAACTAGATAAGATTGATAAAGATAGAAAATGCATGCTGAAAGGGACCAGACATAGATTTCTCCTGAGAGACACATCCAGAGCATGTCCAATACAGAGATCAATGCTAGCAGCAAACCACTGAACTGAGAACAGAACCCTCTTGGGGGGAATTAGAGGAAGTATTGAAAGAGTTGAAGGAGCTTGCAATCCCACAAAAACAACAATGCCAACCAACCAGAGCTTCCAGGGACTAAACCACTACTGAAAGACTATACATGAACTGACCCAGGGCTCCAACTGCATATGTAGCAGAGAATAGCCTTGTTGGGGCACCAGGGGAAGGGAAAGCCCTTGGTCCTGCCAAGGTTGAACCCTCAGTGCAGGGGAATATGGGGGGGGTATACTAAGGGGGATGTATAGGGGCAACACCCATATGGGGGAGGGGGAGGGGAGGGGATGGGGGCTTATAGACAGGAAACCGCGAAGGGAAATAACGTTTGAAATGTAAGTAAAGAAATATGTCTAGGCAGCTCTCTGCCCCCAGACCCTGTGAGAGAGAGACCCAACCGCCTGGTCAGGTGGGCACTCCTGAGGCTGCAGAGTGGAAGAGACCACCAACACTGCTCACCCCTGCCCACATCCCTGGCCCAAGAGGAAACTGTATAAGGCCTCTGGGCTCCCGTGGGGGAGGGCCCAGGAGCGGCAGGACCCCTGTGCCTGAGACACCACCAGAACCAGAAGGAAACAGACCGAATAAACAGTTCTCTGCACCCAAATCCCGTGGGAGGGAGAGCTGAACCTTCAGAGAGGCAGACAAGCCTGGGAAACCAGAAAAGACTGCTCTCTGCACACACATCTCGGACGCCAGAGGAAAAAGCCAAAGACCATCTGGAACCCTGGTGCACTGAAGCTCCCGGAAACGGCGGCACAGGTCTTCCTGGTTGCTGCCGCTGCAGAGAGCCCGTGGGCAGCACCCCACGAGCGAACTTGAGGCCCGGGACCACAGGTAAGACCAACTTTTATGCTGCAAGAAAGCTGCCTGGTGAACTCAAGACACAGGCCCACAGGAACAGCTGAAGACCTGTAGAGAGGAAAAACTACACGCACGAAAGCAGAACACTCTGTCCCCATAACTGACTGAAAGAGAGGAAAACAGGTCTACAGCACTCCTGACACACAGGCTTATAGGACAGTCTAGCCACTGTCAGAAATAGCAGAACAAAGTAACACTAGAGATAATCTGATGGCGAGAGGCAAGCGCAGGAACCCAAGCAACAGAAACCAAGACTACATGGCACCATCGGAGCCCAATTCTCCCATCAAAACAAACATGGAATATCCAAACACAACAGAAAAGCAAGATCTAGTTCCAAAATCATTTTTGATCATGATGCTAGAGGACTTCAAGAAAGACGTGAAGAACTCCCTTAGAGAACAAGTAGAAGCCTACAGAGAGGAATCGCAAAAATGCCTGAAAGAATCGCAAAAATCCCTGAAAGAATTCTAGGAAAACATAAATAAACAAGTAGAAGCCCATAGAGAGGAGACACAAAAATCCCTGAAAGAATTCCAGGAAAACATAAATAAACAAGTAGAAGCCCATAGAGAGGAGACACAAAAATCCCTGAAAGAATTCCAGGAAAACACAATCAAACAGTTGAAGGAATTAAAAATGGAAATAGAAGCAATCAAGAAAGAACACATGGAAACAACCCTGGATATAGAAAACCAAAAGAAGAGACAAGGAGCTGTAGATACAAGCTTCACCAACAGAATACAAGAGATGGAAGAGAGAATCTCAGGAGCAGAAGATTCCATAGAAATCATTGACTCAACTGTCAAAGATAATGTAAAGCGGAAAAAGCTACTGGTCCAAAACATACAGGAAATCCAGGACTCAGTGAGAAGATCAAACCTAAGGATAATAGGTATAGAAGAGAGTGAAGACTCCCAGCTCAAAGGACCAGTAAATATCTTCAACAAAATCATAGAAGAAAACTTCCCTAACCTAAAAAAAGAGATACCCATAGACATACAAGAAGCCTACAGAACTCCAAATAGATTGGACCAGAAAAGAAACACCTCCCGTCACATAATTGTCAAAACACCAAACGCACAAAATAAAGAAAGAATATTAAAAGCAGTAAGGGAAAAAGGTCAAGTAACATATAAAGGGAGACCTATCAGAATCACACCAGACTTCTCACCAGAAACTATGAAGGCCAGAAGATCCTGGACTGATGTTATACAGACCCTAAGAGAACACAAATGCCAGCCCAGGTTACTGTATCCAGCAAAACTCTCAATTAACATTGATGGAGAAACCAAGATATTCCATGACAAAACCAAATTTACACAATATCTTTCCACAAATCCAGCACTACAAAGGATAATAAATGGTAAAGCCCAACATAAGGAGGCAAGCTATACCCTAGAAGAAGCAAGAAACTAATCGTCTTGGCAACAAAACAAAGAGAATGAAAGCACACAAACATAACCTCACATCCAAATATGAATATAACGGGAAGCAATAATCACTATTCCTTAATATCTCTCAATATCAATGGCCTCAACTCCCCAATAAAAAGACATAGATTAACAAACTGGATATGCAACGAGGACCCTGCATTCTGCTGCCTACAGGAAACACACCTCAGAGACAAAGACAGACACTACCTCAGAGTGAAAGGCTGGAAAACAACTTTCCAAGCAAATGGTCAGAAGAAGCAAGCTGGAGTAGCCATTCTAATATCAAATAAAATCAATTTCCAACTAAAAGTCATCAAAAAAGATAAGGAAGGACACTTCATATTCATCAAAGGAAAAATCCACCAAGATGAACTCTCAATCCTAAATATCTATGCCCCAAATACAAGGGCACCTACATACGTAAAAGAAACCTTACTAAAGCTCAAAACACACATTGCACCTCACACAATAATAGTGGGAGATTTCAACACACCACTCTCATCAATGGACAGATCATGGAAACAGAAATTAAACAGTGATGTCGACAGACTAAGAGAAGTCATGAGCCAAATGGACTTAACGGATATTTATAGAACATTCTATCCTAAAGCAAAAGGATATACCTTCTTCTCAGCTCCTCATGGTACTTTCTCCAAAATTGACCATATAATTGGTCAAAAAACGGGCCTCAACAGGTACAGAAAGATAGAAATAATCCCATGCGTGCTATCGGACCACCACGGCCTAAAACTGGTCTTCAATAACAATAAGGGAAGAATGCCCACATATACGTGGAAATTGAACAATGCTCTACTCAATGATAACCTGGTCAAGGAAGAAATAAAGAAAGAAATTAAAAACTTTTTAGAATTTAATGAAAATGAAGGTACAACATACCCAAACTTATGGGACACAATGAAAGCTGTGCTAAGAGGAAAACTCATAGCGCTGAGTGCCTGCAGAAAGAAACAGGAAAGAGCATATGTCAGCAGCTTGACAGCACACCTAAAAGCTCTAGAACAAAAAGAAGCAAATACACCCAGGAGGAGTAGAAGGCAGGAAATAATCAAACTCAGAGCTGAAATCAACCAAGTAGAAACAAAAAGGACCATAGAAAGAATCAACAGAACCAAAAGTTGGTTCTTTGAGAAAATCAACAAGATAGATAAACCCTTAGCCAGACTAACGAGAGGACACAGAGAGTGCGTCCAAATTAACAAAATCAGAAATGAAAAGGGAGACATAACTACAGATTCAGAGGAAATTCAAAAAATCATCAGATCTTACTATAAAAACCTATATTCAACAAAACTTGAAAATCTTCAGGAAATGGACAATTTCCTAGACAGATACCAGGTATCGAAGGTAAATCAGGAACAGATAAACCAGTTAAACAACCCCATAACTCCTAAGGAAATAGAAGCAGTCATTAAAGGTCTCCCAACCAAAAAGAGCCCAGGTCCAGACGGGTTTAGTGCAGAATTCTATCAAACCTTCATAGAAGACCTCATACCAATATTATCCAAACTATTCCACAAAATTGAAACAGATGGAGCCTTACCGAATTCCTTCTATGAAGCCACAATTACTCTTATACCTAAACCACACAAAGACACAACAAAGAAAGAGAACTTCAGACCAATTTCCCTTATGAATATCGATGCAAAAATACTCAATAAAATTCTGGCAAACCGAATTCAAGAGCACATCAAAACAATCATCCACCATGATCAAGTAGGCTTCATCCCAGGCATGCAGGGATGGTTTAATATACGGAAAACCATCAACGTGATCCATTATATAAACAAACTGAAAGAACAGAACCACATGATCATTTCATTAGATGCTGAGAAAGCATTTGACAAAATTCAACACCCCTTCATGATAAAAGTCCTGGAAAGAATAGGAATTCAAGGCCCATACCTAAACATAGTAAAAGCCATATACAGCAAACCAGTTGCTAACATTAAACTAAATGGAGAGAAACTTGAAGCAATCCCACTAAAATCAGGGACTAGACAAGGCTGCCCACTCTCTCCCTACTTATTCAATATAGTTCTTGAAGTTCTAGCCAGAGCAATCAGACAACAAAAGGAGATCAAGGGGATACAGATCGGAAAAGAAGAGGTCAAAATATCACTATTTGCAGATGACATGATAGTATATTTAAGTGATCCCAAAAGTTCCACCAGAGAACTACTAAAGCTGATAAACAACTTCAGCAAAGTGGCTGGGTATAAAATTAACTCAAATAAATCAGTTGCCTTCCTCTATACAAAAGAGAAACAAGCCGAGAAAGAAATTAGGGAAACGACACCCTTCATAATAGACCTAAATAATATAAAGTACCTCGGTGTGACTTTAACCAAGCAAGTAAAAGATCTGTACAATAAGAACTTCAAGACACTGAGGAAAGAAATTGAAGAAGACCTCAGAAGATGGAAAGATCTCCCATGCTCATGGATTGGCAGGATTAATTTAGTAAAAATGGCCATTTACCAAAAGCAATCTACAGATTCAATGCAATCCCCATCAAAATACCAATCCAATTCTTCAAAGAGTTAGACAGAACAATTTGCAAATTCATCTGGAATAACAAAAAACCCAGGATAGCTAAAGCTATCCTCAACAATAAAAGGACTTCAGGGGGAATCACTATCCCTGAACTCAAGCAGTATTACAGAGCAATAGTGATAAAAACTGCATGGTATTGGTACAGAGACAGACAGATAGACCAATGGAATAGAATTGAAGACCCAGAAATGAACCCACACACCTATGGTCACTTGATTTTTGACAAAGGAGCCAAAACCATCCAATGGAAAAAAGATAGCATTTTCAGCAAATGGTGCTGGTTCAACTGGAGGTCAACATGTACAAGAATGCAGATCGATCCATCCTTATCACCCTGTACAAAGCTTAAGTCCAAGTGGATCAAGGACCTCCACATCAAACCAGACACACTCAAACTAATAGAAGAAAAACTAGGGAAGCATCTGGAACACATGGGCACTGGAAAAAATTTCCTGAACAAAACACCAATGGCTTATGCTCTAAGATCAAGAATCGACAAATGGGATCTCATAAAACTGCAAAGCTTCTGTAAGGCAAAGGACACTGTGGTTAGGACAAAACGGCAACCAACAGATTGGGAAAAGATCTTTACCAATCCTACAACAGATAGAGGCCTTATATCCAAAATATACAAAGAACTCAAGAAGTTAGACCGCAGGGAAACAAATAACCCTATTAAAAATGGGGTTCAGAGCTAAACAAAGAATTCACAGCTGAGGAATGCCGAATGGCTGAGAAACACCTAAAGAAATGTTCAACATCTTTAGTCATAAGGGAAATGCAAATCAAAACAACCCTGAGATTTCACCTCACACCAGTGAGAATGGCTAAGATCAAAAACTCAGGTGACAGCAGATGCTGGCAAGGAATTGGAGAAAGAGGAACACTCCTCCATTGTTGGTGGGATTGCAGACTGGTAAAACCATTCTGGAAATCAGTCTGGAGGTTCCTCAGAAAATTGGACATTGAACTGCCTGAGGATCCAGCTATACCTCTCTTGGGCATATACCCAAAAGATGCCTCAACATATAAAAGAGACACGTGCTCCACTATGTTCATTGCAGCCTTATTTATAATAGCCAGAAAATGGAAAGAACCCAGATGCCCTTCAACAGAGGAATGGATACAGAAAATGTGGTACATCTACACAATGGAATATTACTCAGCTATCAAAAACAACGAGTTTATGAAATTCGTAGGCAAATGGTTGGAACTGGAAAATATCATCCTGAGTGAGCTAACCCAATCACAGAAAGACATACATGGTATGCACTCATTGATAAGTGGCTATTAGCCCAAATGCTTGAATTACCCTAGATCCCTAGAACAAACGAAACTCAAGACGGATGATCAAAATGTGAATGCTTCACTCCTTCTTTAAATGAGGAAAAAGAATACCCTTGGCTGGGAAGGGAGAGGCAAAGATTAAAACAGAGACTGAAGGAACACCCATTCAGAGCCTGCCCCACATGTGGCCCATACATATACAGCCACCCAATTGGACAAGATGGATGAAGCAAAGAAGTGCAGACCGACAGGAGCCGGATGTAGATCGCTCCTGAGAGACACAGCCAGAATACAGCAAATACAGAGGCGAATGCCAGCAGCAAACCACTGAACTGAGAATAGGTCCCCCGTTGAAGGAATCAGAGAAAGAACTGGAAGAGCTTGAAGGGGCTCGAGACCCCAAAAGTACAACAATGTCAAGCAACCAGAGCTTCCAGGGACTAAGCCACTACCTAAATACTATACATGGACTGACCCTGGACTCTGACCCCATAGGTAGCAATGAATATCCTAGTAAGAGCACCAGTGGAAGGGGAAGCCCTGGGTCCTGCTAAGACTGAACCCCCAGTGAACTAGACTATGGGGGGAGGGCGGCAATGGGGGGAGGGTTGGGAGGGGGACACCCATAAGGAAGGGGAGGGGGGAGGGGGATGTTTGCCCGGAAACCGGGAATAACACTTGAAATGTATATAAGAAATACTCAAGTTAATAAAAAAAAATAATAAAAAAAATTTTAAAAAAAAGAAATATGTCTAATAAAAATTTTTAAAAAAAGAAGGGCAAGCAAGCAACCATCAGGACAGATGTCAACTACCACTATCAGTGTGTGAGAATTAAAAGAAGGGAAACAAATCCAGACATAGTGGTTGATGCTTTTAATCCCAGCATTTGAGAGACAGAGGTAGGAGGCTCTCTGTGAGTTCGAGGCCAACCAAAGCTACATAGTCAGATTGTGTCTTGAAAAACAAAAACAAAAACAAAAACAAAAACAAAAACAAACAACAGAGGTAAAACAAACCTTCAATGTTATTATTTTACTTATTGATTTAAAAAGTTTTAAAACTTGCCCAAATTAAGAGATGCCATTTGAGAAAGTAACATTAATAAAGTATTCATATATATTTATTTAATTAGCTTTAGGACGTACATAAACAGATTGGTCAGTATATAAATGTACATGGCTTAGTTAAAAAGTACAAGTTGCCACAGAGTAATGGCCTATTCTTTCCTTTCCAGATTCCACGTAGAGACTTCCTAAAGTAAAAAGTTTCTATAGATTGACAGGTTCAGAAAACACACATCATCTTTCCATACTGCAAAGCCTTTAAAGCAAGCTTCTAGAATTCAGACACTTAAGTACTGATTCAAGGCCAAACATTTAATCAACAGGCTCTGATCTTTCAGACCTCAGGGGTTAACAAAACCTACTTTAGACCATATAAGACAACCTAGGAACGAAGCAAACTGTAATCATGTACCATCTTCCCCTCTTCTTTTTGAATATTTCCGTTTTTACAAGACAGGCCAACGGGTGCTGAGATTACATGGTAAGAGCGACATCGCACTGGTCCTTTACTGCCCTCTGATGGAAGACGTACATAGATACACCAAAGCTTCCACCAGTAACTGCAGGCTCCGTTGCCATAGAGGACGTATGCTAGCTGTCCTTAGCTTTACATGTAGATGATGTTTTATAACAATGCACTTAAGACATATGAGGGTTACAACGAGTATTTATAGAACTGAGGTGCAACTTTACTGATATTTGATATTTACCTAAATGAGTAATCATTCTACAAAATAATCTTTTCAGGGGCTGGCGAAGTGGGTTGGCAGTTAAGAGCATTTGCTGCTCTTGCTGAGGACCCAGGTTGGGTTCCCAGCATACACATGGACACTCACAACCATTTATAGCTCCATTTCTGGGGGATCCAACACCCTCTTCTGGTCTCCATGAGCATAGCACACAGACATATGTGCAAGTAAACACTCATGCATAAAGTGAATAAATCTTTTTTTAAAAAAATCTTTGTAGCATATAGATTCATATCTACCACACTTACATCATATTATATTAAATTACATCATCTAGTCAATTTATACACAGGAAGGTAGACATTGATGATATTAACTAAAACTTCAGCTTAATTGTTTGTTTTGAGCACCATTGCCTTTTTAAAGCTGAAATGGAACAAACAATAAAAGTGAATGTTTGAGGGGTTTTCTAATTGCCTTTTCTTTAGTCTGTTGGCTGTGCCCATAATCTCTCTTAGGGAAGACCAAGTAACCTGACCTTTGGAATGAGCAGGTTTAATCGGTTCTCAACAAAGTCTATGAAGAATCTACATATCAGGCGCCTACTACAAAATTAAAAAAGAAAAACTTGCTGGGATAAACATAAAAAATATTTCTTGGATGCTGAGTCTGTTTTCTCAACCAATGCCGATGTGTCCATGCTGGTTTCCTCCAGGGCTTTGCTTGTTACTCATCTCCTTCCTGCTTTCTTTTAAGTGATTTATTTTATTCTCTTGAGGTTTCGTATGTGTGTTTTACTCCTCCATGTTTGCACTGACATCACAATAATCAAAGCTCTTATTTTCTTCCATCATTTCACCAAATGAATTTTATGATTACCTGGCTCTGTATTGCCAGAACCCAGGCACAGAATGGTAGAAGAAATGTGGTCTGATCACAAAATCATTTGTAGTCTAGTGAAACAGAAACAAATGTACAAATGAACATAGTGGCTGCTAAGATGTCTCCTCCAAACCATGTGCAAAAGATGTGGCTGCTACCTGGGAGTTTGGAGGTACTGACTAGATCCTAAGGCTCTCACTTCATTTAATGATTACTCTTCTGATGGGTTCACAGTTAGATGGGCTCGTTGGAGGCAATAGAAACTTAAAAGGTAGGGCCTAGGTAATGGAGTTGATCTTTGGGGATGACATCCTGTTTGTGCCTACCCCTTGTCTGTCTCTCCCAATCCCCCTTCTCCCCTACTTCTGACTACAGTGGGACAAATTGTTTCATTCTAGTACACTCTCTCCACCCTAATGTTCTGCCTCACCACACACCCAGAAACAAGGACCCAAAGGTGGCATTCAAAATCCATGAGACTAACCCAAAATAGATCTTTCCTACTGTGCTCGTTTGAATAGGTATGGTCCACACAAACTCATGGGTTTGAATGCTTGGCCACAGGGAGTGGCACTATTAGGAGGTGTGACCTTGTTGGAGTAGGTGTGGCCTTTTTAGAGAAAGTGTGTCACTGTGAAGGTGGGCTTTGAGGTTTATATATATGGGCTTTGAGATACACACACACATACAGGCATGCTCAAGATCTGCTTACTTCTGATCAAGATGTAGAAATCTTGGCTCCTCCAGCACTGTGTCTGCCTACACACTGTCCTGTTTCCTGCCATGATGATAATGGACCAAACTTCTGAAATGGTAAGCCAGCCCCAATTAAATCTCTTCCTTTATAAGAGCTGCCGAGGTCATAGTGTCTCTTTACAGCAATAAAACCCATACTAAGACACCTATTGAATCAATTTCTTTTCTTATTTCTGTGACAAAGTATCTAACAAAAGTGACTTAAGGAACGAAGGGAACTGTGGGAAGGCAAGGGAACAGGAGTCTAGGCAGCCAGTCATATTGCATTGTACAGACAGGGACCAGAGAGAGACAAATGCTTATGCTCAGTTTGTTTTCTCCTTTTTATCCAGCCCAGAACCCCAGCTTATAGAATGGTAATACCCAATTTAGGCAGAGTTTTCCCACATCAATTAACCCAAAATAGACAATTTCTTATAGACACATCTTAAGACCTGTCTCCATAGCGATTCTGAATATTTTCCAGTGGTCAATCAAAGTTAACTAATACACGCACGCGCACACACACACACACACACACACACACACACACACACACACACACGGACACACTTCCTTTTACTGACCACCCCAGCTGCAGCCCAGTGTTTTATTAGGAAAACAACAGATTACTTTAAGGAAAGTATAGGAAAGATAGGCCCATGTGTATATTGGGACCAGAAGGAAGTCTACCATATGGATAAGAGTTCTCATGGAACTGATATTTAAGACAGTGTCTGAAGAATGAGTTGGGAACAATGAAGAGAACTATGTGGAAGAGAAATAAGAGAAACTGTAGGCCTTCAGGGAAGAAAATGTATAGCTTATTTTAGGATTACCACAAGCATGCACTTGCTTTTGCTTCACTGAGTTCTATGGCTGAAAGCTGAGACTGGACCATCAGCCAACCTTAAGCCATCAAGTCTCTGGCAAGGCATGTTAAAATATTTGACTTTATTTGAAGTGTTACTGTTCTTAGCATGTGGTTTGAAGCTGGGGGATGCATGATCACACTGTGCTTTGAAAGTGTACTCCAGTTTCTGGGTGAAAAATAGGAGCAAAGTAAAGATATTAGAAGAGTCACAGAAGAGAGAGCTATAGGAATGAGTTTGTATACTGTATTAGTCTGGGTTTTCTAGAGGAACAGCGCAGGTAATATGAAAACATACACACACGCGCGCGTGCGGTTGTGTGTGTGTGTGTGTGTGTGTGTGTGTGTGTGTGTGTGTGTGTGTGATTTAGTAGAGTGCCTGACAGACTGTGATCCAGCTAGTCCAGCAATAGCTGTCTATCAAAAGGAAAAGCCATCCAGAGACTGCCCTACCTTGGAATTCATCCTGCAGATAACAAACCCCAACACAATAGTTGATGCCAAGAAGTGCTCACAGACAGGAGCCTAGAGAGGTTATGAAAGCATCTGACTAAGACAGAGGCAGATATTCACAACCAACCATCGGACTGAGCCCAGGGACCCCAATGGAAGAGTTAGAGGAAGGACTGAAGGAGCCGAAAAGATTGCAACCCCATAGGAAGGACAACAATATCAACTAAACTGGACTCCCCAGAGCTCCCAGGGTCTAAACCACCAATCAAAGAGTATATATGGAGGGATCCATGGCTCCAGCTACATAGGTAGCAGAGGATTGTCTTATCTGGTACCAATGGGAGGGGAGGCCCTTGGTCCTGTGGAGGCTCGCTCTCCCAGGGCAAGGGAATGCTAGAGGGGTGGGACCAGAGTGGGTGAGTGGGCGAGTGGGCAGGGGAGCACCCTCTAAAAGGCAGAGGGGAGAGGGGATGGGATGGGAGATTTGCAGAGGGGAGACTGGAAAGGGGGATAACATTTAAAATGTAAATAAATAAAATAATTAATAAAAAGGAATGAAAGAAAGAATGAAAGCAAGGAAGGAAAGGAAGACAAAGAAAGAAAGGAAGGAAGGAAGAAAGAAAAGAAAGAAAGAAAGAAGAAAGAAAGAAAGTCAAGGAATCCAGTAGTTGTTCAGTCCACAAGGCTGGATATCTCATCCGGTCTTCAGTCTTCAGTCTATACCAAAATACTGAAGTAGGCTCTAATGCCAGTGAAGGAATGGTCTTGCCAGCCAGAGCAAGCAGGCAAAGAGCACGTGCTCCCTTCCTTCTTCTACATCTATTATATAAGCTGTCATCCGAAGGGGCAGCCCAGATTTAAGGTGGATCTCAAAAGATCTGGGATCTAAGATGGGTCTATTTCAAATTATTTAAAGACAAATCCCTCACAGGTGTACCCAGCCAGTCAGGTTTTAGTTAATTCCACCTGTGGTCAAGTTAACAGCCAAGAATAGCACAACAACACTGTCCTCCGGATATAGCATAACCAGTCATGTCTTAGCAGAGTTGTGACTATCTGTATGAGGTTCTCAACAAACTTGGGCCTATTGACTCTCTTGGGGGGTGGGGCAGAATCATTGGACCTTCAGTTGATATCCCAGTCCTTCCCTAATTTCCCCAGTCCTGCACAAAATTCTCCCCCAGAATTCCATGTCCTTGGAGATGCTAGAGGGAGTAGAGGGTAGAAGGTGAATGAAAAGGGAAGAACTCCAAGTATGCAGCTTTCAGGAAGTTTCTCCCATGCCAGGTGAAATTTTTCAGTGGAGCAGCATTTTTTCGGCCATTCCCATGCCCCTTACACATGCTCCAATAAGTCAACCCCCTAAACTCCTTGGCTTTATGAGCTAGACTTTGGTAATATCTGGAATCATTTCTTGGTTGGTTGTTGGTGCCTACTGTGGGGTAAACAGACATTCACATCGCCTTGGGAAAAATAACACAGCAAGGAATATCAAGACCAAGGCTTAGACTGAGGCTGTGCAACTGGAATGTGGGGAGCAGGATGAATTCATTATGTTTTAGTAGTGAAATTAATGGTGCCTACTGATGAACTTGATGATTTATTTAAATGGCTTCCTTGTTTAGACAATAAGGAAGACAGCAGACAGTTTATTGGAGAGAAGGGATACAAATTTAGGTGGAGCCAAGTTCAGTGCAATCTTCCTTTCTCCTCCCTTCATTTTTGTTAAGGCCCAGCTAACTGCTGTTTTCCCTTCCTTTTCCTAATTAAACATAATGTTATAATTTGATTTATTTCTACAGTGTTCCCTATTGTGTGTTTGCTTTAATCATGTCCCAAGCTAAAGGTCAACTTGATTTTGTTTGTTTGTTTTGATTTGTTCTTCCTCTATAACCTTGTGATTTACACATTGTTTCATGGTATGTTCCAGAAACTTTATAAACCTGCATGTACTTTTCCCATGATCATAAAAACAACTGTAAAAATTCTGCTTTTTAGTAATTACCTTCTCACTTGCTACAAAGAGGCTCCCACCCTTTTAGTCTTGGCTGATTCTCTCTCCTACTTCATAGAAGACTGCAAATTTGGCCTAGCTGTAAAATAAATTATACCTTGCAACATTTTGGTGTTAGCTCCTGGTTTTTGACACCATAACAACCTATTTGGTTTTTTTTGTTTTTGTTTTTTTGTTTTGTTTTGTTTTGTTTTTGAGATGTGGTATGCCCATGTGGCCCTTAATTTACTTTGTAACCAGGGGTTATCTTGAACTTCTGATTTTCCTGCTCCTTCTACCAAATGCTGGGAATAGTGGTCTGCACCACCATGCCAAGTTTCAGGATAAGATCTCTATAAGATAGTCAATAAATATATTAGGAACTCAGAATATAATTGACAAAATCGTGGGAAGGGGTGAAACTTTTGAAAAGAATGTGCAGAATAAGAAGCTTGTGACTTAAGTGGGGTATACAGGAGGAAGAGTTATTGAGACCCTGGTCAGAGGAAAGCCAAGAGCACATTAGGGTAGGTGGATATCGCCTCCCTTTTATATTCATCCCTTTAACATTCAAGTTATCTCTGGATAGTAAGTAATTCCAGCATCAATTTCATTTTGCACACAGCAGTGGCCATTAGCCAGTATAACCGGTTTACTGGCAACATCTGTATCTCTCTCAGAGACTGCAATGCATCCTTCTATCCTTTATTGTTCCCAAGGCATTTCATATTCACATGGCTGATCCCACTCATCAAGCAGGTGAGTCATCCCATACCTCATAGAAGACGACCCTGAATTCCCTTCACAGACTCCTCACTCTCAGCTCATCCACTGTTGCACATCCCTTCTCCCATTATAGGGATCGCACAGACACTACTATAAAAGAGGCATACTGCCCCAGGCCACAGAGAACAGAGAGCCATATAGGGATTTTTCCTATGGATACACTACCCTCACCTAGACCAGCCACTTGAGTGTGTCTTGATGCCTGCTCCAGGGCCATCTAATCACACTTCTCAGTCACCTCCGCTCAGTCAGTTCTTGTTCAGATTCAGTTATGTTGTTTGGCTTTTCCTAAGAAGATATGAACAAATCATCCCACAGAGGAAACCAATGACAGCGCAAATAAACAATCCCACCAAAACCCAACTTGGCAAACTAAATAGTTGGCCTACCTTCCAGGCAAGCGAATAGGTTGGAGAATCTCTCTAGCAGTTAATGCAAGGCTCTTCTTAGCCTTGGGTGGAAGTGAATCTAAGAGTCTAGAGAGTTGTTTATTTCCCAAGTTTTAAGTAGGCTTCTTTAAGCTTTTCAGTTTGGAATTTTCTGAGTCTGTTTGTTTGTGTGTTTGTATTGATGTTGGGGGTTTTGTTTTTTTGTCTCACTATGCAGGGCTGACTGACCTGGAGCTCATAAAGATCCTCCTGCCTCTACCTCCAGTGTATTGAGATGAAGGGCATGCCCCACACCACAAACTTCCTTCCTGAGTCTTTTGGAGCCTCCACCCAGGATGAAATCGCTACATAGCAGGGCAAAGCTTTAGCAATTACTCCAGGTGGCAAATTGAATTCCACAAGAAAAAAAACTGAATCTGGAGGATAAAGTCAACGTGACAAAAGCCATAAATGCACATGTGACTAAAGTCAGGTTCTCCCATTTCTTTAAGAGAATACAAGCAATGATTACAATAAATGTCCTAGCGGATTTGTAGTGTTTCCTCCACATGATGTAAGAAAGCAGTAAACTGTACTGGAATGGAGTTGCCATAGCTCACTGGGACTAAGTTAGTAACGCTGTCTCTGGAGAGGGAAGATGTGGATGGTAAGCCCTAGAACAACTAAGACAGAAATCAACTTTTCAAAAGTGAAAAGGTATCATTAAAGACATTTCATCGAGAGACTTGAGACCCCAGAATGGGAGGAGGAACTGTGGGAGGGGAACTGAGAGGGGAGCAATGACTGGAATGCAAATAGTAGTAAAATAATAATAATAATAATGATAATAATAATAATGATGATGATAATAATAGTTTAATTTAAAAAGAAAAAAGAAATCTCAATGCTATTTCATAGTCACTGGATGCATAAGAAAGCCATAAAAGAGGGATAGAGTGGGAAAAAAAGAAAACAAAATATGGCAGACAAATCTAACTGCATAATACCTATGTTAAATGTGATTAGGTTAAACAATCAGGATGTAGATTGTTACACTAGATTTTTTTTTGTTTTTTGATTTTTTTAGAAACAAGATTCAATAAAATTCTGTCTAGAAGAGACAGCATTAGATTTACTGGCAATGCTTATGTAAGTATCAACAGGATAAAGACTGTATCAGACAAAAATAACTTCAAAGTAAAACCATTACTAGTGAAATCCAGAGTTCTAGTTTCATGCTGTGGTTGTGATAAAATACTCTAGGGGAAGAAAGGATTTATTTGGTTGATACTCCCAGGCCACAAATCCATCACTGAAGGAAGTCTGGGCAAGAACTCAAGCAGGAACTCAAAGAGAGTTCCACATACTCTTACCCTTAACCAGGAAACTCACTCACTGTTGAGAAAATAGAGCAGAAATCACAGAGTGTAGGCTTAGAGTTTTCAAAACCTACTTTAAATAAAGGTTCTAGTTCACCACCCAACAGAGGTAGTGGAAAGGAAAGGTTAACAGGGCAAAGGTAGACGTGGACCTGGTTAGAAATGTTCTTTGGGGTGATTCTAATCTTCATGTCAGGATATTAGCAGTTCAGTTTACACGAATTAGCAGCAGGAGCTCGATCTACTTGCAAACATCATTCACAAATTACCAATGGCAATTTGATCCAGAAGAAACTCCAAGAGTCTGCCAATTGGCCAGACTCCACAAAAGAGGCTTCTTGTTGCCAGAATTTCTTTGGTGCATCTCTCTACGAAGTCACAACAATAATCAGTAAATAAGGCAAGGCAAACCAATGCCACAGTTCAATCAGTGAAGACCAGTGTCAGCAAAGACCAATGAAGACCAGCAAAGAGTAGCAAGGTTAACCAATGCCACAGTCTTGTCCACTGTCTTCTAGGTTATATTTACACCCTTTCCAAACATCATATGTCTGCTTTAGCAAAACATCATATGCCCCCTTTCTAGGTAGCTTCCAGAAAAATACCACATGCCCGTTCTCAACAAAACATCCTCTCATAAAACAGTTTCCAGAAAACCATCACATGACACAACTAAGTCTCCAAAGAAACCAAAAATTTAGTGGAGCAATACTCTTCACTGGAATGCTCATGGGCTCAAGTTTAGCTAGCTGTCTTGTACAGTCCAATGCTATCTGCCCAGGGAATGGTGTTGCTAGCATTGGGCCCCCTACCTGAATTAACAACCAAGACATGCCCATAAATCAATCTAATCAAAGAAATGCTGTGAGTGAGATGCCTTTCTCTGATGACTCTAAGCTATGTCAAGTTGACAATTAGAGCTAATTAGGACACAGAGTTACACTTTTTGAACTGTTACAAATATACAACATTGGCAAGTATATCCACATTAACAACAGGGAATCAAATACAGCACAGATAGTAAAAATAAATGAAAAGGAAAAGATACCTCAACAATAGCTGAAGGCTTTGGGACCCAGTTTTCTGTTTCTGTTTGTTTGTTTGAGACCAAGTCTTCTGTAGCTCAGGGTGAGACAGCAAGCCAAGCTCACCAAGCAAAAGGGAATGACCCTGGACACCTGATCCCACCTACCTCCCACACTGCCCAAACACTGAGATTATAGGTGTGAACTACTATATCTGGTTCTAAGACTCAACTGTCTTCCTTTCTTGCATGTTGCCTGTGTGTGTGTGTGTGTGTGTGTGTGTGTGTGTGTGTGTGTGTGTGTGTGATGGAATTTAGGGCATCACAGGTACTATGCAAGTGTTCTACCACTGAGCTATAGTCTGACTAATTTTCTATTAGACATTTGGCTTGAGATTAAGCAGATACATATAATTATTCATGTGCTATTTCATTTAATTCTTATAATTATTTATGCAATGAGAACCTTTCTCATGTTATTGATTTTACAAATCAGTAAGGTAAAACAAATCAAATAAGTTGGTCACAGTTACACAGTAAATGATGAGGTCTACAGCTTTTTAAACATTGTTCTAGCTACGGTCTCATTATTTATATAGATAGTGCAAAGCTGATATAAATAGGCCAGAGCTTGATGCAAGGACAAGGACACAACGGAATTACAAAAATGCTTACAGAATTAAGTAAAAATTACTAAGTGTTACATGCAAAAGAAAATTGTGTAGATGATCTATTCTGAGGGTATAAAAAGACTAGAACAAAATTTCTGCCCCCTCCATGCATCTAGATCTTATTCTTTTCTTATACTGTTGTCAAATAGCAAGGGCAATTACCCAAGCTAAGGCACTTTTAAAATACAGTACAGAGGGTAGAACCCAGGACTATATACAAACTACCCATGTGCTTTACCATTGAACTCATTCCTCAAGCAAAACACTCTTAAGTGACTTTCTCTTACCTACATCCAATCCATTAGTGAGTGATATAGCCCGTTCTTTCAATATATATCCCCTCTAACCACATTTCCATTCTTACATCCATCTAAACTACCACTCTCTCTCTCAGTAAGATTGCTGCACTAGCCTAATTAGTTTACTTCTTCACTGAAGAGAACCAGATCCCTTGCAATCTATCTCCACAAAGCAGCCAAATAAATCTTCTAAAACAAATTTAATCATGTCACTCTGTGATCCTCAACTTACTCCACGCAAAATTTGACAACTATTATGTGAAAAAAGCAAATGACATTGTGTACACAAGTGTGGAAATTTAATATTTTACATAGGAAAAGGCTAAAAATAAACCAACATGTTCGTGTTGGTTCAATGCAGATAATGGAGAGTGATTTTTCTTTACTTTGAGCTTGCCCAATTTCACAAATGCACAGAACTGCTTTAAAACAACAAAAAATTAAGAGTAAGACAGGCATGATGCCTCAAGCATGTTAACAGCAGTTTGGCGTCTTCCCACAAAGCTCCAAACCCCAGTTCTAAACCTAAGTGCTGTCTAAATGGCTTCTACATTCTTCAAAGACACATGGAAACTACAAGAATTAAAGGGTTTTACGATGCTTGTAATTTGTTTGTAGTCTGTTACAACTAGCCTATTAAGAGCTCGCTGGGATCCATGCTAATCGTGTACGAAAGTAATAGCTTTCCACAGAAACAACATATTTCAAATATATTTTCCAATTATTTAAAGAACGCCCATCTCGTATGGAATAATACTTGAAGCAACCACAGATGGTGGAAAAAGATGAAGCGTTCACAAAGCCACGCTTGCCTCCAAAGCCTCAACTTTTTGCATTGTCTGCTGGCGGCTTGCCAAGCGCTGTGGTCTCCACGGTGTCACCGAACAGGGCGGTCCTCTACTTGAGGGCTCCAGGGGTGCGCACAGACGCAATCTTGGCAAGCCGCTCTGCTGACGTTGCGGCAGAAGAGAGGTCCGGGCTGAGGCCGGGAGGCGGGACAAGTTGAGCAGGAGCTGGGAACTGGCAAGGCCTCTTTACAGCTGCCCGCCGCAGTACTAAAGCAACAACCACCGCCGGTCGCTTTGAACACGCCCACGCTTTCTCCTGGACCTCAGTACGCACGCGTCTCTCTAGCCTGCCAATGACTTCCGGGAAGCTGGTTCCGCCGGGGAGCGCTCACTTCCGCTCCGATCCGCGGAAACCACAGCTCTGGATCGGGCCGTTCCGATACCAGGGCTTCGAAGCGTGGTTATGGGGGGGTTGGGGGATGGAGGTGGGGGGTGGCGGGGAGAAACAAGGAACTGTTTGGCCTGTCACTTTGTAAACGTTTCCTGCATGATTAAGCTAATGTTTCAACTTTTACTAACAGTAACAGCTTAGAATGCATTTAAACGTCTATTTCGCTCTCAAATGGATAATAGCGTGGAAATGAACTTGATGAAAATCAAAATCTTCAATGGAAAAGTTTGCCAGCATCAGCACATTTAGAAGTGCTTTAATTTTGTTCTTTTAAGAATGGTGTGTGTAAATCTGAGATTGGTCTCAGTTCGGTATCAGACAACGTCCATTATCTCCAACTTAATCTTCTCAGAAGCAGAAAACTTAATTCCCATATAAAGCATAACACAAAGAACAAGGTCAAAGGGGGATCTGGGAGTTTTTCTGGGTGTTTAAATTAGGCCAAGTCTACGAGCTCTCCGCTAATCAATCAGCAGCAACAAGAGACACAGAGCAATTTTCACCCACTACTGGACCACATAGAGAATCAGCGCTCAGAAATGCACTCTCAATACCAACATCCGACCCTTTTCTTTGCTCCTTTTCCCCAGCAGGTTCCTGCACTGAAACACTCAAACTTCCACACAGACTGGCGCTCTAGGTGAGTAAGGCCTTGATCTCCCCGTGGTCCGCCCCCTAGCCCCGGAAATTACATCACGGCACCCTGCGCCCCGCCCCCGGACGCAGAATTTTTCTATCCGGATTCTTAGCGCGGACTCGGAGTGCCGCTTTTCTCTACGTGCTTTGCACATGCGCGACTGCTTTTCCCTTCTTCCTCCGCTCCCACTGGCGTCTACGGTTCGCGGAGCCGCCGCCAGCACCGCGGAGAAGTCGGGAAGTTCAAGATGGCCGCCACGGAGCCCCCGTCGCTGCGGGAGCAACCTGAGTAAGTGCATCGTGCGGGTGGTTGGAGCTGGGCCGCCTGGCCACCGTGCGGGGGACGGCGGCGACCTGCGCGACGGGCGGGAAAGTTCAGGCCTAACGGGCGATAGCCAAAGTTTGCCTTTCCGCGCGCCTTCGGTGGTGCGGCGGGAGGCGTGGGAGCCGCCCGGGCTTTGCTGCCGGTGGGGCCGCGGCTGTTGGGGTGCCGGCAGCGCGGCCTGCTGCGCGTCGTTGCCCCGGGAGGCGGCGGCACGAGCGGCCTCTACAGGTCCAGTTAGCGTGGTGGCTGCTGCTGCCCTGAGGTCGCGCCTTCCTGCTCCTCCCTGGGGGACCGTGGAGCTCTGGTCTCAACCCTCGGCGATCTCCCCATGGGGGATCCAAGAGGGACCCGAGGGGCAGTGGCAGCCGGCAGGCTAAGCCCCACTTTCCTAACGCCTATAGTATCCTTGTGATCCTGCTGATAGTAAAAGCAGAGACAGGAGTGCTAGGGTCACACTTTTGACTGTCCCGGAAATTGTGCTAGCGAAGTCCTTCGCCCTTTACTCTTCATTCCAACCACAGCCCGGTATTTCTCTGTTCATTGGCAGCTTTCGAACTTTCAAACTTGAGGCAAAGTAAGGTAGACTACCTGGGTTTTGAGGCCTGGCAGTTTTTGCCCTACACCCTTTAGGAAGGGACATGGTAGAAGTATTAGGAATTATTGCTACTTATAAACCATTCTAGTCTGTGTTATAATTAAGCGAATATAGAAGTTCTTGAAGCCAAGAGAACATCCGTGAATACGCAAAAGGACTAGCTCTTAAATAAGAGCAGTGTTTTGTTTCCCACGTTTACGCTTGGAAACAACTTTAAAGAGAATACTATTAAAGACTGTTTGGCAACGGCACCCTCCCCACCCCCCATCTGCATTATCTATGCTTCCAACCTGTTTAGGAAAGCGTATGATACCGTCTCCAGCAACTTGTGGCAGAGGATGACTTTACCACCAAAGAAGCTTGGCTTCTTTGCTCAAGAATCTAGTTTGGTGTTCCCCTGTCATTTGCTTTACTCAGCTTGATAGAGAATTCATATTTTTATTAAGTATGTTTGAAAGTTGCATTGTTGTTGTGATAATTGGGCTTAGCAGAGAACAGATAGGGTTTTAACCAGACATAGCTTGTTGTTTTTCTAAGTTCATGGTGTGGCAGTTACAGGATGTTAGTCTAGTTTGATGGGTGTCTTCGGCTGTACAGCTGAGTACTGTTCAGGTAATCTGAAAAGTTCTTGGTATTATATCTATTTACCTAATTTGAGGGGAGAATTCATTTACATTTATTTTGAGTATGAGCCAGCCCTATTATTTGCATATTTAAATAATCCTGTCATTATAAACATGGATTTGTTTAGGCTCTGGCAACTGTACATAACACTGACCACGGTTTTTACTTTACCCGCCCTTCCCCCACCGAAGTTGTGGAAATGGAATTTTTTTCCGTGTGTCCTATTTTTGCTAATTTGAAAGTAATTAATGAAGTAATAACAATTTGATATGAAAGCAGGCACTATGTGTGTATTGTTGACCATAGTGCTCAGTGTCTCATGGCTTGGAGTTGCACTGAATAGCTTGTAGTTACAGGGAATCTATTCAACATAGAGAATCAAGAACACACATATTACATAGTTTAAGTTGTCCCCAAGGGCTCAAAGAGCTTTTGTTATAATGGCCTGTGCATTTGTCAACTTCTTTACTTCAGCTTTAAAAAGAAAAAAAAATCTATTCGAAGTCCCTAGGGACCAGGGACTATTCAAATCATTCAAATAGTAGCTCATTAATTCTTGTAACAGCACCGTGGAGCTAGATACTGTTATTGCTGGTATTTTACGGATGATGAGAATAACACAGAGAAATTAAGTAGTTTGCTCAAGGTCACACTGCGATAGACACATTTAACTTTGTACAATATGGTTTTAAAGGCCAGCTTCTGACTGCTGTGCTGTGACTCCTTTTTCACTTGCCCCTAAGATTTAAAATACATTTTTTGCTGGTGTCCCAGAAAAATCGTTGTAGGGGGTGAGGAGAAATTTTAAGGATCAAATTAAGAGCCCTTTTGCACATGTTAATAAGCAAGTACTTTACCCCTGAGCCACCTTCTCAGTCTGAGATCATTGAGCAGGGCCTGGCACTAGAAGTAAACCTAGAACCTCACACACACTAGCCTAAGTGTTCTACCACAGTGATGCACCTCACTCCCCTGAGCTCAGGGGAGTGTCTCTCAGGCTGCCTCCCAAAGGTTGCCTTTACAAGCATGCCCTACCATGCCCAGCCAAAGATGTGCTTTTGATGTGTTGTTTCTAATACATTAAAATTTAATTCTTGGGACGTGATTTGGAAAAGGTAAAAACAGAAACTAGGTTTCAGACCAATTGGTCTTTGGGATCCATTCTAACTCCTGTCTCCATCAATTCTGTTTTAAAATGATTTCACTTTGGAAGAGAAAGTCATTTAGTTACTTCCTTTACATTGGACTTTGCTCAAAAAAAAAAGTCTTGAATGCTTCCCAAATAAATTTATAAAGACTATCCTAGCTGGACATTGGTGGTGCAAACCTATAATCCCAGCATTCCAGAGGCAGAGGTAGAGGCAGGCTAGTTGAGGACAGCCAGAGCTACACAGAAATTCTGTCTCGAAAGCAAAAAAAAAAAAAAAAAAAAGGAAAAAAGTGACTTATATGTTGATAACTGGGCATGATGTTGTACACTTTTAATTCCAGGTCTTAGGAGACAGATTTCTCTCAGTTTCAAGCCAGCGAGAGCTACATAGTAAGGCTAGTCAAGCCACTGGGCTGCCTATGATGGCGCATGCTTGTGATCCCAGCACTTAGAAAGCTGAGGAAGGGGCAGTGAAAGCTCTAAGCCACGTAGGGTTAATTCACCTTACTCTGTCTCTCATGTTTGTAGGGAAGAAGGTCAAATGACACTAGTGCAAGGTAATTGATGACTTTATTTTGATGATAGTATTTTGAAAGTGTTCTGTGTCCAGATCCTCCCAAGACCTCAGTAGCTTACAGGGTAAAACTTAAATGAGCAACTGCTGAAGCCTGAAGCCTCCTGTGTTGTTTGTATTTTAGGTCATCTTTAATCCTGGGTGTGAGTGAGTGTTAACCAATACAGGCTAGTAGCTTGTTGATAAATACTTGCTTTGTGACATATTTGTTAGGCAAGTGTGTACATCCATTTGTTATATTGTAAAATGCAAATATAATAGATTTATATGTCTGGGATTTATATAGTTTTGTTGTCCATGAAAACTATCCAAAAGCCACCATTTGTCTTAACCAGCAGCTTTTTGTTAAGCTTTAAAAGAATGGTATTGGTAATGAACTCTTTTGTCACAGTTTATTTACCCATTTCTTGTGGTACTGGTAGTAAAACCAAAGCTTGGCATGGGCTGGGTACTAATGCCACTGAGGTGCCCTTGGAACCATAAAGTATAATTCTTGTTTCCTGAAGTTTGTTTTCAAAGATCAACTGAAGAAGATGGGAGTTTGATGCAGGGTATATAGGATTATTTTGGAAATCCTATATTGGATGGTCCTAAGGTAACATTTTTTCATCAAAGTTTGTAAAATTAATAGATTTTTTTAAAAGCTAGATTATATCACAATTCTTAATGAAACTTATTTCATGTCTAGAGTTAAGTCCTTTACTAAACTATACTTATCATTCTATTTCCACCATTTTTAAAACAACAGGGCTCTTTTTGGGGGGGTAGATTTGACTTACTTAGGGTATTGCTTATTAAGTACCAAGGAGTACAGTGTGTGCACATAGAACTCTGGGAAGCACTAAGTACTAAGGAAGCAAAAAATATGGCTCTTATGTAATTACTGTGACCACATTATGTGAATTTAGTCTAATTGTCATAACCAACCTATGATTTGTCTGTGTTACTGATTATCCAGTTTTTATGGCTAAAAAAAGTGGCAGTAGAGGAGCACCCTGCCCGAGATTATAATAGCTGTGTTATGTGGGGCAGCATTTTGAGGCAAGTAGTTTGATTCTAGAGTCATCTGCTGCCTTTAATAGTATTTCTTCCAATAACTTAGTAACTGCCCTGCATCTCCACAGAGTATGTTTGAACAGGTATACTTGCTAATATGTATACAATAATAGCATTTTACTGGGGCAGCTTAGTTTATGCTAAACACTGTTAAAAAGAAGCATTTAGGGTTGGGGATTTAGCTCAGTGGTAGAGCGCTGGCCTAGGAAGCGCAAGGCCCTGGGTTCGGTCCCCAGCTCCGGAAAAAAAAAAAAGAACCAAAAAAAAAAAAAAAGCATTTAATATCTTTTTAGGTAGGTACAGTTGTTTTTCTCATCTTACAGAAGAGATACCTGAGGTCACTTACACCTTAAACTTACCAAACCCTAGTCCCAACACTCAAGAGGCATATCTCTGGGTTTAAGGCCAGCTGGTCTACAAAGCAAGTTCCAGAGGGACAGGACTCGACTGACACCTTACCAAATTCTCACAGTTAGTACAGTAGTGGAACCAAGTTTCAACTCCATGCATCTAGCCTGGGGACTGCTTAATTTTAAGGACAGTTTTATGTAGTGTGACTTAAATTTCACTTTTGTGACTAAAATTCTATACGGTGTCTACTTAGATTTTAGACACCATTTAAAATGAACGTTTTATCTTTAAAAAGACTAATACAATATTTCTTGAACTTCCCTCCTAATCAGTCAAGATTCAAAGGGGGAAAAAAAACCCTATCTTCTGGATGAGAGACTTCTGAAGGGGAAAGGAAGTTAACATGTATATCCTCTATAAGGAGCAAAGTTGAAATACCATTGGCAGTCTGATTAAATACAGGTGTATCTTCCTGCTCTGTAACATAAAACTGTGTTAATGTACAAAGATAATGTTCTTTGAAGTCTTTGATTAAAAAAAAATGAGACCTAGGAAAGCATACTACAGTTACCCTGTATCATCTCATACTCTACTAGCAAGAAATTGCTCCACGCTAAAACCTGAGTCGTCAGAGGACAGTTCCTCTACACATCTCTTCAATGCATTTCCTTTCTACACTCCATCACAGCAGAACTTAAAGTTGGTAAATTTGAGGGTTCCGTTTGTTTGATGACATGCCGTGGCTTTGTGTGTTTCACTCCTTTGTTGGTGTCCTGATAATTTCTCACTCATAAATAGTCAGTATTCTTCTCCCCTACCAAATTATTGAAAACTGAGACCTAGAGGACAAGACTGTAGACTCACCCCCTCTCCCCCATAGTCCCCAGAAATGGCAGTGCTCTTGTAGGTAATCCAGCCACCATTCTGACCCTGCAGTTCTGTGCCCATGGGTTCTCAGTGGACTTCTAGCTCTGTCTCACTCACTCTTGGAACCACATATATTTTATCATCTGGAGTTGTTTCACTTGAGAGATTAACCTTCTTAGACCAGAGTCTTTCACAGGTGTCATGCCCTGACCATCATGATCAGAGTGTGGTTTTCTCTACATGACTGACTTTTGCCATCTGCTTTCTCTGTTTGAAGTGATGCTCCTCTCCAATTTTTTTGCTTACTCTTGGATACTGTTAATCTACCTATACTTTTAGCACACATTCCTTCTCAGGTAACATCTTTTTTTCAATGTACCCAGTTAACAAATGGGTTGGGGATTACACACACACACACACACACACACACACACACACACACACACAAACACAAACACCTCTGTCCCTGGGATCTACAAAACACCCTTATTGACTGTTGTCAAACATGGATTTAGATGACCTGTGTTCCAACAACCTCTCGTTGGGTCTCTTGTGTTGGTTCTTCTCCATGTTGTCTGGTTGTTCTGTGTGGAGGTCTTTTCCATTGTACTATACTTTCCCTTAGGAAAGCAAATACACCCTTGGACATTTTTATTATCCGGTCACCTTGCTGAATACCTGAATGTAGTAGTAGTAGGTCATTTAAAAATGTGCAGAGACTGGTGAATAGATTCACAATTTCTTCTTTTGCAAGAAAACAAACAGCTTACTCAAAAGTACCAGGAATATATCATATCCTTTGAAGTCAGGTGGACTGTATCTTCCTCCATAATAATGTGCTGGTCTAAACCAAAAACTATCTTGATTTTGCTTTTGGTCCCATCTTGTAGAAAGTGCCTTCGGGAGAGAAGGATTGTTTGGTAGGATTGGTGCATTGAGTATGTTATTTTCCGTAGAGTGTTTTGAATATATTTACAGTGGTTCTGTTGGAACATAATACCATGTAAGTCAAGGAGCATCTGCAATGCCGTTGAGTTTGTATTTAATCTGGAATTACTGAACACTTATTTTACCTTGGCAAGTTGGGAGTCATAAACTTGTTATAGCAAAAGCATTTAAAACACAGAACCTCCCTTAGTTTGTACTTTTTTACATAGCATCTATGAATATGAACATAATTTGGGATAACAGTTTTTATTTGAAATTCAGAGAAAATAATTCTCTGAACAAATCCTGGCTCAAATCCTGCAAACTTTCCAGGATTAGATTGCTATTGGCCTCCAGAATGTTTTTTCTGGTGGTTGTTATGGCTTGGTAGCTATAGACCAAGATTCCTCTTGTTTTAGTTTGGGTTTTATACCACAAACAAGGCAGTTCTTAAAAAGGCAACCATTTGATTGGAGCTGGCTTACAGTTTGAGAGGTTCAGTTGGTTCTCATGGCTGGCAGTATGGCAGCATGCAGGCAGATATGGTGCCAGAGAAGGACCTGAGAATTCTACATCTTGAACCAAAGGCAAGCAGGAGACTCTGCAATCAGCCAGGAAGCGGCTCTCTTCTGCCCTAGGCAGAGCTTGAGCACTAGGAACCTCAAAGTCCTCCTGCACAGCAACATACTTCCTCCAGCAAGGCCACACCCATTCCTGACGGTGGACCTCTCACTATGGGCCCTGTTCTTCGGAAGCTTCTGGGGGCACATTGACTTCTTTGGATTTAGCTAATATTAGCTATTGAGTTTTTTCAAGAAGGGGTGTTTTAAGTGAGATGTGTTCACAGCCAGTAAACAGGTAGATTATTATTGACAACCAAGTTTTCTGAGCATCAAGTGGAAAAGGTTAGCTTCTCAGTATGTCATTTTCTATGCCTTATGAAAAGAGAAAGGGGTCTTTTGTATTTGTGAGAAATGCTGGTTTAAAATCAAATTACTGGAGTTTCTGTATAACTAAAATTAATTGGATTTCATTGTTGCTGGTTTGGATTTCTTTCAGTTAAATGATGCTTTTCAAAGTCATACTCCATAGTATATTTCTTCTAATACTTTTAGATTTTAATTCAGCTATTATATTAAAACAGGTTATTGTGTGTCTACCACCTCAGCTTGCTTACAACATTTTAGTGACTATCGTGTTACATCGAGTTTCATTTTATCATTACTGTTGCTATAACTGTATACTGTGTAAATACTGTGACTATAAAATGTGCTTTGTATATTTATAGGATGGACGATGCTGATAATTCTGAAAAGAGTGTAAATGAGGAAAATGGAGAAGTATCAGAAGACCAGTCTCAAAATAAACACAGTCGTCATAAAAAAAAGAAGCATAAACACAGAAGTAAACATAAGAAACATAAACATTCCTCAGAAGAAGATAGGGATAAAAAACACAAACACAAGCATAAGCATAAGAAACACAAAAGAAAAGAAGTTCTCGATGCCTCTGACAAGGAAGGCCTGTCCCCTGCCAAAAGAACTAAACTTGATGATTTAGCTTTGCTGGAAGACTTGGAAAAACAGAGAGCCTTGATCAAAGCTGAGCTCGATAACGAGTTAATGGAGGGGAAGGTCCAGTCTGGAATGGGGCTCATTCTGCAGGGCTATGAGTCTGGCTCTGAAGAAGAAGGAGAGATTCACGAAAAGGCAAGAAATGGAAATAGGTCCAGTACCAGGTCTTCCAGTACACGGGGAAAACTTGAAATTACAGACAACAAAAATAGTGCAAAAAAACGAAGTAAGAGCAGATCCAAAGAACGAACTAGGCATAGGTCAGACAAAAGGAAGAGCAAGGGAGCTGTCGAAATGATGAGAGAAAAAGCAAACAGGAGCAAGTCTAAGGAGAGGAGAAAATCCAAAAGTCCATCCAAAAGAAGCAAATCTCAAGACCAAGCAAGAAAATCAAAGTCCCCTACCCTTAGACGGCGGTCCCAAGAGAAGGTGGGGAAGGCTAGATCTCCTGCTGACGAGAAGATTAAGAGTGAAGAGAAAGGTAAAATAAAGGATAGGAAAAAATCACCAATTGTAAATGAAAGAAGTCGAGATAGATCTAAAAAATCCAAGTCCCCAGTTGACTTAAGAGATAAATCCAAAGACAGAAGGTCGAGGTCCAAAGAGCGGAAGTCAAAACGATCTGAGATTGACAAAGAAAAGAAGCCAATTAAATCACCTTCAAAAGATGCTTCTTCTGGGAAGGAAAATAGGTCACCCAGTAGAAGACCTGGCCGTAGTCCTAAAAGAAGAAGTTTGTCTCCAAAACAACGAGACAAGTCAAGAAGAAGTAGGTCTCCGCTTCTCAATGACAGGAGATCTAAGCAGAGCAAATCACCTTCTCGAACTCTCTCTCCAGGCAGAAGGGCCAAGAGCCGATCCTTAGAAAGGAAACGGAGAGAACCAGAGAGGAGACGGCTTTCTTCTCCGAGGTAACCTGTTCACGAAACAGTCATGCTTTTTACTCACAATGTATATTTTAAAGGAAAAAAGTGAATATAAAGATAATTTTTAAATGATGGTGATGGGTTTCAAAACTCTAATATAATTTAGTGTGTTAACACTAAAGTTTTTCTGTCTGTCTGTCTGTCTGTCTATCTATCTATCTATCTATCTATCTATCTATCTATCTATCTATCTATCTACTTTAAGAAGTTTAATGACCAGTTTTTCCAAGTTCCTGACTTAATTTAGCCTCTAACTTACTCAGTCGACTGTTTAAATCTAAACAATTTTGTAAAGTGTACATGAGATTATTTTAGCTCAGTGAGAGGGACTCCTTCCCTTTGGTGGGGAGGGTTTTAAGACATGGCCTATAATGACAGAGCTGTGACTGGCCTCAAACTTAGTACTCTCACTTCAGCCCCCTAGCTGCTTGGATCACAGGTGTGTCCTACCATCCGTGCCCTAACCTTTGTATACTGTACAATCAAATGATTGACTAGGATCATAGAACTAAATTTGGGGAAATAGAGGAATTTTAGAAACTGGTTTATTGTGTAGAGGAATTGTGCATTTTGAAATTACTCCGTGAGTTTTGCAAAAGATGTGGGCTTGTGAAGATGGTATGAATTCTGTCTACTCACTCCTCTTACTATTACTGTGTTCAGTGTAACTGAGTTGATCTTGACGTTTCCATCACCACATCCTGAGAACATTGGGGAAAGTTTTAAAGTGCTATCACAGGAGGCTTTGACTTTTCCCTTATGAGTAGCATTACACTAAAACTGCCTTTTCCTTTAGTGTTCTGCTTGAGGCTGCTAGGTTTACTGATCATTTATCTGAAGTGTTTCTTAGTCATCCTGGGTATTCCACCTTGAAAGTTTTATTAAAAACCAACCTTAAGTATTTATTCAAAATACCCCTGCCTTTTTTTTTTTAATTGTAAAAGAAGTTGTTCTGACTAGAGAAAAAGTTAAGTTCTTGGACTCTACAGCACCTCACAGTATGTTTATATCCTGCTAGCTCATTTTGTGTACACATTTCCTTATAAATGGGGTCTTCTAATTTATCTCCAAGTATAGATGGTATGCTTTTTTTTTTTTTTTGGAAAACATGCTTTGGTAACAGTATATATAAGATATATATGTGTATATACTTATATACACATATGTTACAGTGCAGAAGTTGCGTATTTGCTAATGAACATTACAAGGGTTTAATTTTTATACTATTGTGTACAGAGGTATTTGTTGGTTATATTTGAGGCCTCTTTGTAGAATAATCATAGAAGTGGACTTGCCCAGTCTCCTTATATTTACAGTAGTATCTTAGAAAGTTCGAGTTAACTCGGACTTCCACATGTGTGCTAAGACACACATATGCCCACATACATAAACTAAATAAGATGCTTAAGCGTGGAAATGTCAATATGTAGACATATGCCTTCTCTAGCACTGTAATGCCAGTGAGGTCATCTGACTTTAAATGGTGATTCAAAGTAAATCAGTCAGTTACTCTCATTAAGTTTGTGAATCTTACGCCTTTTAAATATCAAACAGATTCTTTTTAATTTTGTCTTATTTTTCTCTGAACTTGCATTTGTTTCCTTAAGAACACGACCTCGAGATGATATCCTTGGTAGATGTGAACGATCAAAGGATGCCAGCCCCATTAACAGGTGGTCTCCAAGCCGAAGAAGAAGTAGGTCTCCCATTAGAAGGAGATCCCGTTCCCCATTGAGACGCAGCAGGTCTCCTAGAAGAAGAAGCAGGTCTCCTCGAAGAAGGTAAATATGAAGGACAAATGCTATCTTCTCCATTCCATAACCTTTGGTTCTTTTTGAAACTTAAGTTAGCTGCATTGGCAGGTTTTTCTACGGACCATTTTTTTCCTCAAACATTTTAGTTGTGATCACATAGCTTCCTTCTACCAACATGGGATACTGCACACAGTTTTCTTTTTAATTTTTATTTTTATGTGCACTGGTGTTTTGCTTGCATGTATATTTGCATAGGGTGTCGGGTCCCCTGGAACTGGAATTATTAGGTATGAGCTGCCATGTAGGTGCTGGAAATTGCCCTGATCCTCTGGAAGAACAGCCAGTGATCTTAACTGCTGAGCCATTTCTCCAGCCCAACACAGTTTTCTTTAGTGTAGTTTCCTTTGAAATCTATACAAATCTGTTGCAGTTAAAAAAAAAAAAAAGCGATGGAACTGGTTCCCACAAGTACCCTGGCAGTCACTAGATCCAGCTCCAATGGGCCATTTGAACTCACGCTAATTTATCTCAGATCAGTATCTCTTCCAGCAGCTCTTTGCTAGCCTTGAACTCTCTGGTTCCAGCTACCTGGCAACATCATGGTTCTAGTAGTCCAGCAGTAGTTGTCCTATGGCGGTATCACGGCTCCCTCCTATGGGCTCCCTGCTATGGACTTTGCCCACACTCCCAGCAACCGCCCCCTGGTAGTTAAAGTAAAAACTCCCAACTACCCAGTAAAATCAAGACTCAACAAACTGTAACCCAACAATCAGATTTATATGCTACATTCTCAATCCACGGTACATCCACACAATGATTTTATAACCAGTTGATAAGGATATAAACCGCCCACCTAGATAAGATAAATTTGTCTACAGAAATCTATCCCAGTTATCTTGGCAATTCAAGACCACCTGGATCTGAGTCATATATCCTCCCACCCCAACATCCCATCTTGATTCTCCCACTTCTCCTAGATCCCATCCCACCTCTACCCCCACCCCTGCTGCCTACCTTTTCTTCTCCTCCGGTGACAGGCTTCACCTTATCCTGGACCTGCCTTGCTGCATAATGACACCATCCTACACAAACCATTGTTTCCAAGAATTTGGTCTAAGGCCTAAGGAGATGGCTCAGCTGCTCTTCTAGAAGATCCAAATTGGGTCCCAACATTTATGTCATGTGACCACAACCACATGTAACTCTAGCTCCAAGAGATCTAGTGCCTTCTTCTGGCTTTCCTGGACATGACACCTGCATATACATGGTATTCATGCATACAGACACACATAATCAAAACAGTCTTTAAAATTGATAATACTTAAAATTTTTTAACTAGCCCTTGCTAAAAGATTGTATAAATAACTTGATTTCTGGTTAGTATTTTCTGACTAAAAATAAACATTTCAACTCGTTGCTAGAAAACATTGTATATAAAGTGTGTATTATTTGTAGGTTATTAAAAAAAAGATTTTTAAAACCATGCATACATTAACCTTCTAACTTCTTTTTGAATATAGTTTAGGAAGACTACACCGAAGGCTTACATTAGAACCACCTTATGTGGTTCTGATAACTTCCTCTTTAAAACTGTCTTCCTAGAAATGGAAGTCAAGTTGTTCGCTCAGTGTGAAGGTTCTGCCTTTACTGAGTTTCTTCAGCAGCCATCTTGGCAGTTCTCTTGTCTTCTCAGTTGTGGATATATTTTCTCTTTGTAGAGTTATCTTTTTACATGTGTAGGTTTCTTGATGGCCAGAGAGCATTGGATCTCTTGGAACTGGAGTTAAAGGTAATTGAGTTGCAGGCAGTTGTAAGCTTCCTGATATAGGTGCTAAGAACTGGACCTAGATCCTCTGCAAGAGTGGTAGGTAAACCGGGCTGGGGAGATGACTCTGTGCTTGAGAACCCGGTTACTAATGCAGAGGACCTGGACCCACATGATCCACAGGATGGATCACAGCCCTCCATTTCCCTTCCTTCTCACTATAAGTAAATAGATTAATTGGAATTTTAAAGTTTATCACAGTAGACTTAGGCATGTTTGCCTTTCCTGTACATAGTAAACAATAGTGTGCTTTTAAATTGGTTTTACTAAAGCATAATTAGGCCGCCAATAGGAAGGCGTGCTTTCACGGAGCCTGAATAATCCCCAGATCCTACAGGATATCTTCTGAGAACCAAGTCTTGAGAGTTGTTTTCTGGTTTATGTGTGTGTATGTGTGTGCGTGCACGAAGGTGTAGGTAATACAATTTTAAGATATTTTAAAGTAACAAACTCTTTCTTGTGTGTAAAATTAGGAGTTGTGACAGGCACATGTAGTCATCACAATTACCGCTCTCTAGGGGAGAAGATCTTGGCTCTTGGTGACCTGTGTTTCCTTTGACTCTAGTTCTTAGCAGCCATCTATTGTCCTGGTTTTGTAGTTTCAACTTAGGTTTCACAGAAATCTTGCTACACTGTCACTTTTGAAGTTTATGTAGTTACTAGTACAGTTTCAGATAAGCACAGCTGGCACAAACAGCTGAGACAGTAAACATAGCTGAGACCCTCATTTTTGCTGTATTAATAAAATAACTGTATGGCTGGAGAGATGCCTCAGTGCATATGAAACTGAACGCTTGCTCTCCCAGCAGGAAAGCCTGAGTTCCCTTGCCCAGCACTCAGACAGAAAGCTGAGCATGGCTACAGGTACCTAGGCATTTAGGGGTCAGACCAGTGGATCCCAAGAGCTGGCCATGCTAGCTACAAATGTTAGTTTCCAGGTCATTGTGAGACTCTGTCTCGAGGCAGTAAGCTGGAGGACAATAGAGAAAGGCATCCTGCTCTGGTCTCTGCATCCTTGCAGAGAGTATTCAACCCTCACAGCATGTCTACATACACGATTACATATGCATGAGCACAGTACAGAGCAGCAGCCCATGAGTCATAGCTGTGGTGCTCTTGAGAGTATAGAGGTGCTGGTAGTGTAGCTCAGTGGTAGAGGGTTGGGGTTAGAGTTAGTGCTTGACTAGCTAGCACACACAGTCCTAGAACAACCAAAAGAACAAACATAAGTATTTGTTTCTGTTGCGCTTAACTCCATATTCATGAGAAAATGTGTAATTCAATAAATATTATTAACTGCTCAGTTGTTTAAATTCTAAGTGAGAGGCCAGAGAGACTCCTCAAGACAACTTGCTGCTCTGGCAGAGGTCCTGAGCTTGGTTCCCACTGCCCACATGTTGGCTCACTGTGCTCCACTACTGGTTCCAGGGGCTTGAATGCCCTTTTCAGGCCTCTGCAGGCACCAGTTGTACACATACACACATACAGAAATACATACTCATTTAGGCCCTAACAAACAGAACCTTTAAAAACAAATTTTTAAGAATTTGGGACTTGCTATTCCGAGTTCTCATAGCCTCCTCCTGAGTGCTGGGATTAAATGGTGTCTCACCATGTCTGGGTACCTTTCTTTAATAGAATAGATTTTGAAGGTGTCTTAGTTTGAGTTTCTTTTACTGCAAGGAAACACAGTGACTCAAAAAGCAGGTTGGGAAGGAAAGGGTTTATTTGGCTTATACTTCTGAATCTATAGTCCATCATGGGAGGAAGTCAGGATAGAAACCCTAAACAGGGCAGGAACCTGGAGGCAGGAGCTGATGCAGAGACAGACCATGGAAGAGTGCTGCTTACTGGCTTGCTTCCCGTGACTTGCTCAGGCTGCCTTCTTATACACCCAGGAATACCAGCCCAGGGATGGCATTCCTCTCAGTGGGCTGGGCCCTCCTCCATTGGTCACTAATTGAGAAAATACCTTATAGCTGGATCTCATCGAAGCATTTCCTCAAGTGAGGTGCCTTCCTCTCTCATGAGTTTAGCTTGTGTCAAGTAGGCACACAAAACCATCCAGTACAGACATAATAAGGTTCACAGAAAAATTGAGCCTAGAGTTCGAAGTCTTCTTTATTCTTCCCCACACATGGTGTCATTTGCAAACTTTATTCGATACCTTAGCAAATATTTATATGTCCCTTTTTTTTTTTTTTTTTTTTTTCAAATAGAGATAGGAGTCGAAGGAGCAGGTCACGCTTGAGAAGAAGATCTCGATCACGGGGTGGTCATAGGAGAAGGAGCAGAAGCAAAGTAAAGGAAGATAAATTTAAAGGAAGCCTCTCGGAAGGAATGAAAGTTGAGCAAGAGTCTTCGTCTGATGATAAGTAAGAATGGGCTGTCACCATTTCGTGTTTCTAGTGTAGAAAAACAGATGGCAGGGAGGGCTTTATTTTCTGCCTGTCACAAGTGAATCCCACTTCAGCCTGGATTTAAAAATTAGCCCTCTGTGCTTATTAGGTATGTTTTTTTGGAATTTAGGGACTCTGCTTTTTCTAGATTGAGTTAAATATCGGGCCATTATTTTACTGTCTTCCTTTTATTTTTATTAGAAAGAGCAGACCAGTTTGGGGGAAGAAGTTTCTATACAAAATTTAGACTTTTCAGTTTGTGTCAGATGTTGCATGCCTTTCAGTTGGACTAGTTGGTGGGCAGTATATCTGTTACAATGAAGTAGAGAAACAGTTCGTGTCTAAAGACATGTTGTCACCTGGTGGCAGAAGGCCAGGGATAACTAGATCCTGTGATGCACAGGCCAGTTCCCCTCAAAACAAGCCACCCCCAAAATCAGCAGTGCTTGAACTAAGGAGCCACTGTTGAGTCTGTGACTGAGGAAGCTAGGAAGTGTAGAGCTTAGCGTAGTCACAGTGCACTTGTTAATGTTAGACGTACTCCGCGGTGCACTTAGTAAGTCATGAAGATCAGGGAGGTCCTTGAAGAACATGTGGGCAGGCTGCCCAGGTGGCATTGGACATTGAGCACATTGTCCAGTCTGAAAAGAGTCAAGTGTTTGTATGTATCCTTTTTTTAATCCTTTTTTGTTTGTCGTGTTGGTTTTTGCTGGGTTTGTAGGTGGACCATAGCCTGCTTGCATTTTTGATAGGAAATAGACTAGAAGCTTCCATGAGTTTTCTGTGTCTCAGGAAAAAATATCAGCTTACTTGTTCTGCTTTTGCTTTATCGATGAGAAAACTTAGATCAGAGCAGTAAAAACTCTTTTCTAAGGTCACAAAAGAGTCACTGGTGGGTATTTTGAATGCAGAAATCTTTTTTGTTTCCCGTTTTGGTGCAGTAATCAAGGTGAGGGTGATGTTTGCTGGGCTCCCTTAGACAGCTTTGAGCCTTAGATCGGTGATGGCTTAGACTGTGGCTCCAACTTTAATTTTAAAATGTACAAGTTAACAGTTTGGGAATCTGCAAAAATGTTTGAAAACTTTTTTTAAGCCTTGAAGATTTTGATGTGGAGGAAGAAGATGAAGAGGCTGTAATAGAACAGAGAAGGATACAGAGGCAAGCAATTGTGCAGGTAATGTGATGGCCCTTCCAGTCTTGGTAATCAGTACAAGAACAGCTTTTAGTTGAACAAAGAAAGAAGTAGTGACAGTCACCAGGTCACTAGGAGTGACAGTAACCAGGTTACAGAAGACTTAGAAAGATGGCCATTTCTATAGTTGTTAGAACTGACCTGTTGCTCTTTGTTTTGTTTATCAAACTAAAATATAAACTTCTTGTGTAAAACGTGAGAATTTGAAATATTCTTTTTTTTTAAACAAACATGAAGATTCTTACAGTATAGGATAAATTGGAAGTTCCTTTAGCAAAATCAATTATTTGGTACTATATAAAAAACGATTTTACCTAAAAGGATAATGGCAAATTTTAAATTTCAAATTTGCTTCAAGCTTTTGCATTAGTGTGTGTGTGTCGGGGGGGTGTATGTGTGTGTACAGGTGTGTGTGTACAGGTGCATGCGTGTGTCATAGCCTGAGCATGGAAATGAGGATCATTTGGTAGGAGTTGTTTTTGTGGGTTCTGAAGATTGGACTTGGGTTGCCATTTTAATGGCAGTCACATTTACTCACTGAGCCATATTGCCAGCCCACAGTTGGGGTTTAAGTGAAAACTGAGTGAGAAAGGTTTTTGTACACATCTCAGCAGTCAGGAAGCAATAAGCTTTGCTGCTTTGAAAGGCAAACCACATTTCCTTGGTTGTCCTGAAAGAAAAGTCAGACCACAGGATAAAATTTCATATGGTCAGGTCAGGTTAAACCACTTTGAATATACACCAAACAACTACTTTTCAGAGTTTGCAGAATTGGGAATTTTATAAGTATGTGCGCGTGAGGTAAGCCGGGTGAGGACGTATTCGTTTTACATTTGCAGCGCCCAGTGTCTTACCACAGCATCTCTTTGCAAGTCATATATTTAGGTAATCTGGTTTTATGAAGCTAATGTATCTACTGTTGTTATAGAAATATAAGTATCTTGCGGAAGATAGCAATATATCTGTGCCATCTGAGCCAAGCAGCCCCCAGAGCAGCACAAGATCACGGTCCCCTTCGCCAGACGACATCTTGGAGCGGGTAGCTGCTGACGTAAAAGAATATGAGCGGGAGAATGTTGACACATTTGAAGCCTCAGTAAAAGCCAAGCATAATCTAATGACAGTTGAACAGAATAATGGTGAGTTAGAGTATCTTAACGAAGTTTTCTCTGCAGTTTTAGCTATATAACCTTATAACAATTAGATTTGAGGAAAGTTAAAAAGAAGTAGGAATATTATGCTCAAGTAATGTTCTGTGCTAATGTGCTTTTTAGCTTATTTTGTGTATATATGTGTCTGTATGGTAGGAGTGCACATGCAGGCCTAGGAAAACCCTCAGATTTTATGTTTTAGTTCCCATCCGTCTTTTCTTGAGATTGGTTCGCAGCTTGCTGAGTAGGCCCTGCTGGCTAGGGAGCTGCTGTCTTTGTCTCCCCAGTGCTGGGATCACAAGTGCCTGCTGCTTTGATGCCCTGCTTTTTCTGTTTTTCTTTTTTTAATTTTCTTTTTTTATTAGATATATTTATTTATATTTTAAATGTTATTCCCCTTCCAGTTTCCTGTCTATAAGCTCCCCATCCCCTCCCCCATATGGGTGTTCCCCCCCACTTACCCCCCTTACCACTGCCCCTCCGACATTCCCCTGCACTGGGGGTCCAACCTTGGCAGGAACAAGGACTTCTCCTTCCACTGGTGCCCAAACAAGGCCATCCTCTGCTACATATGCAGTTGGAGCCCTGGGTCAGTCCATGTATAGTCTTTGGGTAGTGGTTTAGTCCCTGGAAGCTCTGGTTGGTTGGCATTGTTGCTCTTATGGGGTTGCAAGCCCCTTCAGCTCTTTCAGTCCTTTCTCTAATTCCCCCAAAGGGAGTCCTTTTCTCAGTTCAGTGGTTTGCTGCTGGCATTGACCTCTGTATTGGACGTGCTCTGTATGTGTCTCTCAGGAGAGATCTACATCCGGTCCCTGTCAGCATGCACTTTTTAGCTTCATTGATCTTACGTAGTTTTGGTGGCTGTATATATATGGGCCACATGTGGGGCAGGCTCTGAATGGCCGTTCCTTCAGTCTCTGTTCTAAACTTTGTCTCCATATCTCCTCCTATGGATATTTTTGTTCCCCCTTTTAAGAAGGGGTGGGAGTATCCGCATTTTCGTCATCCTTCTTGTTGAGCTTCCTGTAGTCTGTGGATTGCACCTTGGGTAATTTGAGCTTTTGGGCTAATACCCAATGCCCTGCTTTTTTAATACAGGTTTTGGCAAGACAGGGAATCTACTGGTTGTCATTTCTTGTCAAGGATATTTGATTGAGTTATCTGGCTGAATTGTGGCCACTCATTGCACTCTAATTTAATAAGAATGTGCATCAGGTCATTTTCAGTAAAGCCAATGTATAAGAAGGCAAAGTTTTTGTTGACTTAGGTTTTAGTTTCTGTTTTCATTTCTCCAGTATTAATGTAAGGATTCTGAGATCAGTACCGGACTATTTGTGTGTTCTTGCTATTAGTTGTCAAATTCTCTTGCAAGTTATGTTATTTTGCCATGCCATAAACCATACCTGGCATTTATCCAAAGTTTTGTTAAAATAGTATTGTTGTCTTTTAGAATTTTAGTCCCTGTCCTTGGTAAGTACTTGTGACCTAACAGTAGCCTGATTTTATATTCTCTTACTGTGATTTGGGTGTTCACTTACTGAAAACCATTGTCTTTATTTTTTCTTGCCCAGTTTTCTTTATGAGTATTAGGTATTTTAGGGTCAAATTTTAAACTGGTGGAGGCTGATCCATATCTGATTAAAGAGGGAATTTACCCTTTTAGGTATTTAATATGAAACTTTTTTGTTTGTTTTTCCAAGTCAGGCTTTCTCTTTGTAGCCCTGACTGTCCTGGATATCTTTTGTAGAGCAGGCTGGCCTTGAGTTCAGAGATCTCCCTCTGCCTCTGCCTCTGCCTCTGCCTCTGCCTCTGCCTCTGCCTCTGCCTCTGCCTCTGCCTCTGCCTCTGCCTCTGCCTCTGCCTCTGCAGTGCTGCAGTGCTGCAGTTAAATGAGTATGCCACCACACTGCCTTAAATTAAGGTCTTAAGGATAGCTTTTCATTTTAGTCCAAGATTATCATAGAGCTTTTTATCTAAACTGGTCATGGCAAAAGTGGATGTTTGTTTTTCTGCCTTGTACTTGTAGTGGATATTTCAAATCAAGTGTAAAAACCTGTTTCTCAATTGAATTATCAGTTGAAAGCCAATGTATAAGAAGGAGAAGTTTGATTAATACTACTGATTCTTCTGTTGACTTGGATTTTAATTTCTGCTTTTATGTTCCAAGTTCTAATACGTTTTTATTTCATTTAAGGCTCATCTCAGAAGAAGCTTTTGGCACCTGATATGTTTACAGAATCCGATGATATGTTTGCTGCTTATTTTGATGTGAGTAATTGTATATTAGTAACATAGGAAAAGGCTGTATCTAATGCTTGTGAGCGGACAGAGCAGTGAGGTACACGTTAACAACACTGAAGTGCTAACATCTGCACAGGCTGCATAAGCAGCAGCTCAGAACCGAAGTGTACTAGCCTCGTTCCTCTCTGAGGCCAAAACTGTATCAGCAATTTTAGAAGGTCTACAACAGAAGAGTTGGAGAACTTTACCAAAGTTGCACATCCACCCTAAAGCCTAAATGTGTAAAGACTTGTGCATGTATGTACAGATGGCACTCAGCACATGGTCAGGAGGAAGATATGTGTAGCAGTTAGATACCATAATGGGGTTAATGGGGTTGGTTAGGTGATCTTTGTTAGTAGTATTTTTCTGTTTTTATTTTATTTTTGTTCTTTTTGCTGTAATGTTTTGTCAGTGCCTTTTTATTGAAGATCTTCATTATAGATAAACCTGAAAGTCTGAAGCCATATCAGTTTATATTTAAAGGGTCTCATACGTGTGTGTGTGTGTGTGTGTGTGTGTGTGTGTGTGTGTGTGTGTGTACACACACATACACACACACACATATGGCCTTAGTAAGAAGGAGAGAGGTTAGATGTTACAGGAAAAAAACAAAATGAGGTAAAATAATCACTGCATGAAACATTGGGTTTGGCCTGAGACATCTGTAGTATATCACGTGGAGCAGAGCAGGAACACTGAAGAGAGTGGATTGAGAAGATGAAGTAAATAGTGCCCCCATTGAAGTCTCAGCATCACCATTTGCCTGGGTGATGCTCGGTTCCCTTTCTATGACTAATGAGATACCTGGACAATTTATAAAGAGAGAAGATTTGTTTGGGTTCTAGACCATAGTCAGTTGTCCTTGCTGGTCTGGATCCATGAGTAGAGAGTACATCATGGCGGCAGCAGGTGGCAGTAAAATTGCTCACTTAATAGTCAAGAAGGGGGAGACAAAGAGGATTTGGGGTCTCACAATCTCCTTTGATCTTATAGGTGTCAGCTCTTTAAAAGATCCCAGTGCCTCCCAGCAGTGCCAGCCTGGGAACCAAAGCCTTTATCAGAGACTTGGGAGTGTGAGTTGGGGGGTGTTTCATAGATAAGCTACAGCATTATCTCGGGACCTTCTGGGTAACATGGAGCATAATATGGAATAGGGTTATTCACAAATACTAGATAGATGTTGTTATTTTTAATTTTCCACACAGGCTCAACCTAGTGCAGCCAGTGAATGTTACTACATTTCATGCCTGTGTGGTAAGGGTACAAATGTCTCCATGGACAGGGAGGCAGAGAAGGAATTGATGCAAATCGGTAGGTAATGGTGGACACTGTGGCTCGTTAACTGAATTCCAGTCTGTAGGAGTTTCTCCAGTCTGGCTCATCAGCTAAAGGAAACCAGACCTAATTTTGAACTGTTATCTTAATTTTTAGTGCCTAATCACGCCCAAAAACTTTTGGAAATCTTTCTAAAATATTTTTCCTGTTATTTTAAGATGTAAGACATTTTGAAAATTTTGCCTTGGATACCTTGAATTTGTATATAAGTAATAGTAACAATCAACTAATATAATAAAATGTTAGTATTGCCATTTTGTTATTAAGGAGTTACTTTAAATGTGCAATTACCTGGTCTCCTTCATTTCAGAGTGCTCGTCTCCGGGCCGCTGGCATTGGGAAAGATTTCAAAGAGAATCCCAACCTCAGAGATAATTGGACAGATGCAGAAGGCTATTACCGTAAGCTTGCATTTCTCATCAACTTTAAAATTCATTGTGCAATTCCATAAAAGTACACTGCTCAAATAATCACACATTATTGAACTCTTTATAGAAAGGTATGGCATGGCCAGTCATGGCCTGTGAGTTTTTCTTATATTCCAGCCAGTAGCCCAGAAGCATTACATATTAATTAAAGCAAGCCTAAATTTGTATATAGATATATTTAGGCATGAATGAGTTCTCTAGGGAAGAGGTCTACCACTTGACCATCTTATAAGAGAAGCAGCATACAAAGGGAGCCAGTTGCTAGTCACGGAGCATTTGTCATGCAGTACTGTAGCTCCCTAGTGAGCACGTTCATAAAGTTGTCTGCAGTTGATAGGACCACAGGAACTCTGAGAGTTTCTGAAATAGGAATGCGACTTCTGTCACTTTCTGAAGAGATGACCAGTGGAGCAGTGACTGGTTTTCCATCCTGTATTGGAAACAGTGGAGATTTGATCCATTTTTAACTAATTCCAGTGTGTAAGTGACTTCTTAGTTTTGTTTTCATAATCATATCTTTAGTTTTTAAATTTGGTTTTAGGTGTGAACATCGGGGAAGTCCTAGATAAGCGCTATAATGTATATGGCTACACTGGGCAGGGTGTGTTCAGTAATGTCGTCCGTGCCAGGGATAATGCAAGAGCCAATCAGGAAGTGGCTGTAAAGATCATCAGGAACAATGAACTCATGTAAGTGCTTTTTTTTTTTTTTTTCTGGAGCTGGGGACCGAACCCAGGGCCTTGCGCTTCCTAGGCAAGCGCTCTACCACTGAGCTAAATCCCCAATCCTTCATGTAAGTGCTTAACTGAACCAAAATCAACAACAAAACATCCAACCAGCATCTTAGTTAATTAAAAGTTTTAGAAAAGGTTTTTACTGTAGGATTTTAATTTAGAGCCATGTGTCAGATGGGAAGTTCTATTGTGTCAAAGTCATTTCAGTAGCTACTCTGTACCAGTATGTCCTTAGACACCGCCCCCTTCTGTGTCACCTAATGCCATCTTCTGCTCTCACACCCTTAATCTAGACAGGAGAAATGGAAGGGTATGGATTGTTACTGAGCTTGTAGCAGCCAGCAAATCAAAATGATTGATTAGCTACTGACAGGAACTATTTGTGTCTGTCATTCTTGCCTTTTTTCTGTCATAAGCATAAATAATTGCCATTTCCATGTATTTAAGTCTACTACACACCCAGCTGTAGCAGAGCCAGCTTTTCACTGCCTCAAATGTTAGAAGAATTGCAGGTTTTTCTTGAAGTCTTTGATTATCCTAGGTTCAGAAAGATAGATTTGGTTGGAAAGTCTAACCTTCTGTACTGTAGACACTCACTTTTTTGATGTGATTTACTAGTTTATAGTCAGACTTTCATTAATAAAGTTATACTTAGGTAGGCATGCCCAATAGTTACATTCTTAGAAGAACCAGAGTAATAATTATATCAAGGTGTTTTGAGATTTAAAAGATTTTAATTAAGTAACAGGTAGTGTGTTACCCAGGGTCTATTAGGCTATGCGTAGCAGATGTTACTTCTCAACTCGTGTCCTAATCTTTTTTTCATTGCAGGCAAAAGACTGGTTTAAAGGAACTAGAGTTCTTGAAGAAACTGAACGATGCTGATCCTGATGACAAGTTCCATTGCCTACGCCTCTTCAGACACTTTTACCACAAACAGCATCTCTGTCTTGTATTTGAGCCTCTCAGGTAAAGTGTCAAGACCCGAGTAGTCAGTTGCTCCTATAGTTTATATCGCAGCTTCATGCTGGGTAAATGTGAGGAACTGCTTAGGCTTCCTGTTGGTTCTTCTTGTTAACTGTGTTATCCTGAAAATCATCAATGTGGAGAGCATGGAGTTCTGTATTGGCTGGCAGACAGTAAGTAACCTCAGGCACCCTGCAGGTCAGCGCCTCTGATGCACACAGTTGGAGTGGTGGGGACAGATACCAGGTTTGCCTTGAGCAATATGGCTTCTGAGTTGTATTTTCAGGTGAAGACTCTGCTTAAGTAATGAAGTTCTTCCTTTATTTATTTTAAAAATTGAGCTTTATCGGGAGGCTGTATTATGGACATACTGGTATTCCCTCAACTCAGTGCCAAATAATTTATCAGGCATTTGGAATAAGGGTTCTCAAACAATTATGTAAGTTGTATTTTGCACTTGGTTTTGCTTTGTGCTTGAAAGTATTTTTGCCTTTTATATTTGATTTTTGACCCCATTTCCTTGTTTTTTTTTTCTCCCCTTAAAGTATGAATTTGCGAGAGGTATTAAAAAAATATGGTAAGGATGTCGGTCTTCATATTAAGGCTGTACGATCGTACAGTCAGCAGTTGTTCCTGGCATTGAAACTCCTTAAAAGATGTAATATCCTACATGCAGATATCAAACCAGATAATATTCTGGTAAGTCAAACAACCATGCTACCTTGTGTGTATATCCATTATTGTTACACTGTAAAAAAAAAATAAGATTTAATATAATTCTGTGTTTAATAGCTCATTATGACTTACTTGCCAAATTTTGTCTTTGAAATTGAGCAGTGGATTTCATAGAAAACTATGAGGAAAGAAGAAATGAATTTTTGTCCCTTTTCAAAATTTTGATGGAGGAATTTATAGTGTGCAGTGACCCCAAGAATGATATGATCTCCTTGGGTTGCTAGAGGCTATTCAGTGTTGCGTGTTGAAGTATGTTCTGGTCTTGTGGACACAGGACTGCTCTCTTCGGAGCAGCTGTTTGGAGTTTAAAAGGTGCTTGTTGGGTCACTTGGTATTTTAAGACCCAGTCTTGCTCTTTAGAGGCATCAGACTCACTGTTTTCTTGCCCCAGTTGCCCAAATCTCATGCTGAGACTACAGATACTGTTTTGTTTTGTTGCCTTTGAAGCTGGCTTCTGGGGACCCAAGCAGTAAGGTTCAAGGTATTGTTAAAAGGCCTTCCTTTGAAGTTATGACATTTCTTGTTAGTGCTTTCTGATGTAGTGCAGTCAGATTTCACAATGTCTGGGGTTTTTGAAATTTCGAGATGCATTATCATGGTGAGATCATTGACGCAGAAGCACACCTCTCCCTTCTTTGGCCCCTTTTCCTTTCTGTGGTATTCACATTCTGAAGCATATTCACAACTTGGTTAATTGTTTCATCATCTGCAGTGATGTGTTCTCCTTTTGTGTTTTGCTCTTTATTTTGACTTTAAGTGTATAGGTGTTTTGCCTGAGTGTATGTATGTGTATGTATACACATGCACACACGCATGTATATACACAAACACACACACACTCTCCACATACATACTCATACACACACTAGATAAGTGGAGCATCCACAGGTGGCAGAACACCAGATTCCTTGGGACTGGCATTATAGACTGCCATGTGAGTTCTAGAAATCAAACACCACCTCCACCCCCAACCGTTTCCTCTGGAGTCATAAGCCTCTTAACAACTGCACTATTTTTCTAGCCCTCACACCTCTGGTTTTTGTTTGTTTGGTTTTGTCTTGTTTGGTTGATGCTCTTCTTTTTTTTTTTTTTTTTAAATCAGCTCTAGAATAATGCCCCAGAGGAAGAGCCACATATGTGAGGTTTGAGCTGTGACAAACTAAATTCTTGGTTTGACTGGGCAGAAGATACTGAAACTCATTGATAGAGTGCTTGATGCTCGCATGAGACAATGTCTTCAGTCTCTAATACTGTATCCCCAAATTTGTGATCTCAAAAAGTTTAATGAGTCCCAAAGCTCTTTAGTTCACATTTATTTTGTGTGGCTCTATGTATTTGGTACACGAGTGTGTGCACATGTGCATAACTTCTGCCTGTGTGTGAGCATGAAGGGACCAAAGACCAGCATAGAATGTCTTTCCTCTACTGTTTCTCCATCTTTTTTTCTGTTTTGTTTTGTTTTGAAATAGTCTCTCACTGGATGTAGACTTTACCCATTAGCTAGATTAGCTAGCCAATGAACCCCTGTGAGTATCCTGTGTCCACCATTCTAGTGCTGATAAAGAGATACTTAACACTACTCCCAGTTTCTTATGTGTGTGTCTGGGATCTGAACTCTGGTCCTCTTACTTGTAAAGCCAGCATTTCACCCATTGAGACACACACATACCATCTATCTTAGAATAATCCCTTCCAGGCTGTTAGACTAATAATGACGCACATTCCATATTGATCTGGGTTTGTGTTTATATTGTATCATGTGGTGTGGCTGATATAACTTAGAGGTGGGATTGCTCAGCTGTTAGTGAAATGGTGGGTCTATTGTAAATGGATTATAAAAGGGAGTAGCCAACTTTATTTTTAACTTCTGATTTGTCTTTTCAAAACTTGTGAAAAACAATATAGATGTACAATAAACGTGCAGTTTAGACTATGACACAGCAAACACTTGAGTAGTGCTATGGCAGTCTGATGTTTGACAGGGCCCTAGAAGCTTTCGTTCTTAGCACCTTCTTTAATCAGTGTTAGTTTCAGTTTTCACATGAAGTTTGGAAACTAAATATACCTTCTTGGGGAAAAAAAAAAATCTCAGAGAACACCTGGAACTGATTTCATTTCAGCCAGTCCAGTGCCTTTAGCCTGGTTTTAGCCACATGATGTGCAGCATTCTTCATGGGGAATAGAAATTACATAGCAAAGTGTGTGTGTGTGTGTGTGTGTGTGTGTGTGTGTGTGTGTGTGTGTGTGTGTCCGTCCCCCCGGGTAGTTGTTGGTTGGGTGCAGTGCCGCAGGTGTTACAACTTTCTCAGTAGCTGCGTGGATTATTTGTTTTTATAAAAAATGTATTTGCCATTTTAAGACAACTTTTTCTGCTGGACTCCAGAGTAAGAAAGTTGGTCTTGATATTGTGTTGTAGTTTAAAATAATTTGTGCTTGGTTGGCCTTAGGGGCTCTTGCCTTTAGTCTCAGAACATGGAGGCAGAGACAGATGGACTTTGTGAGTTCAAGGCCAGCTTGGTTTACATATAAGAGTTCCAGTCCTGCCAAAGCTACATAAAGAGACTCTGTCCTTGGGCTGGGGGCAGGAACTTCGTTCTGTGAGTCCTACTGATAGTCTAGTCTATTAACACTGATTACACTTTGTGAGGATAATACCCCCTACCCCAGAGAGGACTAGAGCTGGTTAAACTATTCATTGTCATGGGGATGGGAACAGTAGTCCAAGTTCAAGTCCCAACTCAGAATTTGTATATGTGTCTCTTTTGAAGTGGGGAAGGGACTCTGGAATGTGACTTCTCTTCACTTTTTGATCTTGAACATTCAATGAGTGGCAGCAGTCATGGGAGCAGCTCCAGCCTTTCTCAGCAGATGTCACTGTTGCTGTGTATGTGGAACTATTTACCAAGAAAAGGAGAACAAATGACTAATACAGAGCTTACGTTTATCAGCTCAGATACATTCAGCATTTTCTGTTGAAGGGATTTAATATTTTTCAGACTTAAAGTGGTGACAGTTTGAGATGCTGTAACCCGGGTGACTGCTGAAGCATATAGTCGTGGGCCACCATCGCTATTGTCATTCGCTGGCAGTTGGTATTCGATTTAGTCAGGTTTTCTATTAAATGTTCTCATGCTCTTATGGAAACTTGAAACTTTGTTTATAACTTGACTTTAAGCATTCAAGGGAAATTTAGATATGCTTTGCCTCATGAAATGAGATTTAAATACAGTTGAGTAAAATTAAGTGTACCTGGTATTCCCTGAGTTTCCTCACTAGAAAAAAAAGTCTTACTATAATTGTAATAGAATATTGAACATTTTTTATAATTGGTAACTTGTATAATAGAAAAGGAACTTTGAAATGAGTGATTTTTGTTCTTAGTATAGGGATTAGTTTAAATTCATAAAGACAATTTTAATTTGTCTGTTTATTCCTGACATGAATTGAATTTCCCTAAACAATATTTTGCAGGTTAATGAATCCAAAACAATTTTAAAGCTTTGTGATTTTGGATCGGCGTCACATGTTGCAGACAATGACATAACGCCTTATCTTGTCAGTAGATTTTATCGTGCTCCGGAGATCAGTAAGTGTCGTCGAATGTTCTTGTACGTGGGCCATCCTCTGTGGTGGAAGCAGCGTGTGTAATGTCTAAGCACTGTTTTCCATCACACTTCAGCAGCTGCACGAGTTCATTCATGAGGAAGGGAACCATAGCAAGTTCATCCTCCTCAGGTGGAATGAAGGTAGTTGTGACAGGAGTCTTGATCATGTCGAGCAAGAGTAGCAAAACAGTTGTGGAAAACCCTCGACTTTAGAAGACTGCTCTTGATTGTTCAAGGTCTGATTATCACGTTTATGGATTGTGTGGGACCTTTGGTTTTTCTCTTCCTGTTGCCTGGGTTGAGGCTGACTAGCACCTCCAGCAAAGGTCAAGGAGAAAGAGAAGCACCTGTACTTGTCCCTCCGGTTCCTCTCCTTCCCCTGTTTTTAAACCTGTTGGCATTTTTGTTGTTGTTGTTTTGCTTTTTTGTTTTTGTTTATTTTTTAAAGTATCTCTGTTAAGAATTAGTGGGAAAAAACATGAAACTAAACTACGATAATATGGATTTGGCTATAGTTCAAGCTACAGTAGTGCCCCATTACTGGCAATAAAAACTAAGGAGTTGCTCATTCTTACTCTCATTTATTAAAATCTCCCTTTTGTTTTAGTTATAGGTAAAAGCTATGACTATGGTATCGATATGTGGTCTGTAGGTTGTACCTTATATGAACTCTATACTGGAAAAATCTTATTTCCTGGCAAAACTAATAACCACATGTTGAAGCTCGCCATGGACCTTAAAGGAAAAATGCCAAATAAGGTAGGCTAACCTGCTTCCTGAGGACTCAAAGACTCCTAACACTGTGTCCCCTAGCCTGGAGCTGTGAAGTCAAGCTCTCAGAAGTGCGGCTGGCGGCTGTGTGGCTGTACTGACGTTGCAGCTCCTTTCTTGTTGGGGTGTTTCAGTTGTGGTTCTAAACAGCCAAGGGCTATCAGAGGGAAACTCCTTTTCTTTCAATTTGGAGAAATGCAGCCATGTGGAGACAGAATGGAAAGGGCTGCATATTCGAGTTGGCTCGTCATGGCGTGTGCTGGTCAGAAGAGAAGGTAGCTGAGCACTGCAGACTTGCTAAGAGCTCTTGCTTCTGAGCACAGCAAGGAAGTCTTAAGTAGGGCATTCATGAATGATTGTTACATAGAGTTGGTGCTGTGCCAGGCAAGGTTTGTAGTAGTTTTAAAGCCATTTGTTTCTGTTTTTAGATGATCCGGAAAGGTGTATTCAAAGATCAACATTTTGACCAAAATCTGAACTTCATGTACATAGAAGTTGATAAAGTAACAGAGAGGGTAAGTCTGCCTTATGTGTGCCATAATAGTACTCGCTGTGTGTCTTTTCAGTGTGGCGGGGACTGAAATGGGGATTCACACTTCCTAGTAGGACAGTGCTCTATCACTGTGCTCAATCCATGATGCTCTATGTTCTATTGCCATGAAGTGAGTTCGTTCTGTGTGCTGTGAGGAGCTGTGATTGCTTCTAAAGTGACCACAGAATTCCTATCAGTCTGGGCTAGAGAGATGGCTCAGCGGTTAAGAGCACTGACTGTTCTTCCAGAGGTTGCTGAGTTCAATTCCCAGCAACCACATGGTGGCTCACAACCATCTGTAATGAGATCTGATGCCCTCTTCTGGTGTGCCTGAAGACAGCTACAGTGTACTTATATGTAAATGATAAAACTTTAAAAAAAAAAAAAGACAAACCACCAGGCTATGAGACAATAAAGGGATTTAGACATTTTCCTAAGGAGATGGTAGGTTCCTATTTAGGTCCTTGCCATGCTTTCCTTAGATTCCCTTGGTCTGGCTTCCCAACTGTGTGTCTTCTAGATTGCTGTTGGAGGAAGGTTTCTATATTTTGACTTTTGCAGTTATAAGCTCTCTGTCATATGACCTCAACCTTCTTCAGCACTTTTGTTCTCCCTGTGAGTCCACTCTTGGCCAAGAGGCACCCTGGTTCAGGCAGGCAGGCAGGCCTCAGTGCCTTTGCTTAGACTCCCATGAGCTGAGTCATGTCCTGAGTGACCGCCTCTCCTAACCACCTTTACCCAGCATTGCTGACATACACACTATCATATACCTGCTTCACTTGCCCCTGAACACTAAAGCCAGAGAAACCCAGTTCAGGCCGCAGATGCTCATGCACGTTCATGGTTAATTTGCAGATCTTTTCCATTTAAGTTCTTTATTCTCTTAGAAAAGATGTGGAGGTTAAAACTACATAACAGTTTCAAAACTCTGGTTGATCATCATAAGTATTCTTATTTGTGTATTAATATTTTGGTAGACAAAAAAGTCTGATTTACATACATGTAACTTATTTAGAGCTATGCATTGTAAAAATTATTTTTAGGAGAAAGTTACTGTCATGAGCACCATTAATCCAACTAAGGACCTATTGGCTGACTTGATTGGGTGCCAGCGACTTCCTGAAGATCAACGTAAAAAAGTACACCAGCTAAAGGACTTGTTGGACCAGATCCTAATGTTGGACCCAGCTAAGCGAATTAGCATCAACCAGGCCCTGCAGCATGCATTCATCCAGGAAAAAATTTAAATGAGATGAAGAAACTCCAAGGGTTTGAGTAATTAAATACAAAGACTGAAGAAATTTCACAGCAGTTTATTATTAATGTATATAAACTTATAAATATTTCTGCAGCAAATTTGAGGAAGCATGATATATTTGAATTAACACCGAGGGTGATATTTCTTTTAGAAATGTTAGTTAATCTGTTTTGTGTCTTATGTGAAATTTCACTGTAGAAATGTTTTAATTGCCAAGACTGCACAGAATTACAGTGCTAATGTACATGGTTGCAGTTCACATAAAGACAAAAAGCATCTGTTATGAGTAGCAGTGCTGGGTGGTTGATTTGTTCTTAGCAGACTTGGCTTCAGTTTGCTCTTCAGATACAATGGCCAGCATAAATGCTGTTTATATTCACGTTTCCCTAGGTGTGTGTGTGCAGGCCACAGCAGCATGCCCTTGGTGTAGTCAGTGCCGAAGGGAGTCTGTTCCTTCTTGAGCCTGCCTGCAGGGATGTCTCCTCTTTTAAAGCAGGTTGTGTACAACATTCAGTACACTGAAGGTAAGCTAAACCATCAACATCACCAGTGTTTTAAGATGTTATTTTATTGGAATAATTGAAAATGAGGGATAGCTTTGTGGCGGAATTCCCTGCATGTGTGATAACTGATCTTGTTTTCTTTTTTCGCATCGCGACTGTGGCATAGTTACAGTTTCTGTTCTGTTCATCACATTTAAAATTCGAAGCGTATGCGCTTGATGGGTAGAGCGCCTTCAGTGTACTGTTTCCTATTAACTTTACTTTTTTTTAAATCAACTTGCTATAGACTTTATACATTTTGTTAAATACAGTTCTTAGTGACATAGAAACTGCATAGTTTTCATTTACTAATTAAAATGTTGAGGCCTACTTCCCAAAGTCCTCATATTTAAAAGATAGACAACATAATGAGATTTTTAACTATTTGTATGTCATTTTGGAAGTGTACTGCTTTATGGTAAACGTGTTTTTCATTTGTTCATTGTTTGCATTATTTGTGATCATGTTGTCTTTCAATACAGGCATAAACCTTCCACTCTTGAACAAAGCAGCTGCTTTTTAAAAGCGGTAATTGCTTCTTTACCTTTTATTTCTTTTGTAAATGAAGCTTTTCTTTTAAAATGTGACTTTAAAGTGTTGTCTATTGCATAAACAGTTGACACTCACTTACTGTAATGAGAAGATTGTTCTACTGCATGGGAAGTGGACCATGCAGATTTCTGTATGTTCTCAGTATGCATCACTAGATAATAAAGTCTTTTGTGAACAAGGCATTTGTAGCCATTTTTAAAAGATTTTGTCTTCAGTGCTGGTAAGTCAGGTAAACTGTAAATAGTTAAAGCAGTCTTTGTTTTTCTTCTGAAAGTATTACCTGCTAAAGATGTAACTCATAGCCTCATTTTTTAACTTTTTTAAATAATTAGGGTCTTAATTATTTCATCCAGAAAAAGTCCTTCAGATTTTGTCAGCTTTCAGTGTAGTGAGGGTATTCCTCAGTGTAGTAGGTTACGGGATATAATTCAGGATTTAACTAATGTTTCTGCTATTTTCTCACTTTTCCTTTTGATGGTGCGGAAAGAGAAAAAGGAAAGCGGGGCACAGGCCATTCGACGCCTTCTCCAAGGGGTCTGATTTGCTGCGACACCAGCTTCACCTTCTTAACAAGGTTATTTCTGACAGCATGTGTAGATAAACATTTAGCAACAATTTAAAACACAATCATGTAAATCAGCTTGGTTTTGCGACCCAAAGGATTTTGTGTTTTTAAGATGGTAGAGAGAATTTTTAAAATCCTGTGTAATCTTTTCTGTTTGGGAGTGGGTAAACTTACTGTTTGTCTCCCTGAGGATTATGGAGAACAATAACATTTGGGGGTTTAAATAGTATTTTTACATTGTAAATGGGATTTTTTTATTCACCCAGGCACCTAATTACAACAAGCATGCACATTTTGGTGCATTCAAGAATGGAATATCAGAATAGCAGCATTCTCCTGGTGGGTTATGCTCCATTTAAAGACATGAAATGAACTACACAGCCAGGAAGGTGATAGATGAGATAATAAAGCACCTATGAACCTACACCCGTCTCCTCATGGTTAGACTAACTAAAGTAAACACACGGTGATCCAGCTACAGGTAGAGTGAAGCCTTTTAAATGAGGCGTCACGGGCGCAGCATCCAACTTACTGACATGGGTAGGGATTTTCCCACCACGACCACTGTACTTTGGTGCTAGTATGCTGCATATTCACTCAAAATAGTTAATGCTTTCCTTCTAGTAATTTTCATGGCTTCGTTTTATAGTTACTTAATAAGTTAATTTCCACTAGAAACATCTTATGCCTTCAAAGCTTTTGCCTGCTCTTTAAAAAAAACAAAGTTGCTTGTTACTTGTTCTTTGTGTTTTAGGTGCTGCTCACTGGAAGATGACGGCAGCCAGAAGACATGAGCCAAGGTTTCTGTCTCATAAAAGATCTTTTCAATTCTCATTTAGTGTGTGTCTGACTTGTAGTTTCAGCATTATAGTTTGGGTTTCTTCGCTGTGGTTATTAGAGCAGTGCTATTGTGCCCATCTGTAAAGTGTTCCTTGTGTATCATAATTTCTGCAGGTACACCCTTCCGCGAAAATAAAAAGCAAGTTTAGTCTCAAAAAGCCCACATTTCATAGTTGTCAGAATTAGGTCCTAAAGATCACTACAAAAAAATAGCTGTCTGGTTAGTGTACATTCGAAAGTAGTCTGCATGTTGGGTGTGGTGGCCGCATCTGTAACCTCAGCACACACGTCTGTAATGTAGGTAGAAGGATGTGGGATTCAAGGTCTGCCTGGCCTATAGGAGCTTCTTTAAAAAAAATGCTTTGGCTTTAAGCCGGTGCCTATATCATAAGAGTAGCCTAGGATTTTAACGAGCTGGTCGACTCCTTTAACAGCTCTTCTTTGTCTTAGTCCTTTGTGACCAGCTCTTTAGTGTCAGAGACATAAACTTGTAATGGCAGACATTGGGGAGGTGAGAAAGGTGGTGCTGTACCATCCACTTTCCCGACCTTAAAGGATCCGAGTTAACTGCATTAGATAAATGTCCTTCTGTTTGGTGTGGTAAGGCCGCTGAGGTAGAAGTTGGAGTTATATAGGACCTCTCTTAGGTTGAGGTCAGTTGTGAATGATCCCATTTGACAGACCTGCATTCGTGTATCTGATTAGCTGAAAGGTTTTCAGGTGAAGCTGACAGGAAGTTTAAGCTTTCATACTTTATGGCAAAAAATGACAAGTGATTACCAAACCTGAGGTTCATAAAATTTTGTCGTTTAGAAAAATTTTAAAGCCAAATTTGTGTTCTTTTTAGGAAATAAAGAATACCAAGATACATGGATATTCATGTAATCATTATATACATGGGCAATAGTCCAAAGACCTTCTAACTTATTCTGGGCAGACCATGCACACATCTTGAAGAGGGTGCAGAAAGCTCTTAAGCATTTTTTTCCCTGAGGTTAAAGGAGGGACAGCCAACCAGGAAGCAGCCATCATTGATGTTAGGTTTCTTGGCAGACTTGGTTCTCAGGGACCTTCAGATGTGAGGGAGTTGGGCAGTTCTGAACAGGAGCGGCATGGTATAAACAGCGAGCGGCCTTCCAGTGTTTATATTTACGCTGAAGTCCTGATTAACAAGGCTCTGTTTCTTCACTCCCAGTGGCTTCTTCCTCAGCTATTTTATTTTTTAAAAAAACACGTGATTTTTATTTTGCCATTGCAGTTGCCATCTTTTTTCCCCCTAACAAGACTAAATACTCAGGACATTTTTGGAATACAAAATGCAAATTTTATGGTATGTAGCAGAGTTAGTGAAATATACTGTTCTCATTTTGGCCCCAGATTTGTGTTTCTCCTAGTCTGCTCTAGCAGCATAGATAGAAGTAGACTCGGAAATAAAACAAAGGAATTACATGTATTAAAGTTTAAATTATTTAGGGAATGAGTATTTATTTTTTGGATAAGATTGTATAGTGAGATGTGACAGTATAGCATGTGATTTATGATAGCATTTGGGCCCTATAAGAAATGTTCTATGACCATTATATATCCGACATGAGCTGATTCTCCTCATGCAGTGTCCTAGTGTGAGTGCTCACTGCAAGTCATTTGTAACTTTCCATAGCAACGCTGTAACAAAGTTGACTAAGGTTTGGGTTCTTTTGGTTTTTTGGTTTTTGTTTTGTTTGTTTTGGGTTTCCCTGAGATATTGTAGCATCCTTACTTTTTCTTCTTCTGTATATAGGGTAAGGGACTGTTCTTCTGAAGAACCATTCCATTTAGTGATCAAGATACGGAAGCTGCTCTGAGAAAATGTTGTGTATTCTAATTGTTCATGATACCATTTGAGTTGTGACTTACATTGTAGCAGCAAATGATCCCAAACAACTTAATAGGAAGCTTAATAAAGTGTGCCTCTTGCTACCATACCGTCTGAATACTGGCATTTTCTTTATAGACATAATTTCTTACCTGGTATGTTTTCTGAACTCTTGTAAAGAACCTCTGCTTAAATGTGACTCGGGACTTGTGCATTAAAGGTAAATGGGCATCTTTTTACCTAACAAATTCTCAGAAGAGGGGCCTAGGGAAATGACTCCATCAGTAAAGTGCTTGCCTTGCAAGCATGAGGACCTGAGTTCACATTCCCAGCACCCACATAAAAGCCGGACACTGGCTTTTTCCTGTAACCCAGTGCTCCTGGAAGGGCAGACACAGCACACTCTGGGCTTGCTACTATACAGAATTAGACCCTGTCTCAGAAATAAAAGTGGAGTGACATGGAAAGACACCCAACATTGACCTTTGGCCCTCACGTGTGTGCACACACATAAACCATATGTGCAAAGATCTTAGGAGACTTAAATGTGTACTACTTTGAGTCACAATGATGGAAAAGTGTGGAAGGGAATGTTCCACTGAAAACCTGTTTTCAGAGCATTAGGTCCCAAAACACCAGTGTTGTATCTCTCTTTCCCTCCTACTGCGTTTACTCTTCTTGGATCATTGCTGTGTCAAGGCCACCTACCCTTAAATTCTGCTCACTCCTTTTAAGGGAATGTTCACAGCTTTTAAAAACAAGGGACAAATAACTAAGAGTCTGCAGCACATGCAGAACAGGATTGGAAGGTGTGGAACGGTTAATTAGCTAGCCGGCAGGTAGAGTTGAAGCTAGCCTGGCTGGGTCCCATTAAGGAACAGGTCCAATGGCAGAGGTTCTGAGTGGTTTTGTAAAGATCCCTGCTGTAGTTTTCTGCCTGGATTGGCAGGGGATTGAAACTGCATAGTCACCTCAGGTATCCATGAAGGTGTCTTTTTATCAGATCTGAAAAGAGCTGTGTAGCCTGTTGGGATGTATGTCCCAGGACCCCAAAGACCTTTAACATGCGTCTGATGAAATCCAGCCTCAGATGTGCTGAGGAGGTCTAAAGTGGAAACTAACCATCAGAAATGAAGAGAGCCGCATTAATCTAAATGTGCTTGAATGTGTTACTTTGTATTGAGTTGTGTTTCAAACTCATGAGAAAGAATGGCAGAAGTTGGCTTCTGGCAAACCCAAAGGTATCCAGATGTATTTGTCTTGCCAGTTTCCTCAGGGGATTATATAGAATCATCTGGTGGTTTTGTGGTCAGATTTTTCTGGTTAAGTTGGTTTGCCTGTTTTGTTGAAACAGGATTTTATGTATCCCAGCCTGGGTTTGAACTTGGCACACATTGGAGGATGACTTTAAGCTTTTGATTCTCTTGCCTCCACTTCCCAAGTGCTAGGATTATAAGTGTAGGCCCAATTTATACAGTGCTAGGATCAAACCCAGGGCTTCCTGCATTTGAAGTGGGCTCACTGTACCAAGCCACATCCCTGTCCTGCAGTGGCTTCTTAGGTATCTTCTAAGGAACTGGCCACAGGGCTATTTCCAACTGTTTATATTTTCATATGATGGTCTGGCCCTAAAGTCATCTCCAGGTTTTGAGGGGATATGTCCAAAGGGAGTGAAGCAGGCCTAGTGTAAGCTTTGTGCTGGTGCCACTCTAATTCCTGTTTGATACCTACAAAGTTCTGAGGTGTTTTTCCTATCTGCCACCTAGTCATTCCCCGGGTCCTCCCGTTCCTGCCTTTGCAAGATGTGTTGGCTCCTTGAGAAGTGTCCTCTTCCACTGCCAGAGAAGGTTCTGAGCTGGTCTGCCCTCCTGTGCCATTCTCAACCGTTTTCATGTGACCTTTACTTCCTAGTCATCTAATTCCCAGGGTGTAGACCATGTCCTTTACTGCAGTCCCCCAAGAGAAGCAGAAGAAAGAACTGTTGGTAGAGCAGTAACTCCATAGGATTTGGGCTTAAATTCTCAAAATGAGTTTGCTGCTGTCATGCACAATTACCCCAAGGTTGGAGGAGAGTCCATTTGTCAGTGTAATAACACCAGATGAGGTAGTGAATAAAACAGGCTTGCTGATTCCTAAAGACCTCATACAGGCTACATTATGAACCTAAAAGTGAGGGGATGCAGGCCATGTAACTAAAGGTAAAAATGATACAAGCACTAGTCGTTAAAGGTTCCAGACATAAAAATACAAGTCAGGGTGATGGATGGGAACCATAGGAAATGTGGAAGTACATGTCCATTTCTGCATTCTTTGGAGGACTGTCACTAAGCATCCGAATAATGGAGATGACTGTGGATAAACGGGTAAATTCCATTTATCGTTCCCTTTTGTGTTTGCGCAGTTTCAGAAAATTTGTTATTAACCTAAGCACTAGACATGCTTTCTGTGACCTGTGGGCTGTGTTTTAAGATAACCATTTGAACTTTACTCCCTGACTAATGCAAAGAGGACACAAGTGACAGTTAACTTTGTTCAGCATAAGCTTGAATCTTTCTCTTTCTCCCTCCTCGCCCCTCTCTCTATCTATCTCTATCTCTTACACACACACACACTAGTGGTAGGGAGCAAGGTCACCTTTTACTTCATTTGGTATCTTTGGTAATTATCTGAAGTAATCAACATGTTGCTTTTTAATATTTAAGAAAAACGAATTAATTCCGCAAGCATCTAACTTAAGACCGAAGCACATGATACCCCTTCCCACAGACATCCTGACCCTGATGCCAAGTCCAGTGTTTACATTTCTTAAGTGGGAGCCCACTCCCAAAAATTCTTCAGGAAGTTTGCAGCAGAAGCCAGGACACTACTTGTTTTCCTGATTCTTAGACAAAATAAATGCCTTCAGTCTCAGGAGCTGTCTCTCGCCAGCTCATGAGTTAAGTTTTAGTTGTTTAGTTTCTATTAACCAGAGCTAATACAAACACCCAGAGACTCCCAGGAGAGAATTCTAGCATTGTCGTATTTGGCTACTCTGGGAACTATGTTCCTACTTTCATGTCTATGCTGGAGGGGAAATGGAAAGCTTGCAGCAAGCAAGTCCAGATGTCAAAACACTGGACTACCATGCCTGTGAGGATCTGGCACGTTGACTAAAAGTAACTTCTACCATTATCTGTGTGTTCATGTTGGAACGCACGTGTAGAATCAGGGGACTTCCAAGTTAACTCTTCCAAATGTGGGTTTCAGGGGCCAAACACAAGTTATCAGGGCATCTCAGCCGCAAACAACCGCTCTGCAAAGCCAAGCAAATGCTCAAAGGCTAGAATGATGCGTTTGTGGAGTTGAAGGAAAGGGAGCTGAGGTGGAAAGTGTAAGCTTCTCCAGGTGTGTGCATGGCCAGGTCCCCCCACCCCTAAGGACCTCTGGCCACCAGGCTCCACCCCTCAGAGTACTCAGATCTTAAAGGCTGGATCCAGCCCTTCCTGAGGTTGCTCTAAGATCAGGCCCACCCTGGAAAGATCCCCTCCCCAAAACTCCCTATATAAAGCCTGCCTCCCACTCAGTTCTTTGCTGCTTCTTTCCCCAGCAGAGACAGCCACCCTCTTGATTTTTTTTCTCCAATAAGTCTCTTGTGTGAGGTTTGTTGTGTGGTATGACTTTGTGGCACTCCTTGGCTCCCGACTGCCAAGATACTTTTCCCTTCAGAGCTGTATCACAGGAAGGATTTAAGAAAAAAAATCACGGGGCTGGAGAGATGGCTCAGAGGTTAAGAGCACTGACCGCTCTTCCAGAGGACCTGAGTTCAAATCCCAGCAACCACATGGTGACTCACAACCATCTGTAATGAGATCTGATGCCCTCTTCTGGTGTCTGAAGACAGCTACAGTGTACTTATAGATAATAAATAAATAAATCTTTTTAAAAAAAGAAAAAAATCACTAAAGGAACTGCAACTCTTACCTGCTTGCATATTAGAATAAGAGAAGAACTATAGAATATGTCAATTATACTATTTATTAGTGATGGAATCATTGGAAAACAATCACAACAATAAGAACAGTCTTTTGAATAGTTTGTTTTAACTAAATGAGACATTTTTTCGAAGTATAACATACAAAAGATTGTCAATGTCAGTGAGGAAGCCCTTGATTTTATATATAGAGTCAGCAGTGACATTCATGAGTTCTACCCATGTCATATCAAGGAATTTTTGTTTCTAATACCTGTGTCTCAATGATGAACCATATTTTAGCTGGGTTTCATGAGATAGATTCACTCACATTGAGATATATGAAAGCTATTTTTGGTCCGTGGGTGAGCACTTGCCCCTGGCTATAAGTGAGGGTGATAAGCAGTTTCGCTTCTGAACATGGAAAGGTCTATTCTGTAGTATGCTTTTTCGGTGACATTTCTTTTTGGTCCTTGGCACTTTAACTTCTTCCCTTGGATTTTCAGGGAAGGACAGGGGTATAGGGGAAACTGGCATCGGGGACCTCGGTGGAAGGCATCTTGTTGAAACCACTTTAATCATTGGTTGAATTGCTTGGGTAGTAGTAGTAGGCTTGGGTGGGGGGTCCTGGCAAGGGTTTAAAATTGAGTTTTTGGGATTCTTTACGTCATCATGAGCCATAGCACACTGTTTTGAAGTGGATGAACATTTCAGCAACGATCTAGAGTTCGACTTACTTTTGCCAGCAGTGCTCAAGCTCCATTTGGGAACATTTTGCTCTGGCTTGCCAGAACCAGAGTTGTTTTTTCTCTTGTCTCGATTTTTATCTACGCTGGAGGTCTGGAGAGTTGGTGTTTCAGGAATCTTTGGCGGCCTGGCTTTCAGTGTAATGGCTTTAGAGGAAGAGGGTCGTTCTGCCATTGAAAACATGGAGCTACAGAAAGTGCTTTGTAACTTTGGCCTCTCCCTTTGTATGGTCATATGTTGTAATCTTTCCAGTTCCAATAAACGCATTATCAAACGCTCGATGGAGCTTTCTGGAGGGTCCACTGTTGTCTTCCAGCTTTCACATTTAGAGAAGGCAAATCTGTGCAGGTCCATAGTGTTGAAAGGGGCAGGGAGAAAGTCGGCATATACAGACACTTGGTTTGCTTCCTCTGTGAAAGCTCTCTCCACGTGTTCTATCGTCTCTGGCTTTAAGTTCAGGTCCATCTTTTTAAAGTAGCTGAGCAGAGAGTCATTCATTTTCTCGCTTTCGGATAAGTCACTCTCGTCTGTGACATTTTCTTCCACACTGCTGTTTCTGTATTTGAAATTCCAATTTGAAGCAGATAAAGAGTCACCATTGTTGTTTTCCATAGTTGAAAACAACTTAATATGAAACTCATTTCTATCCTTAAGAAAGTCTCCATCGGCATAAGGCCAGCACAGACCTGTTGGCATTGACCGACCGGGATAAGTAATGACTTGCTTGCTATCTGTCAAACCCAGAATACTTGCTAATAAGTGGTTTAGAGTGAAGAGCTTGGGACTGTTGGCTGCACTGAAGCCAGTTTCCACGGAAGAGTTTTTGAATTCTCTTTAAAAAAAAACAAGATTTAATTAACTAATAGCTTGTGGCTTGTTGACAAGAATTAAAATGCTATTCTGGGGCTAGCAAACTGACTCTGGTTAAGAGCACCTGCTCTTGTAAAAGACCTGGGTTCTCACATTCCAGCACCCACATGGTGGCTCACAAGCATCCATTGTTCTAGTTTCTGTAGACCCAGTGTCCTTGTCTAATCTTCACCCAGGTACTCAAATGGCACACATATATACATACATGCAGGCAAAAATACTCACAGATTTTTTTAAAAAGAAGCCTCTAAAAATAGTTTAATAACTTTTTGTCAAAGGAAGGCTGATGTTTAGTTCCCAGGAACATTTATGTATGTAGTAGCTACCTCTAAAAGAAATGTTGATTTCCAAGTATGCTTGAATTAGATGCAACTACACAAATATCTTAAAATGTATATAAAAAAAACTGATGGGCAACTCTTTGTGCAAGCACAATTAAGCCCATGCTAATACCTTACAATGGCTAACTGCCCTTGTAAGTATGCACTTAAAATGGGTAAGTATCTATGGATAGGATCGATGGCTACTTGAAGCTTTGGGTAGCACTGAAATTGGAGTGAAATACTTATTGGCCTTCAAGTAGATGAAACTTTTAAAGACTATATATAGGTTACCTATTACAAAGACTTCTATGGTAAACACTGTGTTTTTTTTTTTTTTTTATGTTTTTTATCAAACAACGAACAGTGTCTGTCAAACAAAATTAGTTCCTGGTGTAGTCCCTGTTAATTTTTTCTCTTGAGGTCCTCTTAAGAGTAATAATAGCTCTAGACATTAAATTAAAGTAACACTGGAAAAGTAATATAAAAAACGGGGTTAGGGAACCACATCATAGAACACTGGGTTTCTAGTTTTATTTTATTTTTTCATTGTTTATTTGTTTTAAAGACAGCGAGAGAGCAGGTAGCAGTGACAGCCACCTTTGGAGCTCAGGGAACTAAGGCTTGAGTCTAAGAATTTAAGTCTAGACTAGATAGTAGACACACACACACACACACACACACACACACACACACACACACACACACAGGCGGGGGAGGGAGAGGGAGAGAGAGACAGAGAGAGGAGGGCACAGAGAGAGAAGGAAGGAGGGACGGGAATGGAGGTGGGAGGGAAGAAAGGAAGGAGGGAGGGAAGAGAGGAGGAGGGAGGGAAGAGAGGAGGAGAGAGGAGAGGAGGAGGGAGGAAAGGAGGAGGGAGGGAGGAAGACTAACAAGAAATACTAACATTGAAAGATTCCATGCACCTACTTGACATGTAGTCTCAAAGGCTTCTTAGTCCAACATTTAATAAAAGTAATAATTTAAGTCTTTAAAAAATATTCCATTTCTAGCAAAAGTGACTAAAATGTTCACTTAGCTAAATACTGGAAGTGCCACCTTGCCTTTGAAACACCACAGGAAAAACCATTTGAAATCCATGAGGGTCAATAGACAGGAGCCCGTGTAGTGCAGTGAGGAGAGAGGAGAGTCAGAAGGGCAGGAAGCCTTCGGCACCAATGAGAGGGCCACATGGAGATGGCACAGCACAGGGCATCTCAGAGCTCCTCTGAGAAGTTAGAGTTTCTTAAGACAGAACTCGGAACATTTATTTATCTGAATCACTAAAGGGTAAGTGATTGTTACTTCGGTACTCTCTTTACTTGCTGATAATATACTGAGGAGAAAACTAGTAAAATACTTCATTGATACCACACTCCTATCTCTACAACAGAAGCTTACTCAGTTTCTAAAGCACAGCTGCTAAACACATTTTTCTGGTTACTCCTCAGAACACTTGAGAGTAGGACTCCATGCGTGCCCTAATCACAGCACCACACCGCCATCCTTGGTGTTTGCTCCTTCCATAGAATGCAGTGCCCTTCATTTGACCTCTAACCTGACACCTTGGCTCCCAGCAGAGTTCTTTCTGATAAAAGTAGATTCCCCTATCTCCTTCAGCACTGCCGTTCCATTTGGATTTACTCTTTACAATTCTCTGCCATCTTGGTTGTCCCGAGCTTTAACAAGACAAGTTCTACTCTGGGGTTCATGCAGGAAGCATTCTAACGAAAGGACGATGCTCACTCCCCAATGAGCCACCGTATTGTTGCACTTGTATTAAAGAGGAGTAGAACTCAAGATGGCCATTAACTAGGAACACTCTGTGTGTAAAGTGAAATAAAGCCGTGCCCAGTGAAAGGTCTCCACCACACATCGCTGTTCTGAATTGTTGGGAAGCAGTCAGTCTGGCCGCTAACACATACTATAATAAGCCAGCGAGTCAGAATTCAACCCCCTGCAAGGTCTGAGAGGCTCTGCTCAGGTGACTCAGCTTGCATTCAGCTCCGTTCATTACTGTTCTACCACTACTAATGTGTGACTGACAAACTTCTTAACTCTCACAGGACCCGCAGTGTCCTCCTCTGTAAAAGAGGAATGCTGGCAGCATCTACTGTGCTATACTGATAGGAGAGTTAAATGAGTTTAGATGTATGGAATTAAATAGTTCTAGCATAGGAAACTGTACTTTTGTTCCTTTCTCTCCAATATAAGAAGCCCAGTACAACTCAGCTAAGTCTCACAGGGCTCTCAGTACATACACACTGGCTGTCGGGTGCTATTGTCAGTCACTGACTATTTTAGACAGAATTTCGGTAATTTCCTATATTTGCACAGGATATCTATTTTATGGTTGTATTTGATCCTTATATCTCTAGTATTTAACAGGCATATTTAAGTGGAATGTTAAAAATCTATTTCCTGTTCGGTTTGGTGGTACCCACCCTTAATCCCAGCACTTGGGAATAGATGTCCAAGTTCCAGGCCTACACGGTAAGACCCTATCTCAATATATAAATATATTTTTATATATAGTTTTCTTACCTTTTATCTATAGTACTTCCTTTATTAACAGGAGAACTCCATAGCTGAAATACCCCTTGATTATTGTTCTGTTAAGACAAAAAGCATACGCAGTATTTAAAAGCTGCGAGAATTTTAACAGCAGTAACTAAAAAGTGTGAGGAAGAAATCATACCTGTGATCTACTGTGAGCATGCTCTGATACGGTCAGCTGCAAAACCAGCTGTTCTGCTGGACTTTCCAGATGGTTCTACAAGGCAGCAGGAGACTTGAATACAACCCAGCCCTGTTTGCTATTTGTGTTCTAAGTAAACTCCAATGTATGGCCAACTCTGTTGTTTTCGACACTGTTAATTAATGAGACTTGAATACCACTAATATTACATTCATAGTTAAATAGTTCTCATGTTGTTAGATTCACCTCAAAAGAGAATATTGACTATTTCAAATGCTTCAGGACATTTTTAAGGGCACACACTACTTTCCTTTTGACAGGGACTACAACACTTCATTTATTCCTGTTTATAGGAAACAAATTCTGTTTACAACATTGTACCAAAAAAAAGTTAATGTAAAAATTTTTCTTCCTTTTGAGATACTGGGGATTGAAAGTAGGGCCTTGCATACACTAAGCAATGCTCTCCCACTAATCTATCTCCAGTCACATTTTTGTTTCTTATTTTGAGATAGGATTTCACTAAGTCACCCAGGCAGATACTGAACTCACTCTGTTCCACAGACATCCTTCTGCCCAAGCCTCCCAAATACCTGAGATACTGGCCTGGACTACCAGGCCCATCCACAATAGTAATTTAATGACCAGCTTATAACTCTGTAAAATGACAAAGGTTTTTGACTTGTATAAAGAACTCATCAGAAATAAACTTTCAAGTTTAAGCCTTGAGAAAGAGAAGTATTTTAAAGAAAGATCATGCAAAACATTGTCAAGTAGTAAGTTTTATGAATTACTTTAAGCCAAACATCCTTACCTTGTTAGTTTTGCCTGAAAGAATGTATATGAAAAAATGTCAATTAATAGTTATATAAAATAGGTTAAGAGATTAAATCCTTTAATCCATGCAATTCTTGTGGTATCATACACACATCCCAGGCTTCTTACCACCTGCCACACCATCCTTTTCGGATAAGAAGCTTTCATTTTCATCAAAGAGGTCTTCTGCATCCAGGTTCCATTGAGAGAGATTCTAAAACAATATTCGTTTTTTAAGGATAAAGTTAGTATTGATGTTTAAAAGCTCCAGTATACACTTTTACCTGTTTGAAGGGTAAAGCAGCACATGAGTATCATGCTTAAGGTTTGAGTTTAGCCTTAAGCACTGAAAAAAACCAAACCAAACCTACCAACCAACCAAACAAACAAAATTCTAATTCAGCAAGATGGGGGTGAAGGATTGGAGAGGTGGTCCAGGGTGAACAATACCGATTCCTCTTCCTGAGAATGTGGGTTTTAATTCCTAGCTCACAACTATCTGCTACCCCAGTTCTGGTGATCTGACCCACTCTTCTGGCTTTCTGTGGGCACTGCATGCACGTGCACGGACATACATGCAGACAAACTACACATCCTTATAAAAATAAAGAACACAATCCCCTTTTTTCAAAAAGATGACGGTGAGATTGGCATTTTGCAAAGAGACCCAGTGGATGCTCAAGCTTCCTTGGGCTGTGTATTGTCGGGATACTGTCTGAAATGTTACGTGTGGGGGAACATACATATCCTTATGTTGAGATGGGAAGGAGACATTGAAACAATTGAGCTGTTTATATATTAGACTAAGGTGGCAAATGGGAAAGCTCAGCAGAAACTGCTCACAAAGCGAAAGCAGGGGGTATGGCCACCGTAAGACTGATTCTCGGCTCCGTCCCTGCCTGCAAAGTCTGGAATTCCAAAGCACTGCATACCTCCTGGGAAATGCTTGACGAATGCGGGTTGGCGCTACAGCTCTCGTTGCTTTTTCTTCCCATTTTATTGGAGTTGTTCTTCTGTTCCCTTAAAGTCCTATACAGGCGATGGAACAGGTACACTTAGGGGAAGGTTGACATTTATAAACAAAGAAGCTTGAGTTTGTTGAGAAAAAATGCTCGGAAGGGCTAGAAGTATAGCTCAATGTCAAAGACCTTGGGTTCTAATCCTAGCACAGCATTAAAAGAGCTTAGAAAGCAGTGTGGCGAGCCACGCAGCGTTAGAAATAGCGGCAAGCCACACCAATACCAGGCAGAGACAAAAATAAATTGCAAGATCTAACTGGATAATTAGAAAAGTTACAAACCACTGTGGTGGCCGGTAGATCTGTCAATGGGTTTACAAAGTATTGTCTCCAGGAAATATTTATAGTTCAGGTAGATTGTGACAACCGGCAGTGATCAATTGCAGTATACACGTGGGATTCTGGGGCTAAAGCATACAGAAGCTGCTAAGCGGAAATCACTCAAGCGTGCGCCCCACAGGAAGGCAGGTCAGTGGGAGGAAGGGCTGGAATCAAGGAGCCGGTTGACCGCAAATCAAGGGTCTGCATATGGCATGTCACCCTTCCCTCCCAGCTGTGGCTGGCTTCCTGGTCCAGGACGTCAGGGAGTCTCGAGGGTAGCCGGGGCTCTTACTCGTCCTCCTGGAAGGCCCACGTGTCCTGGCCGTCGTCGTTGTCGTCATCATCATCATCATCATCATAGTCTTCCTGGTCTCCAGCCCAGGGTTCGGGCTCCTCCTCTTGCTGGGCGAACAGCTCGGCGGGCTCTGGCTGGGCCCCAGCCTTCCTGCGATGGGAGGACAAGGAGGGAGAACTGCGGCTGCGGGCCGCGTGCGCCCCGGGCGGGGTCGCACCCGGGACCAAGTCCGGCTGCAGGAGGATGCGTCGCCTGGCAACTAGGGCAGAGCGCGGCTGCTGCTGCCACTCCATATTCCACCCAGGCGGAACTTTTCAGGGTCTCTGGATCTCCGGGGCTAACTAGTCCTTCTTAGACCCCTGAGAAACTTTTGAACTCTTGGAGACCACCTTCTCAGGTCTTCTTAAAATTTCTGGGACCTTTTAGGCCCTTTAGGGCCTCCCCAGGCCTTTCTCCATTGCTTTTCTCTCCAAGGGTCTCGGCTACCTAGTGACCCGTGGGCCTTCTCTGCTCTGGTGAGGCTCCACAGATCCTCTTGGGGTGGGCTTGAGGACTCATGTAGTGGCTAGTAAGCCTGTGTGGTAGCCATGTCCTGGACACAGACTTCTATTCCAAAATCTGTTCAAATAAAGCCACGAGGTTTGCCTGACACATCCTAAACCAAATAGATGTTAGGCATCCCACCAATGCTTATAACAAAACATTAAATACTTAAACAGAATAATACCCCTGCTGATATTACATTCCTAGCCCTAGGTTTTTGGGTTTTTTTCTGTTTGTTTGTTTGTTTGTTTTGTTGTTGTTTTTATGTCTAGGATACATTTATACTGTAAGAAGTCAGTTTTGTAACCCAAAGGAGTATCTCTTGACACCTTCACAAATTAAGTGAAAAGAAAAATTTACACACACACACACACACACACACACACACACACACACACACACACAAACACACAATAATTGAATTTCCCAGAAGTTTTGTATATAGGGAAATTTTTAAGAGCAATTCTATATATAAGTAAATGACTATCAGAAATGCCAATAATGACATTTGAGGAATTTTTATTTGTTTTGTTTTTGAGGCAGGGTTTCTCTTTGTAGCCCTGTGTAGACCAGACTGGCCTCGAACTCAAGCTCTCTGTCTCCTGAGCTGCTGAGTGCTGGGATTAAATCATTTGTTGATAATATTTTTGTTAGATTGAACATCAGGTCATGCTACCATCTAGTTCTTAGGAGTAGTCTCAAGATGGCCTTACTCTAAATCTGCACCTTTTTAGCTCACACAGAGGGAGATCATTTCTTTCTTTTTCAAAATTGAACTAGAATAAGTCTGAACGTTCCCTGACTGGTAGTATTACCAATCTTTTCTTCAAACTGCAGTAGGAAGATTAGTTATTAATTTACTGATGTCTGAGGAGTTCAGAGGGGTGTCAGATCCCCTAGAGTTAAATTTACAGGTTGTTATGAACTTCCCGATTCGGGTTGCTGGGACTCAACTTAGGTTGTCTTCAAAAACAATGCATACTTAACTGCTGAGCCATCTCTCCAGCCCTCAGCAGAGAAGGTGTGAATCAGAAGCAAACAGAACAAGCCTTGGGCCAGTCACTTGAGTGACTCTAAGTCTCTTAGGGCAGAGATGATGAAGACACTGATGGCAGGAAGATGCTATTGTGGAAAGCACCTCAACTTACACGACCCTCTGTTGCCGTGGGTTATTTGTAAGAATGACAAGCACACCATTTCTTACTTATCCTTCAGAGAAAAGATTTCCGCTGGTCTCTCAGTAACTTTCATATTTTGCTACTCACCATGCAGGTATGCATGACTTCAGAATCTCTGTCAGTAGGATTACATAAATATTTTCTCAAAGTTGGTCAATATTTTCTAATTAACAGTATGCATTTGACATGCTGCTTAGATAAGATACTCAATCAGGGGCTAGAGAGAGGGCTCAGCAGTTCAGAGCACGGGCTGCTTTCTTAGAGGGTCCAGTTCTGGTTCTCAGCACCCACATGGCAGCTCGCAAAGGACTTGATACTCTCTTCTGGCCTCCTGTTCCAGGTATGCATGTGGTGTGCAGACATGTTTGTAGACAAAATGCCTACAAATAAATAAATAAATAAATAAATAAATAAATAAATAAATAAATAAATAAAACATTCAACCAGTGGGAAACATTTCAAATCAGCGGGGGACGGAGATATTTAGCATATGCTTTAAATTAATAATTTGATTTTATTCACCCCACCCACATCTGCTGTGCCTTTCAGTAGCAGTTGATTCCCTTCATCCTAACTTAGGCCTTTGTTTTTGTGATCATTAATCATAAGCATTCTAGTTTTTTTGTGTTTGTATAATTCCTTTTTTAAAAATACTTATTTATTTCATATATATGAGTACACTGTAGCTGTCTTCAGACACACCAGAAGAGGGCATCAGATCTCATTACAGATGGCTGTGAGCCTCCATGTGGTTGCTGGGAATTGAACTCAGGACCTCTGGAAGAGCTCTCAGTGCTCTTAACCACTGAGCCATCTCTCCAGCCCTGTATAATTCCTTTTAAAGGAAGAGGAGTAAAATGTTTTTACTTTGAATGATTTCTTTTCTCTTTTTCTACTAGAAAGCTTTATTTTAGAACAGTGCTTGCCAGGAGTACCACCACATGCCTTTAATTCCAGCACGTGGGAGGCAGAGGTAAGCAGATCTCTGTGACTTCGAGGGCAGCCTGGTCTACAGAATGAATTCTAGAACAGCCAGAGCTACAGAGTGAGACCCTGTCTAGGGAAACAAAACAAACACAACAACAAAATTAACCTTTAATGTTTGCCTCCTTAATAATACTATCTTATTTGGATAGCTACCATTTCATTCCAAAAATACAAGAAATTGTGTTTCAAATCTAATTATTCCTGTAGTGGATGATAGTGATTTATCTGAAACCATTTCCCCAGACAAGAGAAGCAAACACAATGGTGAACCCCACCTCCTATGCAGGTGTTATAGCTGGTACTCTGAACAGGTTCTCAGCCACGTTTTCTATTTTACCTTGCTCTTACCACTGGACCGAAGTATACAGTTCCTCCTAAGCCTTCTGGTTGTCTGGATGCCGGTACAGAGCTGTTTTCCTGGCCATCTGGGAAAAGCTTACCTTGAGTCTGGGTCTAGTTTTCAGTATGGACTTACCTTGTGGTACTAGGACTGGTGGAGCGGGGATCCTCTCTCCGGGAGTTGGGGCCCTCCCACCTCAGCTGCTGGGAGCCGAACACTCTTTTCAGGACGCTTCCTTTGAGAAACTTGGAGATGATCTTCTCTCTTTGAACATTGCTGAACACTCGGCCTTCTGGGAGCCAGATGGCCTTGTCAAATGCACAGCTGTGGCTGGCGGGCAGCGGAAGGTGCTCTGGAGACACGGGAGCTCTCTTTGAAACAAGGACAAAAGAGGAGGAAAGATGGAAGTGGGGGGAGGGGGGAGGAGGAAGAAAGAAAGGAGAGAGACAGAGACAGAGAGGCAGAGAGACAGAGAGGCAGAGAGGCAGAGAGACAGAGACAGAGACAGAGAGGAGGAGGAGAATTACCTGTTACCTAAGAGCTGTAAGTGAGGATAAACAACCGAGGTGTTGCCCTGTGCTGCTGTGGGATCAATTTAGTTAATGAGGCTTCAGGCAAGGCCTAGGCAGCCATTGGCCCACATGGCAACTCACCCTATCCTGCAGGCTAACAGCAGTATGTGGCCAGTCTTCCTGCCTTACTGAGCTCTAGTGCCAAAGTGCTTTCCGCCACATGTGCTTAGGAAAAACACAAAACAAAAACAAAACAAAACAAAACAAAACAAAGCAAAGCAAAGGACACTGACTCCTGTAAGTCTTACATATAGAAACAGAACAAAACAAAACTAAACTATGCCAAAAAGAAAAATCCATCTGATGGTTTATTTCACGATAAAAGTAGGTGGAACAGTATTCTCACGTGTGTATGGTCAGTTCTTTTTCTTTTTGGCACAGGGTCTGTCTGTGTAGACCAGACTGGCCTTGAATTTACAGAGAGCTGCCTGACTCTGCCTCTGTTTCCTGAGTGCTGGGATTAAAGAGGTATGCCACCAGCCTGTGGCATTTCTTTATCCATTTATCTGTTGTTGGACAGCTAGCTAGGTTTATTCCTCATGTGCTGGCTATTGGTAACAGGGCTTCGAATCTTATTATGTTTGGATTACCCAGGAGTATAGTTGGCTCTATACTAGTTCTGTTCAAGTTTTTAGATGAGCCTTTCCTCAATGACTATAGTGCTAATTTCCATTTTTCACTATCGATAAAAGGGGGTTTTAACGTTGCCTTCTCTCTGCCCCCCCTTGTCAGCATTTTATATTGTCTTCAGTTTTAAGAGGTTTACTCTATTGTAAGAGTTTTGTTGTTTTATATGTATGAGTGTTTTTCCTGAACATTTGTACTCCGCTCAGCATATGTGTGCCTGGAGCCTATGGAAGCTAGAAGGAAATAAGGCGCTCTTAGCTATGGAGTCATCTTTTCAGCCCTTGTTTTCGCTTCTTGTTAAGAGCCACTTTTTTTTTTTTGTCAAGGAAAACTTTCAATAAATCGTGATTTTAGTCATGTCCACAGCTTCAGTGAACTATGAACGTTCCATCCAGTGATATTAGAGTAACAATTCCGAGCGTACTGTCGGGCAGGCACAGTTGTGTACACCTTGAATCCTGGCGCTCACGAGGAAGGGGCAAGGAGATCTCTGCAGGTTTGAGGTCATCTTTTCCAGGCCAGTCGGGGTTACATAACAACCCCCACACCCACACCCACACCACCACACGCACATACATGCACACATATTGTTAGAAGGTAAAGGCAGGCAACCTCTAGGATCAATTTCTATATGAATATAACATCAACATACTCTTTACTTTCTGCCCAAGCTTTAGGAAACAAGGCACAGCCCAGACACATGTCTGTTCACTGTCTTAACCTTGCAAGCATATGCTCCCCAACCTTGAACTGAGCAAATGGGCACGCCACCTTCTCCTCCTAGATTATAACCTTGAACAGAGCACGCTCAGGAACATGCCCCTTCTTAAAGTGCTTCCCTATATGGACATGCATTGGCTTTCCTAATGAAATTCCTGTGGGTTTTGTTGCCTCAGTTTTTTGTTTATTTGCTTGTCTGCTTTCTCTAGAGGGAGACTGTTTTGGAAACAGCCCTTGTCCTGTCCTTCCCTACTGTGTGTGAGTAGTAAGCCTTTCCTTACTCTGTTGTGTAAGTAGCCTTGCTCCTTTGGGCCTGGTGCTTCCCAAGATACAGACCCATTGTATTTTGTTATTGTTAGGTCAATTGATGCAGCAGCATAGAAAGACCATATTTAAAACATGGCTTCTTCCTTTTCTATTTATTAAAAGGAAGACTTAGAGTAATGCATTCAGCTTTGCTTAGAAGAAAGAAGCCAGAGTATGTGCGCTCCAATTGCCAACATATTCTGTCCTTCCTCTAGCCAAAAATACTTATGTGATTTTGAGAAGCACGTACTTGAGTGGTTCTCATTAGCTCTATAAACTATTTTAAATGAGGGGTTTTTTTTTGTTTGTTTGTTTGTTTTTTTTTTGGCGGTGCATGGTTTTTTTAAAAGCCTTCAAGTTTTTGGTTTGCAAGTTGAGGATAAAAAAGTGAGAGTTGCTCATTTCCTTCTCTGGACACAAATGTTCCCTAGGGTACAGCCATGATATTTTAAAATGTTGGCGAGGGCTTTGCAGCATGGTTAAAATTCTGGCTAAGATGAGCAGAAAGTACCAAGAGAACATGCGTGTGATTCTCCTAATCTCTCACCATTTTGCAGTATGACTGGCAAGCCAGTCCAACAAAAATTCCATAATTGTAGGGAACTCTGGCGCCCTAGCTAGTTGGTGGGGCTAAAACCAACCTAACCACTCTGATAGAAGTCACCTATGGCAAGCAAGTTTCCTGGAGACGGCCCGTCTTTGCAAGGGGTGCAATGGGTACATGCTGGAGAAGCACAGCCCCAGAGTCTTCGTCCCACAGTCGTTTTTTGCTGCTGATAGGCCTGCCACTATGAAATAGTCTAATGATTTCTGGGCATCAGCCCACCCTACTGGGCAAATGTCCTACAGATCAACATAAGGATGTTCTTTCACGAATTCATGCTGTCTAGATGAATTAATGACTTTATAGAATTCCTGGTCTGATTCAAACAATTTTAGGAGGAAAAATTTAACGAGATGGTTTTAGTTCTTTTGCCAGAAAGAGGTAATAAAGTTAGAATCAAGGATAGAATGTATCCCCTCCTTACAGAGTAGTAGGTAAGGGCTGCATAATAAGAAAGACAATGAGCTTTCATAAATTGCAGTGAGAAGAAAAATAGGCTTAGGACAGATTTGTGATCAAGGAAAAGCCTTCATTCTAGGTCAAGGCCAAGGGTGAAGCCACAGGTGTACACTATGGTAAAACAAGGCCACGTGAGACTGTTGCTTTGAACTTATAATGAAACACTGTTTTGAACTTACTATCTACATCCCTCTGTAACTCCCCTTTTTTTGTAATGTTTTATCTATGCTGTACTTTTATAAAGAACATTTGTCTAAGAATGTATAAATTGCCAAAGAGAAACAAATAAAGTGTGGCCATTGGAGCTCTGCTCCATCCACTAAATGTATCTATGTATGTGTATGTGTATATGTATATATGCATGTGCAAAATGTCTATACATATGTGTATACATACGTATGTAGGTATATGTATATATATGTATGCATGTGCATTTCATCATTGTGAAATTAATGAAATGGGTGGTGTGTATCTGTGTGTGTGTGTGTGTGTGTGTGTGTGTGTGTGTGTGTGTTTGCGCGCATGCGCACGCGCGGCTGACTTTCTTTCACCTCTTCTTTTCTCTCTGGCTCATGAAGAGTTAAGGAACTCTAAACCTCTCACCCGGCATGCAAGGGGCCCTTGAGTCAGACAAAGAGTCCAAGTAACTAACCCTTAATTCTTAATCCCCTTCTTTTATCAGTTAAATTGCCAGAAGCCAGCTGCTTTTGGCCACAGCATAACAAAGAGTTAAAGAGTTAAATTGCTGAAAGTAAGCAGCTTTTGGTCACTCAATCGCTCACTCTGTATCCCCTTTGAGCGCTGCCTTCTTGGGGAACTAGATGCCAGGATGCCAGGATACCCCTGCCCTGCCGGCCTCCCGCCTGAAACACACTATTATTTGCATTTTCACCTCTAACTGGGGAGTGGTTCTCAGTCATTTCTCAATTGTTCCAGTTTCGCTATGAAGTCTGAGGCTGTTATTTAGGATTGGAGTTATCCTCTGCTCCTTGGTCTACACTGAAGAAAAACTAGCACTAGGGAGATTTTATTTGTTTGTTTGCTTTGCTTCTTTTGTAAATCTGGAAAAAAAAAAAGAATACGTAGCAGATGGCCCTCTTACCTGTGTTACTCTGGACATTTCCTTAGTTTTGGACCATAAAGCTCTTCCTTGGATCTACAGGGGACAGCACTGATGTAACCACTCTCTTTGGGGGCCTCCTAGGTCTGTGAAGTCTTAATTATGTACACACCAGATACGAGGAGACCTCTAGGAACGGAACACAGCACGGGGCTATGTGCACACCACTCTCCCTCCTTTCAGGAAAACTCGCCCTTTCTCCTCAGAGCTCATCCACATCCAGACAAGAAACTGGAGTTTCTGTGGAAAATCTCTCAATTATTTGGCAGGATACCTTCCATGGGCAGCTTTTCTGTGCTTTGAAGGTGCAGAAGAAGTTCTCGGGGTTCCAGGCCAATACCTGGGCCATTGTGATGCTCAGAATGCCAAGGAGTCAGAGACCAGAAAGCAGGTTCCACCGTCTCCTCTTGGGGGTGGCATCAAGCTGAGATGAAGAAGACTTGCTGTGCCAGTCACCAGGTTTCACGTGATCGGCTGCCTTTCTCTGTAACTTAACAGGCTGTCATGAATGTAAACATAGACTCCGAACAACTCTTTACTGAAGAAAAGCCAAAAGATTATGCCCAGCCTGAAGTCTTGTGTCACACCTTTGAACTTCTCTCTAACCTTCACAAGTTGCTCCCAAATCGTACGGTGGAAGTGCTTCATTCCTACAGAAGTGAAGAGGACAAGAGAAAATGTATGTGGGTAGAGAACAGATGGGGTTGCTTATATTTGCACGCTGGTGTGAGCCCCCTCCTTCTAGTTGTGGGTACTAACTTCCTGACGTCACAGGTGCCTCAGTCCATGAGACCCTTGACACATTATGGCTCGATAAGCCTTTGTTCTCTAAGTGACCTGTGGACTTTGCCCATAGGGAGAGGTCATTTTCTCTTCTTCACATCATCTTTCATAAGCCAAGATAAGTTGCTATTCATCTCTCGGCAAAGCACACCTATGGAAAGATGAAAATCCGTACAGCCATGTACAGATGTACTCAAGTTACAAATTAAGATGGGGGTTTGATTTTGAGATTGGCAAGAAGGGTTTCGAGGTGAGGATCAGATGATACAAGGACTTTAAACTGTTGGGGCAAAACTGGTCACTTGGATGCAAATGACTCTCTACTTTTTAATCCAGAGTGGCGTGAATGAATTCATATATCCAGTTTACATCACATATTGCATAAGGAACACACACACACACACACACACACACACACACACACACACACACATTTGAAGTAGTTTAAATAAAATAGCTGTGTGGACAGGCAATTCGCAGGATGAGCTGCAGGTATCCAGAAAATGGATAAATAAATCAAGGAGTATTAGGCCACCACATAGGCTCCATGAAAAACTACCAGAAATTAAAGGAAGTGAGTGAACTCATACCTGCTCTCTGTGAGGAGCATGCTGGGCTCAGGCCGTGAGAGGGGGACTTGAAGGCTTTATTACATTTTAAGTGTATGTTATTAGTAAACTGAACTTGGCAGAGGGAAGCAGAAAATAATTTTCTTCTCTCTAGAAGCTCTCCCTTTCTCCCCATTTTTATCAATTCATTGAGAATTCCATATAATATATTTTGATCATATTAACACCACCCCCCAGCTCCTTCCAGACCTATTCTGCCCCTGCCTTTTGATCCATTCAATTTTTTGCCTACTTTAGGTGAAATTATAGGCAAATTGCTTAGCTTTGCGGGTGGGGAGGGTCAGTACCATTGAGAAGAGTATGGGAGTGAGGAAAGGAAGGGGGGGACTGAAAAGCCTCTTTCTTGTCCTAAAATACCAGGTACCAGGTCATGACCCAACACCCCTGTTCTCTGGCAGAGGAACTTAGCAAGCCTTTCTCTCCAGCACCACGTGGGGTCATTACTGAAGGCCTCTCCTCTTCCCTTTCCTTACCCATCTAGGCCAGGTTGCGTACCAACATACCACTCTCTGGGGTAGTTCATAGACAACAGAAACTTGTTTCTTACGTTCTGGAGTTCTGGGAGGTTTTAAGATCAAAGCGGAACCACTGTCTTTTGAGGGCTTTCTGATTCGTGAACAATCCCTTTCATTTCTTCCTTGCCCCATGAGGAGAGAGGCTGTTTATGAAGACACTGATCCTATGAGTATTCTTTCCTCATGACCACCTCACCTTCTAAACACTCCGCCTCCAACTCCCACCTCCTTGGGTTGAGGTAGTAAATATTTTAAAATGAGTTTACTATTTATTTTTTAAAGATTTATTTATGTGTATGAGTGTGTGCCTTTGGGTTTGTAAGTGCACTATGTGTGTGTGTGTGTGTGTGTGTGTGTGTGTGTGTGCATGCTGCCTGCAGAAACTGGAAGAGGGCACTCGATCCCCAGGAACTGGAGTCAAACTGTCTTTGACCAGGAGCCTCTGCAAGAGCAGCAAGTTCTCTTAGCCACTGAGCCATTATTCTGGTAGCTAGGCAGGAATTTTGAAAAAAAATAAGGGAAATATAAAAATAATAGTACCACCCTTCTCCAGTTTTTGTATAGTACTCTTCCATCTATTTCAAGTAAGATTTCCTTAACCTGTACCAAATACCTCTTGAGATTCTACTCAACATGACTCAAGCCCATTGCTTTCCAGAGGGGTTAATTAAGGTTGTGGAAACTCTTACTCCCTATTCCTCCACAGGTATGTGTGCATATATATGTTAATACATATATACAGTATATAAATCTATGTATTATATACAATATAAAAGTATGTATACATATATACGCATACTTAATACAACTGGCTTCCAAAATTGCCCTGTTTGCTCTATGGCTAGAGGACAACTGTGGTGCCAACCAGTCACCATTTCATGCATCCCAGTGTTAAAAGTTGAATCGTGTCCCTCTCAAAAGAGATATTGCAGTCTTAACTCTAGCACCCCCTATGGTGGCCACATTTGGGAATATGATCTCCAAGGGGATGAATATAACTTATATCCAGGTGAGCATCTCATGAGAAGACCCATACAGGAGAAAGGTGACCATGGGACAAAAGAGGCAGGATAGAAAGTGATGCCAAGGAGTGCCAAGGGTTTCTGTGGCCATCTGGAAAATGTCAGGAGGTAGGAAAGGGCAGAGAAAGCTTCCCCCATAGGGACCTAGAGGGAGCATGGCCTACTGATCCCCTTCAGCCATGAGATAAATTTGTTATTTTAATCCATCTATTTGCATCTACCTAAGGTACTATTACAACAGTGCTAGGAAATTAGTGAGGCAAGTGTTAAAAAGACATACAGCCCCACTCAGCTGGTTAGTGGTTTTGTTTTTAACTGTTTGTTTATTTTACAAGATCTCTTAAGGTCAGGTTTCTGGGAAGAAAAATGCCATAATGTGTGGAACCACAATGACTCTGTACCTAAGGAAACCCTCAGTGCCTTAAAGAATGTTTAAATTAAACATACAAACTACATACATACTCAGGCATTTTATATACAGAAGGGATCCTGGTGTCTACTAGACATTCCTCAGATGTTCAGGCTATAGTCTAGAATTCACAAATCAGCCCTCTGTCACTGTGACAATATATCTGGCAGACACAACTAAAAGAAAGAGGTTTAGAGGGTCATGTGAGTATCATGACTGTGGGGACAAGCTTATATGAGAGTTGAATCAATGTAGTGACTCCTGCATTGGCTCGGGTGTGATAAGGGTGGTTTGGCGTACCACAGAAACTGTGTGCATAGAAATAAGTGAGTGAGTACCTCTCAAACCACAGCAGAGAATGAGAGGAAAAAACCAGGGTTCTACTGTCCCCTTCAAGGGCACACTTCAATAACTCACATATCTCCCTTAGAACTATTTGTTAAAGACACAGCACCAGCCAATATCATCCCCATAGGGACCAAGTCTTTATTTACTGACATTTAGGGGATACCATTGTAGTATATAAGAAAAGAATTTTTATAAACAATTCCCTTGAGGCAAAAGACCATCACCATCACTAACAACAAAACAGGTGCAAGTCAGTTCCTGAGCTCAATGAATTCAACTGAGTATAAAGCTCAATTCTGGCAAGCAAAGAGCTAGAAATCAGGAGGCTCCTGGGTAGGAAAATGGAAAGGGAGAGGAAGACCAATGATTTTTTTTTCAGTTAACATCTAGGATATCTGACTTTCTGATTCTGCTCCCTGCTTTTCCTGAGAAGACAGGGAAGCCCTTCTATGTCAGGAACCAGTTAGAGCATGCGAGCCCAAATTCTGAGGGAGAAAGGAAAAATCACCCCACTTCTAAACAGATAAATTCTGCTCCTCTGAGCACATTCTGGTATCCTTTCTTCACTGAGAAGAGTCTAACTCTTTGCTCTCTCTCTCTCTCTCTCTCTCTCTCTCTCTCTCTCTCTCTCTCTCTCTCTCCCTCCCTCCCTCCCTCACTCCCTCCTTCCCTCATTCCCTCCCCTTTTCCCCTTTCTCTCTCTCTCTCCCTTTCTCTATCTCCACACCCTCCTCCTTTGTCAGGACAAGGGAGGGCTGCTCCTGGTCACTGAGATAAGTAAATGACCACTAAGGGCAATAGTTAGAGGCAGTCTCATCAGAGTTCCCAGTTCTATTATTGAGCCAATTTTGGAATAGGTTTGAGACCCTTGGGATGGACCTAGTCATTGTCATATGTCATTTAGTTAAATTACCAAACAATGGCCCTTTTGAGAAAATTCTTGTTTCTTTAGGGTCTCCCTTCATTTACATGCTATAGGAAGAACCATCAGTTGTCCATTCTGAAATCATGGGCAGCTGAGATAATTTAGAACTATTGTGTCTACTCTGGACCTCCATGAGGCCATTCCAGCATTAAGTGGATGACCGATGTCCTGCCTTCTAATACATCCAAATGGGTTGTAGAGCTACGTGTGTTTTGTTCTTACATTGTTATCCATTAAAGAAGAGTTAGGAAAGCTGTATGATCATATAATACAAGTAATCTATGTCACAAATAAACACTGTGTAGTTCAACTAGGTGGCTTTTCCTTCCATTTGCTCCATTTTTTCCCTTCTTCCCTCCTTCTCTGCTTTGTTCGCCTTCTTGTCACTTCCTGCAGTGAGAGCGCCTCATTATAGGAAAGGTATTATTCTATTCTGGTACTAAATTCATGTCTTGTAGCAGAAAAGGAATTTTATTATGGGCCACTGTCTCAATGTGACTCAGTCAATGGATGTGGCATGAATGTAGAATGCAACGATGAAGTCTGGATTAAAAGTGATTAAAAGCAAGATTAAAGGTGGCTTGGTAAGGGTGAGTTTGGGAATGGAGAGTCCTGCCTTGGCTGGGTGTCATCTACCAAAAGTCTTTTCTTGGGTCTGGATTTCAGCATGTCAATCCCACAGCCTGGAGAGTGGGCTACTAGTCTGTAGTGTGCACGAGTTCTACTTCTGGCTCCTTGCCTGCCTCTCCGTGGTGTTTGGAGTATCTTCCCAAATCCTGAAGTGACTTTGTAGATCCCCCTTCCTTGCAGAGAGTAATATTCTAAAAGGCAGCTTCCCAGTGAGCCTGGGGCATAACTTTCTTACTTGCCTGAATCCAGAATGACAGGCAACCTCTGCCCCGCATAAGCCATACAAAGCAGGTATTATTATTCACAGACAGGCAGAAAGAGACAGAAGCCATGCTTTGGGAACTGGTTCCTCATGCCATAAGCTTCTCAGGATCACTGAGGTATTGACTGTGTGTATCCTTTTGGCTCCATGGCTGAGGGACTCTGGAAAGCAGCCCATCCTGGTTTTTACATCTTGGGGTCATTTGAGTCATGAAGTTAAGACAGTGAACAACATCATGTTTCCAACTAGAAGATTGGCAAAGAATGTGGGCTGTCCAGCTAGCTCTCCTTTATCTCAAGATACATTTTCAGCACTCCGTCATTTCCTTGAGAACAAGAGAGAAGAAGGGAGGATCTGTTCTGGTCTAAGATCATTTGGAGAAATAACCAGCAACATTTACCTTTTGTGGAGTTGCTTTCTGACTGGAGAGGGGCACCATTCCATTTCTGATGGCAGGGTATAAACCCCTGGAATCACCTCATCCCCTCAAGGTGGTTCCACCATTCTGGCATTTTAACTGCTACTCACCACCCAGAGAATTCCAGCAGTAGGAGACACAGGTCCAAATCCCAAGTCTCAATTAGTGGGTCTCCAAATGCAGAATAGTTCTTAGGCAAAATAGCAAGAACATGGTGTTCTAAATTAGGAGCAAGATGTTAGTAGTAGTAGTAGTAGTAGTAGTAGAAGAAGAAGAAGAAGAAGAAGAAGAAGAAGAAGAAGAAGAAGAAGGAGAAGAAGAAGAAGGAGAAGAAGAAGAAGAAGAAGAAGAAGAAGAAGAAGAAATAACAACAACAGCAACAACAATAATAGTATTATAACTTACTATTTGTTTGCAAACTATACATAAGGAACCAACAACATTTACATGCTAGTGGTCCTAGCATATTTAATGCAGGCATTTATAGTCAACATATCTCTTAGACTAAGATATATGTAATTTTGCTGGAGTAAAGGGATGGCAGAGCTTAGAATTACTAAATTGCTAAGCTATAGCCGGAGGGTATACCTAACACACAGGAAGCCCGGAGTTCTATCCTCAGTACCATGTACACACAGACATTTCAGAATCATGTTACGCAGGGTTGGACATCAACACTGAATTCTGTTAATACTTATTCTACCACCAGGTGAGAAGCCTGAATTCTCTGGCATAGAAAAGATCTTAGCAAGACATCAGTTGCCAAAAGAGATTAATCTGTCCCCAAAGCCAAGCCATGTGCCCTCATGGAAAAGAAAAATAATCAACAATATCAGTGGCAACTGGAAGAAATGTCGCCTGTGGCAGAAAAGCATCTATGAGCCGCCCATGGGCACCATCATTGTCAGGTAGGGTTTTGAATTTTTGTCCTATGATCATGTTTACAGAACAGAGAATGGTCACAGCCAGAAAATTCTCATCACCCCCCCCCAAAAAGTTTTAATATGGTCTATGTGAGACATGGAGGGCATGGAGCAGTCTTTCCCTTACACAAGAGCACACTGCACTGCCTCTGCTTTCACACATCCTGAGTTACTGAAGAAGCTCCCAGTGCAAGGAAACTACTGGAAATAGAACAGTGTATTAACCTACCTACTGCCTTCTGCTCCAGGGAGCAGAGATCTGCAGGGCCAGAGTAGGTTTGTTGGAGAGGGAGCCATCCACTAAATGCTACCATTAGCACGGCAGAGGACTAGACCCTTGGCTTTATCCACACTGTGCCAGATTTTTACACAGGGAAAGGAAGAACCATTGCAAGCATGGAGCAAGATAGATTTAAGTGCTCTCAGGCCTGTGTGGAAACAGGTGGAAGCTGGAGCCCTGCTGGGAGCTTTGGTAGTTAACACAAGGGAGGAACAGTTGGCCGCAGGCTAGGTGAGAAAGGAGATGGCATGTGCTAAGCCTTAAGCCTTGGTTACTCAGCAAACTACCTTATTTGGTACATTTCTCTGCTCATACCAACCAGATGTGGAGTTTCTAGTTGCTGCCTTTCTATCACTGACCATACTATTCAAGATGATACCTGTGCTTTGCACATCATAAACATTCAAAGACTATTAGCGGGTTGACAGATTAAAAAGCAGGATCCTCTCTGATCTTAAGAGGATATCATACAGGGAGAGGTCTAGCTCATGTATTTGCCTATTCTAGAAGCTTCCTTTGGGATCATCATCCTAGTTAACAAATGTCCTTGTCTACCTGTCCTCTCCTGTCTCCAGCTAGATTTAAAAATCTATAGCTAGTGAGATTGTGTCTCCTAGTAGTATCAGAAGCTATATCCATAAAGTCTCACCAATATGACTGCCTAAATGTGAGCTGAACAAGAATGACACCAAGGCTATGCCAAAGTGGACAGAGAAAAGCACACAAAGCTTCACCCCTATACAAAGAACTATAGGCAAGTGAAGAAAGCTGGGGTTGGGAGAAGTGGCTTTCCCCAGGGAAGACCATGCCAATTGGTTGTCCAAAGTCAAATTGCCAGTCCTGAAAGCAGACATACAAGTAACATTATACAGATGGACTAGGTTACATTTATACACACACACACACACACACACACACACACACACACACACACACACACACACACATATATGCAATATCAATTAGTGAAAACAGAGGCCATAAATTTAAAGGAGAGTGTAGAGGGGTATGTAGGAGGGTTTGGAGGGAGTAAAAACAAGAGAGAAATGATGTAATTAATTAAATTATCATATCAAAAATATCCATAGCAAAAGAAAGCAAAGTTATGTTGTAAGAAAAAAGTAGTCATTAGAACCATGGCATTTTTCAGGACAGTGACGTGACATTGAGACTTTCAAGAGTAAAAGTTATTTTAAGATATTCAAATTAAGATGATATAACCATGTTTAGAGGCCATCTTTTAAATCAAATGTCAGCATCATAAAAGGCTGCTTTAGGCTGTGATGCTTTCACATGGTGTGACATGTTTACTTAACAACGTACTGTGGCCTATGAAAACATAGCTTGAAAATCAGCATCCAAGAGTCAACACCCAACTCCATATATTTCCTTCTACCGGCATGCATCTGCTCTCTGTAAAAGTGCAGACTGTTTGCACCATTTGTGGGTTTTGTTTGTTTGTTTAGGGCTGGGGTCTCTGAGAAACAAAAGCTCATACAGAAATAAGAACATAAAAGATCAGCTGGTGACAGAGGGTTCATCAAAGTGGCGATAAGCGGGAGCATTGGGTGGAAGGAAAAAAAGACCAGTTCTGCTGCAAAATAACTCTCAAAGGATCTAAGAAAAGTCTAACAAGGGCGTGGGCTACTTCACAGGATTCAATTGTGAATCCTTTTTTTTGCCATGACTCTTGGATGCCAACGTGCTCAATTGCCCTATCTTCCAGTAACTGGACCATCTAAACACTCAACAAGTCTATCATTCTCTTGTGGCTTAACCTTGAGAGCATCCATGCTTTAAGGAAGCAAAGGTGCCACGCCCTCTCCCCGAAGAATATTGTCAAGAAGAACAGCATTCTTGTGCAGGTGTTGATTGCAGTACTGTGAGTTCCTGGCCTTGTCCATCTGTAAAATAAGATCAGTACCATCGCATCTTGTGGCCTTATGCTGGTACGATTGGATTTTAACAGGTATAAAGTACAGTGAGAATGTGTACTTTAATATGTGTAAATATTAGACCAAGACAACCATAAAAATCTTGAACTTAACACTGGCAAATTTCCGTTTACTATTTGACATCTGTATCTTCACTTACACAGAGAGGGCAAAGCCCTTAACAAGGACTTAATCCATTTTCTATGGCTTTTGCAGAGTACTTGAGATTGGGTAACTTAAGGAGAAAATAGCTCCATTTAGGCTCATAGTTCCAAACGATAGAAAGTCAAAGATTGCCAATGAAATGTAGGGTCTAGAAGATAGAAAATCCTTCCCTCTGATAAGGGCATAGCATTGCTTTAAAACATGGCATTAGTTGAGAGGGCAAGTAAAGACATGTGGAAGAGAGGGAGAAAGAAAATGGGGTATGCTTTCTTTGTAATACTCTGTGTGTGTGTGTGTGTGTGTGTGTGAGTGTGTGTGTGTGTGAGTGTGTGTGTGTGAGTGTGTGTGTGAGTGTGTGTGTGTGAGTGTGTGTGTGTGTGAGTGTGTGTAGACCAGAGACCAATGGCAGATGTCTTCCTCAATTGCTCTCCAGCATATTTTTGAGATAGAATCTCTCACAAACCTGTATTCACTAAGTTAGCCAGACTGGCTGGCCAGTGAGCACAGGGACCAGCCTGTCTCCATCTCCCCAGCACTGTGATTGATTATGGATGTTTGCCACAGGCAGCTTTTATGTGGGTGCTGAGGATTGAATTTGGGGTCTCTCCACTCTTGCACACCAAATACTTTATTGATGGAGACATCTTCCCAACCTGTAATAAACTAATTTTGACCTATTAGGATGAGAGTTGGCATATTCTTGTCAGATGGGCATTAATCCCTCTTATGAATAACCTTGTCCATGCAGCATGGAGAATCAATGTTCTAACTTATGATTTTTTTTATAGGGGGACACAGTCAAATCATAACACATAGTGATAGTAGTCATAGGAGAAGACCCTACATCACATTGGCTTCGAAAAAAAAAATTCTTCCATTTTGCTATGTAAATAAAACAACGGTTCCCAAAGCCCTACCGTGCTGAAAAACAGATTTTCCAAGCATCTAGCATCACAGATGGTGGTGTATTATCCCTGTTGGAGAACATGGCGGGATGCCAGATTCTATATTTTATAATATTGTAAATCCTTTCTGAAAACTGCCTGTAAATTATAATTACTCGTAAACTGCATTTATTGGCTCAATATGTCATACTCATGGGCTCTGGGACCCATTTCCCTTTTTCTTTTTAAAGTGTAACAAAGAGGTCTTGAACAGACGATAGTTGAATGATCCACACTGGGACTTTAGAATTTTAGATTCTAAAATGTTTCTATTAAAACGACACAGTAGTAACCAGAGACAGGGGCCTGGTAGTAGTAAGTAGGGTTGATTTTGCTCCCCCTTCACTGTAGACAGTTGGAATTAAACTTTGCACGGCACCAGCTCCAGAGAAGCAATGGGCACACCATCTATCTGAAGTAAAACCTTCTGGTTTCTTTGGAAAGTTAGTTATGTCAAATGATGTTTTGCTGGGGCCCACAAGTGAAAGGATGTTTTGCTAAAGCAGACATGGGAAAGGATTCATGATGTTTAGAAGGAGTATAAATATGACCCTGCAGACAGGAGCTCAAGCATTGGTTTGTTTTGCTCCACCTTGCTATTCTTCATTGACAGTGCACACATGTATTGGTTCACCTTACATTACATTGCTGAGCTTTGCTTGTAGTGACATTATAGAGAGAAAATCACCAAAGAACTTCTCTGGAGGTTCCTGTGGTTTCTTGCCCCTTCCAAGGACTCAGGGCAGTTGGTGAGCCTCGAAGTTTCTTCTGGATTGAACTGTGCTTGTTTTGTGTGTGGTGTCTGCTGAGCGGTCTGGTCCATAGCTGCTGATTCATGAATGGTGATTGCTGAATGGACTGGACTGCCATTGATGATTTGTGCTGGTGTTTTTGCTAGAGGACTGGTGTGATGGTTTGTATACGCTCGGCCTAGGGAGTAGCACTATTAGAAGGTGTGGCTCTATTGGAGTAAGTGTGGCCTTGTTGGAGTAGGTGTGTCACTGTGGGTGTGGGCTTAAGACCTTTATCCTTTCTGCCTGGAAGTGAGTACTCTGCTAGCAGCCTTCTGATAAAGATATAGAACTCCTAGCTCTGCCTGCACCATGCCTGCCTGGATGCTGCCATGCTCCTCCCTTGATGACACTGAACTGAACCTCTGAACCTGTAAGCCAGCCCCAATTAAATGTTGTCCTTATAAGAGTTGCCTTGGTCATGGTGTCTGTTCACAGCAGTAAAGCCCTAACTAAGACAAATGGATGGTTGATATCCTGACAACAAAGATTGGACTTGCCCCCAAAGAACTATTTCTAAGCAGGTCTACTTTGGCCTTGTCCTAAAACTTTTCTTTTCCACTACCTCTGGTAGGTGGTGGGCTAGAGGAGAGGTTGAGTGCTTATTAAAGTAGGTTAAGAAAAATTTATGCCTACATCATCTCTACCATAGATATCCACAACATTTACCGTGCTGTACTGTAAGAACATGCTTGTTTGCTACCCCAACCCAAGCTCCTACTTGGTTCCTGAGTAGGCATTTGAGACAATGTTTATGTTGCTTACGACAGATGGATTCAAGACAAAAAGATCTAAGTGACAAATTTCAGTCAGGTTATATGATCATTAAATATACAGATCAGCTTGGCACAGTATATGGTACCAATTGTTTGTTTCAACTTGTGTCCAAGTGTTGTTATGGAAGTATTACTCAGATGGGATTTACATTCAAATCAGTAGTCACTGAGTAGAGGTGATTGTTTTCCACAGTGTGGTAGGCCTGTCATTCAGTCAGTTAAAAACATTAATAGAAAAGACTAAGATCCCATAAAGGGGTGGAATTCTAGCCTCAGGCTAACCCTTGATTTCCAGACTGTAAGGTGAACTCTCATTGGATTTACCAGCTTGCTTACTAACACTACAAATGTGCAATTTCTTAGCCCTAATAATCTCCCAACTATATATGCATTCTGTTCTCATTTATGGTCATTTTCTGCTAAACCCTAAAGATACGTTCTGAAAAAATGCACTGGGTCACAAGCAATCAATCTCATTATTGTGCAAACGCTGCTGTTACACAGCATAGAATGTATGTCAACCTCTGGATGTGGCCTCTTTTTTTTTTTTTTTTTTTTTTTTTGGTTCTTTTTTTTTCGGAGCTGGGGACCGAACCCAGGGCCTTGCGCTTCCTAGGTAAGCGCTCTACCACTGAGCTAAATCCCCAGCCCCTGGATGTGGCCTCTTAATGCAATCAAAAAGTAGTGACAAATGAATCCAAGTCAGCATTCAAGTGCCTCCTACATACTCATGTTTATCACAGAATGGTTCATAGTGGCCAGATGCCATCAGCGGATGGAAAAGTGCATTGAATGTATAAAGTGGACTTCTGCTCAATCACAAAGATTGAAATTATGTTGTTTGAGGGAAAGTGGCTAGAACTGGAGATCATCATGTTAAGTAAAACAAGCCAGGTGCAGAAACATGAATTCCATAGTATTCTATTGCTGTGATAAAATATTCCAGTCATAAACAACTTGGGGGAGGGAAGGGTTTATTTGGCATCTACTTTCGGGATGTTATCAATCATTGAGGAAGGGGCACGGCAGGACTTCAAGGCAGGAAACTGGAGACAAAATTATAGAGAAATGCTTGTTGTCCTGCTTTCCTCTCAGGCTCATGTTTTGCTACCATTCCTATACAGAACAGGACTAGCTGCCTAAGGAGTGATGCTTCTCACTGTAGTCTGCACCTTCCTACATCCATGAATAAGACAACAGCCCATAGCCCTGCCAATCTGATCTAGGAGATTGAGGTTCTCTCTTTCCAGGTGACTCTAGCTTGGGTCAAATTGACAATCAAACTAGCCAGCATACATGTTTTCTTTTATATGGGAAATTGCCCAGGAGGAGACACACAAGTGAAAGGGGGACTGTAATGGATCTAAAAGAATCTTGGATGGGGATAAAAATAGGAAATAAAAGAGGTGAATATTGCCAGGTGTGGTGCCACACGTCTTTAGTTGCACTATTTGGGAGACAGAATCAGGTGAGTCTCTGTTAGTTTAGGGTCAGCTTGGCCTACATAGCGAGTTCCAGGGCAGTCAAGGTTACATAGTAAAAGCCTATCACAAAAGAAAGACCAAAAAAAAAAAAAAAAAGTGAACATGATGAAGGTGATCATACGCTCATATGAAAATACCACAAAGTAGTTTGTTGGTATGTAAGCACCTGTCCTAGTTAGGGTTTTTATTACTATGAAGAGACAGCATGACCAAGGCAGCTCATATATAGGCAAACATTTAATTGGGGCTGGCTTACAAATTCAGAGGTTTAGGCCATCATCATCATAGCAGGAATCATGGCAGCTTCTGGGCAGACATGGTGCTGGAGGAGCCAAGAGTTCTACATCTTGATCCAAAGGCAGCTAGGAGCAGACTGGCTCTTCTATCTTGGGTGGAGCTTTAAGCATAAGACATCAAGGCCCACCCCCACAGTGACACTTTCCTTCAACAAGGCCACACCTATTCTAATGAGGACACACCTTCTAACAGTGTCAGTTCCTGTGCCCCAAGATTTAAACACATGAGTGCCTGAGGGCCAAACCTATTCAAACCACCACAGCACCCTACCCAGAAAGATGCAGGAAACAAAGTATTATGAAACTGCTACTGGTGTTACATCACAGCTGATCTACAGTAATGTTTTTTAACAAGTAGAAGTACATTGTAGCATAACGATAAAAGAATAGTATTTTAAATACATCAGCTAAGAACATAGCATTGTGAGGTATCATAATTTTATGTGCTATGTATTATTGGCTGCATAGTAGAGTTTTTTTTTTTGACACCTACTTCAAAACATACTCGTGGTTCATTGTGTTATAACTTTACAATGGCTACAGTCTCACTAGGAAACTTTCAGTTCCCTTGTGATCTTACCATCATTGTACCTGTGTTCATCATGGACTGTTATTAGGTGGTGACTATGTGTATCTATGTACAGGTACTATGTACAGACATAGATGGAAGTCATGCTCTATTTCTATAAGAAATCCTATCATATTCCATGAACTCAGCATTTGTGTAATTACATCTGTGCTTAAGTGGAGTTGTTTTATAGTCTAAGAAGAATGGTCTCGACCATGGAAATTAACAGATTAAGCAGAAGTACCTGAGGAGTGGGAACTGAGCATTGCTTAAATGAGGAAATCAAGACTGTCACCATGTTGTCCCTCTCTTACTGAAAACGGTCGCTGGATAGGATGGTGGGAAGGGGGAAAAGCTCTCATAGAGTCTTACAGGTGCTTGAGGTCTGGGTCGGGTGTTTCTAGGTTCTTGGCCTCTTCTTCAAGAAATTGGAAAAAAAGAGGCTCACATGAATTTTATTTTTAAAAGCTATTCTATGGGTTCAAATAACCTGCAAAAGAGCAACAGGTAGTCAAAGGCCTCAATTAATTTTGGGGACTTTCCTTTTCAGGGCTCAAGAGAAGGAGGAGTTCGGTTACTAAGGGCTGTACCGAAGATGCTCCTCTATTATGGTTGATATATTAGGTCATATAATCATTCTCTACTGTGTATGTCTCATTCTATAGTGCATCTGACTTTAATTATATACATCCTGATTATGCATAGGCATTGGATAATAAATAGAGTCTCTCTATAAATTCACTTGAGGATATAGTTTTGCCTTGCTATATATGAAACTAAAACTAATTCAGAATAGGCCAGCCTATCCATCCTATGTAACTAAATACATTGGGAATACATTTGAAAAGAAACTAGGTTAGATTGATGTTAAGGGAGGAGAAACCTATTCCATTGTTTAGAGAGAAGTGTATATATAGCCGAATGCAGGTAGGGGTCCCAGGTTGCTGGATGCATTGTTCAGTGTGTGTGTGTGTGTGTGTGTGTGTGTGTGTGTGTGTGTGTGTGTGTGTGACACGTTTGTGGCAAAGAAGCGGGTCTTCCAAGTGTATTATTAGGAGAACTGGGTTGAGCTAGAGAAATGGCTAAAAGGATAAGAGCTAAAAATGCTCTTGCTGAGGCTCTTCCTCAGTTCCCGGTACATACATGTTATAATCATATATAATTTCAGTTCCAGGGAATCCAATACCCTCTTCTGACATCCCAATCATGAATGGAAAAAAAACACTCATACATATAAAATAAAACAAGTATATCTTTGAAAAGAAGGGGGAGAAGGAGAAAAGGGAGGAGGAGAAAGAAGAGGAAGAGGAATAGGAGGTGAAGGAGAAGGAGGAGGAGGAGGAGGAAGAAGAGGAGGAGGAGGAGGAGGTGGAGGAGGAGGAGGAAGAGTTGCCCATGACCCAGTTCAGGCAGAGTCCCAGATTATTAAACTATCCCTTTTGCTTGCCTACACACACAGTCACAACGTGCCTGCTGGAACCTCAAAAGACTACTTGAGTTGTCACTTCAGGAGTGGGGCCCAGATCCTGCCATTTTTAGAATGTTCTCTTGGTGAAGAGAATTTGTAGCCAGAAATGATAGCCGTTGAACCCCTTCTAAGTCAGGAGGCAAGACCCCGAAGCCATCTTGTGATGTGTAGGTTTGCCATTTTCAACATTCCAGGGACAATCGCACAGTATTAGGCGGATGCCAGCTGCCAGACTGCAGAGAAAGCAGGTCCTGAAAAAATGCTTTTCTGCTCTCAAAGTCACTGATGCGAGTAAACGGATCCCGCAAGAGGGAGAAATAAACCAGGAAGGAAACTTAGACATTGAGCCCCAAACCTAAGAAAATAAACTTGGAGCCAGAACTGGGGAAAGAAAATCTATAAGCATCAAACCTCAAAGAAATGCAACTGAAATCATGGAGTAGAAGCCACAGAACAATCTATGTCAGAAGACAGGAGAATGTCTTACATTTTTGTGAACAGTGTCACAATACACACAGGATTAGACTATAGAATCTAGACACATAGTGATAGCTGGTTTCCTTTCTTTTGGATAAATGCCCACAAGTCAGATTGCTGGAGCATATAATTCCCTGCGAATTATCCAGGGGCATTTTTATGTTTTAATTTTCTATTTTTATTTCTTTTACCCCTTCCTTTATTAATAAAGTTAAGATCTCCAGTAAAACGTGGCAGAAGTATGCATCCTTGATATTTTTTCTAATTCTGAGGTGGAAAATCAATATAATATTCACTATAAGTCTCTGTAAATTCTCTTTAGTAGTTCCAGTAAATTCTCTACTGTTGCTGTCTGTGTAATTGTTATCATGACTCAGTGTTGAATTTTGTCCAATGCTTTCCCTCTATTGAATTAGTCATATCTCCCAATTCTCTTGTTACCGAGTTTGTAAAGATATTTTAATTACAGTAAAATCTATAAAGCTTTAAACTTGTTGTTGAAGTAAGCCTTGTGTACAGATAAGTGGCCCTGAGTACATTCACACCAATATTCTGTCATCAACACTGACCATCCCTTGAGTAACTCCCAACAGAAGCTCTATATTCATAAAATAACAATACTCCACTTCTACATCCTTATGGCACTTGGCAACCATTATTTTTTCAATCTACGAATTTTCCCATTCAACATGCTTCAGGTAAGTAAAATTATACTTGTCCTTTTAGGTTTGGCTATTTCACTTGGCATGTGAATTTATCTTGTAATGTATGTCAGAATTTCCTCCCATTTTAATGTTAATAATATCCCATTCTATGAAAAGGTAATACTTTAGCCACCATTCATCTTGTGGTCGATGCACATGGTACATCTCCAAGGTTGGGGATTACAGGCACAGGTCCTACCCAGTTTATATGTGGGTGTTGAACTCTTGCCCACTGAAAAATCTCTCCAACATGTTGTAGCCATTTTCTTTTTTCCCCATTTTTTGGGGGGAATATTTTCTTTATCTACATTTCAAATGTTATTCCCCCTCATGGTTACACCTCCAAAAACCCCCTATACCATCCACCACCTCCAGCCTCCATGAGGGTGCTCACCCACCCACAACCTCCCACCTCCCCACCCTGGCATTCTCCTATACTGGGGCATCAAGCCATCACAGGACCAACCAAGGACTTCTCCCCTCATTGATGCCCAACAAGGCCATCCTCTACTACATATGCTGCTGGAGCCCTCCTGTGATATTTTGTTCCCCCTTCTAAGAAATACTGAAGCATCCACACATTGGTCTTTCTTCTTCTTGAGCTTCATGTGGTCGGTAAATTGTATCTTGGGTATTCTAAACTTATCAGTGAGTGCATACCATGTGTGTTCTTTTGTGACTGGGTTACCTCGCTCAGGATGATATTTTCCAGTTCCATCCATTTGCCTAAAAATTTCATGTAGTCATTGTTTTTACTAGCTAAGTAACACTCCTTTGTGTAAATGTACCACATTTTCTGTATTCATTCCTCTGTTGAAGGACATTTGGGTTCTTTCCAGCTTTTGGCTATTATAAATAAGGCTGCTATGAACATAGTGGAACACGTGTCCTTGTTATATGTTGGAAGATCTTTTGGGTATATGCCCAGGAGTGCTATAGCTGGGTCCTCAGGTAGTACTATGTCCAATTTTCTGAGGAACCTCCAGACTGATTTCCAGAGTGGTTGTATGAGCTTGCAAACCCACCAACAATGGAAGGGTGTATTTCTTTCTCCACATCCTCACCAGAATCTGCTGTTACCAGAGTTTTTGATCTTAGCCATTCTGACTGGTGTGAGGTGGAATCTCAGGGTTGTTTTGATTTGCATTTCCCTGACGACTAAGGATGTTAAATAATTCTTTAGGTGCTTGTGGTCACTCGATATTCCTCAGTCGAGAATTCTTTGTTAGCTCTGTACCCCATTTTTAATAGGGTTATGTGATTCTCTGGAGTCTATCTTCTTGAGTTATTTATATATTTTGGATATTAGCCCTCTATTAGGTGTAGAATTGGTAAAGACGTTTTCCCAATCTGTTGGCTGCCATTTTGTCCTATTGACAGTATCTTTTGCCTTAGAGAAGTTTGCAATTTTATGAGGTCCCATTTGTTGATTCTCGATCATAGAGCATAAGCCATTTTTTTTTCTGTTCAAGAAATTGTACCCTGTGCCCATGTGTTCAAGGCTCTTCCCTACTTTCGCTTCTATTAATTTCAGTGTATCTGGTTTGATGTGGAGGTCCTTGATCCACTTGGACTTGAGCTTTGTACAAAGCAATAAGAATGGATTGATTTGCATTCTTCTACATGCTGGCCTCCAGTTGAACCTGCACCATTTGTTGAAAATGCTATCTTTTTTCCATTGGATGGTTTTAGCTCCTTTGTAAAAGATCAAGTGACCATAGGTGTGTAAGTTCATTTCTGGGTCTTCAATTCTATTCCATTTATCTATCTGCCTGTCTCTGTACCAATACCATACAGTTTTTATCACTATTGCTCTGTAATACAGCTTGAGGTTAGGGAGGGTGATTCCCCCAGAAGTTAGCTTCCACTATCCTCGGTTTCTTTTCTATTCCAAATGAAGTTGCAAATTGCTCTAACTCTATGAAGAATTGAATTTGAATTTTAATGGGGATTGCATTGAATCTGTAGATTGCTTTCAGCAAGATAGCCATTTTTACTATATTAATCCTGCCAATCCATGAGTATGGGAGGTCTTCCAACTTCTGAGATCTTGGATTTCTTTCTTCAAAGACATGAAGTTCTTGTCATACAGATCTTTCATGTGCTTGGTTAGAGTCGCTCCAAGTTATTTTATGTTATTTGTGACTATTGTGAAGGTTGTCATTTCCCTAATTTCTTTCTCAGCCTGTTTATCCTTTGAGTAGAGGAAGGCTATTGATTTGATTGAGTTAATTTTATATCCAGCCACTTTGCTAAAGTTGTTTATCAGGTTTAGAATTTCTCTAGTGGAATTTTTGGTGTCACTTAAGGATACTATCATATCATCTGCAAATAGTGATATTTTGACTTCTTCATTTCCAATTTATATCCCTTTGACCTCCTTTTGTTGTCTGATTGCTCTGGCTAGGACTTCAAGTACTATATTGAATAGGTAGGGAGAGAGTGGGCAGCCTTGTCTAGTCCCTGATCTTAATGGGATTGCTTTAAGTTTCTCTCCATTTAGTTTGATGTTGGCTACTGGCTTGCTGTATATTGCTTTTACTGTGTTTAGGTATGGGCCTTGAGTTCCTGATCTTTCCAAGACTTTTAACATGAAGGGGTGTTGAATTTTGTCAAATGCTTTCTTAGCATCCAAAGATGATCCTGTAGGTTTTTTCTTTGAGTTTGTTTATATAGTGGGTTACATTGATGGATTTCTGTATATTGAACCATCCCTGCATCCCTGGGATGAAATCTATTTGATCATGATGGATGATCATTTTGATGTGTTCTTGGATTTTGATTTGCAAGAATTTTATTGAGAATCGTGGCATAGATATTCATAAGGGAAATTGGACTGAAGTTCTCTCTCTCTCTCTCTCTCTCTCTCTCTTTGGTCTTTGTGTGGTTTAGGTACAATTGTAATTGTGGCTTCATAAGGGAATTGGGTAGTCTTCCTTCTGTTTCTATTTTGTGGAATAGTTTGGATAGTATTGGTATGAGGTCTTCTCTGAAGGTCTGATAGAATTCTGCACTAAACCCATTTGGTCCTGGGCTTTTTTGGTTGGGAGACTTTTAATGACTGTTTCTATTTCTTTAGTAGTTATGGGACTGTTTAGATGGTTTACCTGATCCTGATTTAACTTTGATACCTGGTATCTATCTAGAAAATTGTCCATTTTGTCCAGATTTTCCACTTTTGTTGAATATAGGCTTTTGTAGTAGGATCTCATGATTTTTTTAATTTCCCCAGTTTCTGTCGTTATGTCTCCCTTTTCATTTCTGATTTTGTTAATTTGAATACACTGTGACCTCTGGTTAGCCTGGGTAAGGGTTTATTTATCTTTTTGATTTTCTCAAAGAATCAGCTCCTGGTTTTGTTGATTCTTTGTATAGTTCTTTTTGTTTGTACTTTGTTGATTTCAGCCCTGTGTTTTATTATTTCCTGCAGTGTGCTCCTCTTTGGGGGGTATTTGTTTCTTTTTGTTCTAGTCCTTTTAGGTGTGCTGTCAAGTTGCTAGTGTATTCTCTCTCCAGTTTCCTTTTGGAAGCACTTAGAGCTATGAGTTTTCCTCTTACACTGCTTTCGTTGTGCCCCATAAGTTTTGGTATGTTATGCCTTCATTTTCATTAAATTCTAAAGAATCAGTAATTTCTTTCTTTATTTCTTTCTTGACTAAGTTATAATTGAGTAGAGCATTGTTCAGCTTTCATGTGTTTGTGGAATTTCTGTTGTTTATGTTGTTATTGAAGACCAGCTTTCGTCCATGGTGATATGATTGGATGCATGGGATTATTTCAGTCTTCTTGTATCACTTGAGGCCTGTTTTATGACCAATTATATGGTCAATTTTTGAGAAGATACCATGAGGTGCTGAGAAGGTATATTCTTTTGTTTTAGAATGAAATGTTCTGTAGATATCTGTTAAATCCATTTGGCTCATAACTTCTATTAGTTTCACTGTGTCTCTGTTTATTTTCTCTTTCCATGATCTGTTCATTGCTGACAGTGGGTGTTGAAATCTCCCACTATTATTGTGTGAGGAATAATGTGTGCTTTGTGCTTTAGTAAAGTTTCTTTTATGAATATGGGTGCTCTTGAATTTGAAGCATAAATGTTCAGAATTGAGAATTCATCTTGGTAGATTTTTCCTTTGATGAGTATAAAGTGTCCTTCCTTATCTTTTTTGATAAATTTTGGTTGAAAGTTGATTTTATTTGACCATAGAATTGCTAGTACAACTTGTTTCTTGGGATCATTTGCTTGGAAAAATGTTTTCCAGCCTTTTAATCTAAGGTAGTGTCTGTTTTTGTCACTGAGATGTGTTTCCTGTATGCAGCAAAATGCTGGGTCTTGTTTACATATCCAGTCTGTTAGTCTATGTCTTTTCATTGGGGGATTGAGTCCATTGATATTAAGAGATATTAAGGAATAGTGATTGTTGCTTCATGTTCTTTTTGTTGTTAGAGGTGGAATTATCTTTGTGTGGCTACATTTTTTTGGGTTTATTGAAAGATTACTTTCTTGCTTTTTCTAGCGTGTAGTTTCCCTCCTTGTATTGACATTTTCCACCTATTATCCGTCATAGCTCTTTTTAATATGTATGTATGTATGTATGTATGTATGTATGTATATAACACCATATTTTTGTGTATGTATGTATGTATGTATGTATGTATGTATATATATATGGAGTAATATATATATATATATATATATGGAGTAATATGAAGAGGAAGTTCCAGGCTCCTCTTGTACCATAAATATCCAATGTACAGTCAGCCATAGACTGAGCATAAGAGTCATGGAAACCAAGCATTTGTAACAAGTCAAATCAATCAAAAAGTCACATTAAAAATAGCTATGAAGGATAATAGCTGGAAATACAAGGAGGGAAACTACATGCTAGAAAAAGCAAGAAAGCAATTTTCTTTCAATAACCCCCCCAAAAATATAGCCACACAAACATAATTCCACCTCTAACAACAAAAGAACGTGAAGCAACAATCACTATTCCTTATACACACACAAATATGGTTTGCCTAACATTTTCACACCTTTACATTGTTGTACTTTGCTCTTTATTATTAATTTTTATTCTTCTATTTTCTATATTCATTGACTCACAAGGCAGCCAGTGCTGGCCTGCAAACTTGGGATCCTCCTGCCTATGCTTCCTGAGTTCTGGGATTACAGATTTATGCCACTGTGACTGACTTCTTTGATTTCTTCCTCTGTCATCTACAGTTGGCCAGTGAGTCCTGCCAGTTAATTTGTTTTTTTCAGATTTTTCCCATTTGAAATTTTCTACTTGGTTTTATTTTAATGAGCTGAAATTCCATATGTAGTCAAGTGTGGTTTTCCTGGCCTTCTGGAACAGATAGAAGATCAGTTTTGTCTGTATGACAATTCCAACTCCCCAGTAATCTCAGGACTGACATACCTCGTTCCTATCATTCAGAATAATCAAACTTTCACATGCCAAATGATGTTGGACCAAATCGTGGATACTATGAGTATAATATTGCACAGTTTTGTTGGGTCTTGTTACATTCATTTAAAAGATTGCTTTAGCAAGTCTTGATTCAGACAATTAGCTCATTCTTGATTCCCTTTGAATGGTAGTGACAATCCCACAATGATTTTCCAAGCCTTTGCTACATTTGATTATATTTGTCCTGTTCACAAACTTGAGACTTGACAGTTCAAGCCCAGAATTAAAGAGAGTTCTTTCTTTAAAGAAAAAAAGCAGATTTCTCTCTGGCAATGAGCAAAGATACACCTTATTGGTAGTGGTGTTCTTGTACCAGTCAGGACAGAATACATGGAAGTCCTATGTACATCTTAGCTTGATGCCTGGCTTGGTGGCTGTTGTGGTTTGAATAGGTTTGACCTTCATAGGTTCATGTGTTTGAATGCTTGGCCAAGGGGGAGTGGCACTATTAGAAGGTATGACTTAATAGGTGTAGTTATGGCCTGTTTGGAAGAAGTGTGTCTCTATCGGGGCAGGCTGTGAGGTCTCATGTTCAAGCTCCACCCAGTGTGGAATCCAGTCTCCTCTTGACTGCCTGCAGATCAAGATGTAGAGCTCCTTCTCCAGCACCATGTCTGTCTGGATGCTGCCATGTTTCCTGCCATGATGATAATGGCAGAAGCCAGTACTGTAAACCAGTACCAATTAAGTGTTTTCTTTTATAAGAGTTGCCATGGCAATAGTGTCTCTTCATAGCAAGGAAACCCTAAGACAGTAGTCAAAGCCGTTAAATCAAATTAAATCCAGATCGTGCAGCATGGGAGGAGGAAGACAGATACCTGTGATCTGTCATGACACGAAGGTGCATGGGGAAAGACACCCACAGACTTGCCCTCTGCTGTCATGTAGCCCAGGCAAGCCAGAGGCACAAAAAGCCCCACCTACAACCAAGCAGCACAACATAAGAGGAAGAAGACAGATAGAGACCTGCAAACTGCCACGCCACCCACAGACCTGCCCTCCATAACATGGCATAGGCAGGCCATAGATACTTACTTGTCATCATGCTTCTTGACATGATGGTAATAGACTAAAAGAAACCTGAAACTATAAGCTGCCACAATTAAATGTTGTTTTATAAGAATTGTTTACTTATGATGGCTTTTCACAACAGTAAAATCCTAACTAAGATTGTTTGTTTGTTTATTTTTAAATTTGGGGGGAAAGTTGCAAGGGCAAAGGGAATATATGAGGGGACAGGAATGAGTGGGACTGGGGTGCATGATGTGAAACTCATGAAGATTAAATAAAAAGTAGATTCTTTTTTCCCTGTGTATGGATGTTTAGCCTACATGAATATCTGTGAATTACCTGTGTAACTGCTTGGATACCCTGGCCTTGACAATTACAGATGGGTGTGAGTTACCACATAGCTGTTGGGAATTAAACCTGGGTCCTTGGGAAGAACAGCCAGTGCTTTTTGTCACAGAACCATCTTACCAACCCTTCCTGATCTACTCCCAACTTAAAGACTCTCACATAGTGTCTTTCCATATTTCTACAGAGATATGGAGAAGTTAGAAGTTAGGCAGCTCACAGGTCCCTCGTAGAACACCACACTAAAGAATGAGGACTGAAAAGCCAACAAGGAACACTGTTCTCCTATGAGATGACCCACTGTCTCCTTCTTGCCTCTTGAGTAAATTGGGTAGGTGCATGTTGGGAGAGGGTGGCAATGAGTATTCTTATTTCTTTTCCTCCCCTTTTCTCTCTTGCCAGGTGGACCAAAAAGAACTTGCAACCCTCAGAGGACCTCAAGTCAGTGATCCAAAGACTGTCAGCACTTGGCCCAATTATCTCAGTCACTCCTTGTGGCCGGGAAAGTGCTGTCGTGGTGTTCAGAGATGCGGCCTCAGCTTGTAAGGCTGTGAGTGCTTTTCAGACCATGTCTGCAGACTCAATGTTCCACTGCTCATGGCAGCATCGATTCATGTCAAAAAATGTAAGACTTCCTATTGTCAAAAAACCCTAATTTTTCTTGAAACTATATAATTTCCCCTCCCTTTCCTCTCCCTAACCCCTCCCTTGTATTGCTTCTCATTGCTCTCAAATTCATATATATAAAATTTCCACCCCCCTTCTGCAAGTATCCATGAACTTTCGATATGTGAATTGTATAAGTGTGTGTGTGTGTGTGTAAATGTTGTCTATATGTTATTCATATGTGTATGATATCAGGATTGACCATTCCATATTGGATAACCAGCTGGGAAGGGGAGACCATTCATCCCACTCTCAACAATTCCCAGTTGTCTTTAATTCTGTCTAAGGTTGAGGCTTGTAAGCATTTTCCCTTCCATTTTAGCATGCCTATTGGTGTTCAGGACTTGTTTAGGAAGCCATGTTGGTGAAATGTCATAAATGTAGCCTCTTTGACACTTTAAGGAGACACTCTCACAGCTAACTTCTGTTTCCTCTGCCTTTTACAATCTTTCCGCCCCTCTCGTCTTCAATTGTCCATAAGTTTTAGATATAGGAATTGTTTTGTGGATGTATCACTTCAGCAATAGGGACTTATTGCTAAATAGGGCATTGGTACCACATGGCCTCTCGCTCTCTGCATTTTGAGCAATTGTGATTTTCTATGATGGTGTCTGTGTGTTGTAAAAAGAACTTTCTTTGATGATGTGTGAGAACTACAATTACCTGTGACTATAAGGGTAAATATTTAGGATGTACTTAGGAGTTACACTGCTTAGTAAGGTGACAATTGTTGGTTCACCTCTAAGATCCAGGACTTCACTAGCCCTGGGTAGATACCAGTTTCTAGTACCAGTCATGTTTTTTGCTCTTGTTGAATGAGTCCTCAGTCTAATTAGAGAGCTGTTGATTACTACCAAGGTATGTGTACAACTGTTGCACTCCTGGTATTATTGTTGCAAGGCTAGTCATTGTTATGGTTCATAGGTACCACAATTAGGTAGAAATCATGTTTGCTCCGCTCCCTTGGAAGTTCCATTGCACCTTCTAGTACCATAAAAGTTGGTCTTCAGAGAAGCAACTTTCAGGTCAGATGCAGCTTGGGTGTTCTGGGCCCTGTATTTGAAGTACATGGTGTCTTTAGCAGTAGGGACTCACTCTTCCACTTCTGGGGATAATCAAGGGCAACCACCTATACAAAATGTTAATGGTATATTATTATGATTCCTTATGACTTTTCAGACATCCTTTCTATTATTTTACCCTCCTCTCTTCTTTGTCACATGTCCTCCACCTTTCCCTAATTCAAGCCTTCCACTTTCCATTTCTCCATTCAAAACACATGTACCCCATATGCTCCTATTGTGCACCCAGTGTTCCCCCTTTTACTTTCCTGGTTTCTACGGTTATTCCAGACTATATACTTATATCTGAAAACTTGAGCTAGGAACCACAGATTAGAGAGAACATGTGATGTTTGTCTCTAGGTCTGGGTTTTGCCTGCAAAGTTCATGATTTCATTTTTCTCTGTGGCTGAATAGTATCCCATAGTATGCATGTGCCATATTTTAATTATCCACTGCTAACTGAAGGACGTTTAAATTGTTTTGTGGTTTAAATGGGAATGCCCCCAAAGGGCTCATCTATTTGAATGTTTGGTCCATATTTGGTGGAACTATTTTGGAAGGATTAAGAGGTGAGGCCTTGTTGGAAGATTTGAAAAGCCCACGACAGGTTCAATACCACCCATCTCTTTCTAACATACAGACCAGGATATACGCTCTTAGCTACTGCTACAGTGTAATGCCTGTCTATCTGCTGTCATGCTGCTATCTGCTGCATGTCCCTATCATAGTGGTCATGGACTTACAAACACTAAGCAAGCTCCCAATTAAATGCTTTCTTTTATATACTGCCTCAGTCATGGTGTCTCTTTGGACAGGTTGTTTCCATTTCCCAGTCATTGTGAATAGGGCAGCCAGGAACATGGCTGAGCATCTGTGGAATAGAATATGGAGACCATTGGGTATTTGCTGAGGACTGGTAAAGCTGAGTCATATGGTAGATTTATTCTTAGTCTTTTGAGGGTTCTCCACACTTTCCAGACTGTTTGAAATAGTTTTATGAGGTCCCATCTGCCAATTATTGGCCTCAAATCATGGGTAAATGGGGTCTTATTCAGAAAGTCCTTCCCTACACCTATGTCATCAATAGCACTGCCTGTGTTCTCTTCCAGCAGTCTCAGTGCTTGAGGACCCACACTTATGTCTTTGGTCCATTTGGTGTTAGTTTCCATGCAAGGCGATAGGTATAGGTCTAATTTCATTCTTCTCCAAGTGGTTATCTGGGTTTTCCAGTTCCATTTGTTGATGGCGCTGTCTTTTCTCCAGTATATATTTTGGCATGTTTGTTAAATATTAGCAGGTTATAGTTACATGTACTCTAGTTTGATTTTGTTCTATCAGTCAACATGTACTTTTTGTACTGGAGCCATATTGCTTTTACTACTTTGGCTCTGTGGTATATTTTGAGGTCTGAAATGGTCATTTCTATGGCTCTGCTCTTTTTCTACAGGCTCATTTTGGTTATACTGGGGTCTTTAATTCATAGGAATTTTAGAAAATAGATTTATACCTATTTCTATGACAAACTAAATGGGGATTTTTGACTGGGATGACATTGAATCTATAGATGGGTTTGGGTAGAATAATCATTTTTACAGTATTAATTCTATCAATGCATGACCAAAGGTAGTCTTTCCATTTTTTTCTAGTATTTTTCTCTATCTCTTTGTTCAGAGATTTAAAGTTTTCATTGTAGAAGTCTATCACCCACCCACCCCCGGGTTAGGTCAACCCTGGCTATCCTACATGAATTCTTAAGGATGGTTTTATGGAAGTTTTTATTGTTTATAACTGAAGCACACTCATCATAACTGGTAATCAAAAGGGGCACAGAGGAGTTTGTGTAGTTCAGGCACTTGAAACTGGAACTCACAGCGCATCCTTCCCCTGAGAAGTCTAGCTGCTCTCAGGGTCTTCACAGCTTTGCCTTTCTGGACAAGAAGTTTCTGAGTGCATCCTTCCACTCCTCTGACTTCAGCCTTTCCTGGCCCACAGCACATTCTTCAGCATTAACAGTATATAGCTTTTGTCTCTCGTGGTTTCTGATTAACTCTTTGAAAACTCTCATTCCCTGATGAAACAGAACCAACAACAATGTTAAAAGTTATTCAAACAGGAATGATATTGCACTATTCCTTTTTGTTTTTTGAGGCAGGGTCTCACTATGTGACCTTGGCCAGTCTGAAACACACTGTGTAGACTAGGCTGGCCCCAAACTCATAGAGATCCACCTTCCTCTCCTTGGTAAGTGTTGGGCTTAAAGGTGTACATGTCTATTCCTGGCAAATTGTGTTTTTAATTTTTATTTGTGTGTATGAGTGTTTTGTCTGCTCATGTGTCTGTGTGCTATGTGCCTGCGGTGCCTACAGAGGCCAGAAGAGAAATGGATCTGGAGTTACAGATGGTGAGCTACTATGTATATGCTAGAAATTAAGTATGGTTCTCTGGAACAGCAGCTGGTGCTCTCAGCTGCTGAGCCATCTGTCCAGCTCTCAAGATAGATTACTATTGACTTCCTCTGCTTTAACGAACTGATCCTATTAAATCCTTCTGAACCATGTGTAATAGGACACACTGCTTCCCAACCCCGAGTATGTAGAGATCACTAACAGTGAGTGTGAGGCAGGCCTGCTCACTGCACATCTCTAAACAGCCCTATGTGGAAAGCTGGTTCCAGGATCACTCACTCAACAGCAGAAATGTAAGAATAATAGGCCACTAGCTGCTACTTACACAAACAGAACTGCTGTAGAGAGAGGATCTCTTAAATATACTCAACCTCTTCACCTCCCACCTGAGTTCCAAAGTAAAAGAACTGGGTGTCTATTGGCACACCCCTGGGATTATTCCCCTTTGCCTTTTAGCACAGAAATGAAATACCTATCTGGTGAGTTCTTTTAAAAAAATCAAATTCTCAACATAATAGTAATTTTAGACCCCAAATCTTGACGCCTTTAAGCCAACTAGAGATATGTCTTATCTTTTTTATCTTTGTGTCCCCCTGAGGCACATTTTCCCCTTTGGAAATCATTTTCCTGGTTCCCCAAAATAAAACCCCAATACTAACATTTGGTGAAAGCTTCGCATATGTTTTCAGCCTGGTCCAGACTTCTGTCTCAAAAGTGCTTTCAGGGAAAACTTCAGTGACAAGACCTTGAGCCCAAGCTTCTCTTGCTGTGAGTTTCTTCCCAAAGAGAAGCATCTCAGCTGCCTGCAAGGCAAAGCAAGATGGGACTCTAGCTTCATAAAGCAAGGCTTCGGTTGACTCCAAAACAGCCAGCTTTTGGGAGACACAGATGTCCTCATGGCTCCTGGGTTGCTTGTCTTTTCCAAGAATGGGGAAGTTGATGGCCTCATTGGGCAAGGGTCTGCAAACAGCTGAGACCATAACTGTTTTTGCTTCTTGAGAGGCCAGAAGGGAAGTGGCAAGAAGGGAAGCCTATGGCAGACATGACATGTTGGGAGTGATGCCCTTGAAACCCTCCATTGTTGATGTTAGAATTAAGTATGACTAGGTTCATGGAAAATCCCCAGCCAGCTGCAGAAGACTAATACAAATCTAGTGGTCAAGAAAAAAATAATAATATGATAAAGACATCCTGCTGACTAATAGATATGACAAACCTGTGACTTTTCTGACAACCTGTCAACATCAGCCTACTCCCTGACCACACGAATATTGTGTCCTTGGCCTGCGTAAATGTTTCTCACTTCCCCCCTCCCTCTGTTACCCATGTTATGGTATAAATTCAGCCTTGGGGAAAAATAAAGTTGTCGCCTTGATCAGACTCTTGTCTTGGCGTCCTTCTTTGTGTCCCTTGTCCCCCATTCTCTTCCAGGCACCCCTGGACCCTTCGCTTACAAATGGCGCCCAACGTGGGGCTGTTTGGAGGTCTCCTGGAGGAGAACATTGTCCCCTGTGAATAGACAGGCCTGTCTTCCTTGTTTGTCGGAGCCTTTGCTCCCCCGCTTCTGGCAACCATGGACCGCCCGACCTTGGTTCAGAGGCTTGGTGTGTGTTTCTCCCCGAAGGACGCAGATCTCAGTGGTAAGTGATGGGACAAGCATTCTACAGTCACCTTTTGTGACAGGACTCAGGGAGTCACTCAGGACGTAAAGAATAGGGTTAAAAATTTTTTTAAAAATTTAAAAAAATTCTTAGATTTTGTATGAAATATTTGTTCATAGTTCCCCCAGGAGGGAACAATTGACACAAAGGATAGTGCAGAGTTAGTGATTGTTTAATGGATCGGCTAACCTTGTTGCTGAAATTTGCCCTTTGTAATGAATAAAAATTGTGTGCTTTTTGGGTTCAGGTTGCCTTTCCCTGCATGGATGAGCAACCCCACATACGTGGATTAAAAACCTTATATCCTCATGCTATTGCAGCGGTCACTTTTGTCAATCTGTGCTCTGTGGGTGGCGCTCCTGAGGTAAGGCTACTATTGAGTCTTAAAACATTTTGGCGCACCTGCCAGGAATTGCGCTCCCCACAGACCACAATTGGCGAAGAGATCGGAGGTAAGCTCGAGCAAATCTGTGTTTTGTGTTCTGTGTTACTTTCTGTTTTGTCTCTGTGTCATGTCCTGTCTTTGTTTCATGTTGTCTTGTGTTGTCTGTGTCCGCTGTCTGGAGGATTTGAGTCACTTCAGAGAGGGTTTAGAGTCCCTTAGGTGGTCGCTATGGGTCCTGTGAGGGGATTATGGCTGTGACAGGCAGACATGCTAGTTGTCACAGGCTACAGGACCTAAAGGATGCTCTAGGAGGAGAAAGGAATCTAGAGGACATTCTGGAATCCTGTTGAGAGGTGGGATCAGACAGTCTGCCTCATCCCAGAAGCAGCTAAGGTTAAGCTGCAGTTTGGGTCAGGTACTGAAGGTATCAGGCATCTGTGGAAATCGCTTATAGGACGCCTTGTCTTGGTCTTGTTTGTCTAGTTTGTTTCTGTGGTATTGTTGAGTGTCTTTTGGGCTTTTGTTTTGTTTTTGGACTTGGACTGATGATTGTGTTTGAAATCATGGTCTGACGACTGTGTTTGAAATCATGGAACTGTTTTGTTTGTCAGAGAGTTTTAATTGGTGCTTAACTTGGAAATAATTTGCTTGAGAGAAATCGTTTTCTGCTAGGGAGTTTGTCTTTCTCTCTTGAGCCTCCTCCCCAAGGAGAGATGCCCCTCCTTTTGAACTCCTTGCCCTGAGGGGAAAAAATTCCAGTTGCTGCCTTCAGTGGCCAGACCTTCAACACTTGCTCACAAAAGAAGAGAGTACTTTAAGAGAAGTTCTTTAAGGGAGCCTGCCTTATCTGCTGGTCCTATTCCAGGAGAGGAGTCAGTCTCCAACATTAAGTAACCTTCCCCGTTAGTCATCATTGACATAGAGAATGCCTCTGATCCTATCCCTGCAGCAGTCAGTTCCTGCCCCTATGGTCAAAATGCCCCAGGTTGGGGGGCAGGGGAGCCCCTAAAGTAGTTTCAGAAAGAGTCTGCAGGAGACTTCAAGGAACTTTGTTTTGCCAGACAGAACAGGCTTTACTCTAGGATGACAAGAGGAGAAAGTCTTGGCACCGGCTCTTCAGCTTACTCCAACTGGAGGCTGTGGCCAAGGTCAGGATAAATGTTTTCTTTTCCATGGCCCTCTAACCCAATGAGACAGTTTGGTAAAGGGCTGCTACTGAGGTCCTGAAAGTCCCAGGTGAACCGGTTATAATTCTTATGTCAGCCACTTGGCATCTAGATGCTTGTTAGTAACTGTTACAGGTCTTCTTTACCACCAAGGAAAGACAGAATCCTACTAGAGGCCAGAAAGAATGTTCCGGACATGGATGGAAGACCCTCACTCCTGACTGTTGACTTCAACACCCCTGAAGGTAGGGAGTGCTCCAGGTCTACCGCCAGGTTCCAAGGGTGGGTCTCCGAGGGGCTAACAAATGCCCCACCAATCTGGCTAAGATAAAGAAAAGATATAAAGAGAAAGTTACAGAAACTTGAGGGGTTAAGATAAGTTGCTGAGAGAGTTAGTGTAAGTTGCAGAGAAAATAAAGTTGAAGTGTAGTTCAGGGTCTGTGCACATAAGTGGACAGCATCTAGTAGCTGTAGAGGAAGATGCAGAAGATAGCATAACAGAGAGACTGAGGAAGAGAAAAAGGAAAGAAGGCAAAAAGAGGAGGAAGCTAGGGAAGAAAAGAGACAAAAAGAAGAGGAAGCTAGAGAGCTAAAGAGAGATAAAAGACAGGACAGGTAGAGAGAATAAATAAAATTCTAAAAGAGACCCTGACCAAATTGACCATGGAGACTGGCACAGACTGGGTGGCACTCCTTCCTTCTTGCTCTCTTCAGAGCAAGAAATGCCCCTTCCAGATTCAACCTTACCCACACCCCCGAAGAGACTACAGAGTTCAGGGCAGGTGAAAAAGATAAATAGAACTCTAGAAGAGACCTTGACAAAATTGGCCTTAGAGACCGGCGGGGGAGACTGGACTGTCGTCCTTCCTTCCTGACCCTTTTGGCTCTCTTGAGAGGCAGAGCCACCGAGCTGACACTGAAGGGAGGTACTCCTTAAAGGAGAATCTAAGTCCAGAGAGACAGCCAGTAACAGACCGGCTGTCCCTCTGCTCGCCTTTCTGTTTCACAGGCACAAAGCTTGCATTTATTTTACAATGGCCTTTTCGTCCCAAGAAAGCTTCCTCGTTTAGCTGTGTGACTGAATGCTATTTGTCACCTGATCTGGTTGTTCCACCAGCTCTCACCTGGCCACCCCCTAGCTTTCTTGCCTGGGCCCCTTTCCTCTGTTCTTAAGAATTTTATCACCTAATACACTGTGTTGTTTTGACTTATATTTCCCATCCTACTAATATACATGTCCCAGATTCCCGTTGTGAAGGTTCTAATTCTAAAACAAGGGGATGGTGCATCCCCCTAAATATTAAATTTACCTCCGAGGTTTGAAACCTGGATTGGACACGTGGATATACTTGGGGTCTTAGAATGTTTCAATCAGGTGCTGATACAGGGATTGTATTTACCATAAAATTGTTAAAAGAACCTGGACACTCCTACTCCCCCACTTCTGGGCACTGATCCAAAGAAGGAGCCCAGGGAGGCACTGAACACGGCACAGGGCACACACACGACTTCATCTACAGCCTGCACTCCACTGAGAGAAGCTGCTTGCTCAAAGAACTGCACCGCTTCGAGTCTACTGCCGTCGCACAAGAAGAACTGGAAGCTCTGCCACCCAGGACAGCTGAGATATGTATTCTTCTACAATGCGATACCTTTTGTAGGGTTTGGCTTTTTGGATAACGCAATTATGATTGTTACATGAAACAAAATTGAATTGTCTATTGGAATTATTTTGGGAATTTCAACAATGTCAATCAACATGTTATTTTTCCTTCTATGTTTCAACATATTATTTAATTTTCAGTTATTGATACTGTAGTGTACTGAGTTGGGATTTGCTTATTTCTTACATAACATGCACGGGATACCTATGTATGTCTTTATTTTTTTCCTGATGGTTATAACTCAGTGCTGAGGTTTCTCCAAATTATTTAAGATGTTTAATATCAGTTAAAATTGTAATTCTCTGCCTGGTGGCATCCCTTCTGTGATATTTCATGGTAAACATTTATAATCATATAAATTCACTCAATTTTAAACTTCCATGTCTATCAAATATGAAGCAGTATTTTAAGTGTATCTATTTTAATTTTGACTCACGCTGTCTTTAAGAGTCAGAGGTTAATCAAAAAGAACAATTGTCTGGCCCCCCTTTTATGTAAACTGTATATGCGAACAAGTGTACTTATTTCTGGTTGGCTTTTTACCTTTAATTTCTCAATTTTGAGTAATCACTGTGAATTCTGGTTTGTGAGAGAAAGGCAGTGCTTGGATATTTTCTGTGTCTTAGAATATGATTAAAGAAAGCATGAGACAAGTCAGAGAAGGCTTAGAAAAGAGAAAATGAGAAAGAAAAAGCTGAGAACTGATATCAAAATTGGTCTCTGTTGGACCCCCTAGTAGGCCTTCTTTTGCTTATATCTTTTGGCCCTTGGACATTTAATCATTTAACCAGCTTTATTAAGCAACAGGTAGATAATATAGGAGCAAAACCTATTCAGGTATATTATCACAGGCTGGCTATGGAGGATGCTTTGATGATGGCCAAGCTCACCTACACATCTCCTCCCAGCTCAGGCAAGGACATTTTTGTTCTTAAGCCAAATGAGGGCAACATTCTTTTCTGCCTGCTGTCCTGATGCCTTTGCTGAAAAATCAACGAATTGTCACTCCTGCGTGCTGAGCCGGACAGTCAATGATGGGTAAGAGAGTGATATATTCACGAATAAAGGGCCTAAGACAGAAGGGCCGACATTAGCTGCTGCCTTATCCCATGACAGACCCTGGCCACAAGATTCTCTTGGCCATGTGACAAATATCACTCCAACCTAAGACAGACGCAGTTCCCAAGGGGCTCATTCCAGGACAGCACGGCCATTTGGCCACCTTTTCATTTGACTATAAGGAAGGGGGGAGATGTCCTCTTTACAGTTGCAATTTCTCTTTTAGAAATGTAAACACATTCCAAGGTCTTAGTTACCTGTGCTTCCAGCTCTCAGTCACCAGCTGGCCAGACACTGCCCCTACATTAGGAATTGCAGAGAATGTCCTGACCCTTCCCTTATCTCAGATCGCCCCTTAGCCTGGTTCCTCCTTGTCACAGGACAAGTAGACATCCTTAAAGCTTTGCTCTAGGGAAAGAAGACAGAATATAGGATTGCCTCAGCAACACCTACATTTTAAGTTTTTTTTAAGTTACCTTTGCTGAGCCCATCATCTTTGGAAATGTGTAAGAGGAGCAGGCTTCCGGGTTCTGGCCAAGGTGAATGAACGGAGTATGAAATGTTGCCTAGTTGGGATGGGGGAAGAAAAGGAAATCACTTGAGTAATTATTTTATTTTAACTTTACAGTTTGTATACACACACACACACACACACACACACACACACACACACACACACGTAGCCTAGAATTTCACCATTCCTACTGTAGCCTCTCAAGTCCTAGAATTAGTAGGAATATATTACTATGCCCATCTCACTGTTCTTTTCTTTCTCCTTCCTTTCATTCTTATTTTATGTGCACAGCTATTTTGCCTGCATGCACTTCAGTCACTTCAGTGCACCTCATATATGCAGTACCATGGAGGCCCTAAGAAGGCATCAGATCCCCTGTGACTGGAGTCAGATAGATATGTGAACACTCAGAGCTGAACCCAGGTCCTAGAGGAGCAGCCCGTGCTCTTATCTGTGGTAGTTCACTAGCGTGAATGGATGAAGATATTTAAACTAATATGTATTATTCTGCATACACACAACTCCTTTATCGTGTTTTATCAATGTATGTTTACAAAGAGAAAACTGTACCACCATCACCAAACCCATTATCTTCTAACTGGAAAGTTCCCTTATGGCTTCTGGGAACAATCCTTTCTATCTACTGGCCACACGCACCACTATCTTCTCTCTATCCCTGCTATTTTGCCCTGTTCTAGAACATTACATTCATGGAATTCTATATCCAACAGGCCTCTGTTCCTTGCTCCTGTCACTTAGCTTTGGGCACCACCCATGCACTGCTGGGTACTGGTAGCCTCTTTGTTGTTTCTGATACTGTTGCTGTGTGTTTCTATTGTCATTTCCTCATCTACATGCACTGTTTCCACTTTTGGGGCTACTATTGGTCACGAGCCATAGAATTGCTTGATATAATACATACAATTAGCACTAGTTAATAATACCCCAGTGAGGAATTTTTAGGCAGTAAGCCACTGCAAAGTGTTTTTGATAAGACAATAAAGTTATAAATAATAGTTTAATGTTTTTACAAAAATCTTCTTTAGTATTTCTTTTCCACAGGAAAGCAGTAGTTGAGATACAACTATGTTGTTTAATAAGTTGTTTTTAGTTACGTAAATACTTGTGTACATTTAAATATAAAAAGTTATCTTGAAGGCGGTTTTAACTTTTTCGAAGATTGCAAACTTCTTGTAGGCCTACAGGAGTTCAGTTTGTACCACTAAACTATTTTTTGCAGACCAATTAAAAAGCTAAAACTTTTGCTTTGTTTGACTTACAAAGACTGCAGGTTTCCCTTTTTCTTTTTAAGTTTAAATTTTCATATGCTGTCAAATGGAATAAAGTTTATATGTGGGGAAAAAATACCCCAGTGAAGCTGTAAAACAAATCTTTTTTCAATTGAGTCAAAAAAGTAATTGTGAATACTTCTGTTCAGGTGTCCTATGGAACGCACACTTTCAAGTCTCATGGGTAACTACCTTGGAGTGGAACCACTGGCTGTGAGAAAAGTGTGTGCTTCTCTTAAAGAGGTTGCTGACCTCTTGCCCACAGTGACTGCCATGGACAACCCACACTGAGGTAGTAGAGCCCATGTCTTTGTCCAGCTTACTAGCCTAATCACACCACTATGTGCATGGTGGTGCCACATCTTTTCAGTTTACATAACCTTTATGATATTGATATGATGTCATTATGACTGACGATGTTGAGAATATTTTTGTACAGTGAACAACCATGGGAATAGCATCTTTAGTGAAATATGATAACTTGTTTGTCACTATTTTAAAGTTAAACTATTTGCCTTTTTTTTTTGAATTGTAAGAATTCCTTATAGACACAGGTTACAAGTAAGCATCATGGAAAGAATTTCTACTCTCTGTGGCTTATATTTCCCTTTAAATAAAAATAATGTTTGGATGAAGGGTCTTGCTGGGCAGCACGGCTGGCCTAAGTGTTAGAGCAGTGCTCTTGCCTCAGTCTCCCACAAGAGTGCTAGGGTTACAGGCATGAGATGTCATACCCCGCTGGCTTTTTTTCCTGTGTGGGGAGTGGTAGAGGTGAAGAAGGGTGAAGAGTGTCTCATGTAGGGTGGTCTAAACTTGCTATAAGGCCAAAGATAACCAACTCCTTTTCTACTTCCTAAGTAGGATTGCTCTCATATACCATTACAGCCAGCATCTACATCCAATCCAAACTTATTAAACTTTTCTGTCTGTTGGTCTGCTATTCATCCATCTATTCATCCATCCATCCACCCACCACCCATCCATCTATCAATTTATCTATTTATTGTATGCTCTGTATATGTTTATGTGGTGTGTGTGTGTGTGTGTGTCTGTCTGTGTGTGTCTGTGTGTCTGTGTGTGAAGGTTAGAAGACAGAGTAGGTTCTCTCCTTCCACCATGTGGGTCCCAGGCTTTAAACCTGGGCCATGACACAAGGTAACACATTTACCATTGCTTGATGAGCTGTCTTACCTGCGCCTTAGAGAAGCAGGCTATTTTTTAATGTTCTCTCTCATGGTTTAAAGAGCCAGCATGTTTCACTCCTTGTGTGCCTTTTCTCCTCACTGCCCATTTTTACACTGGATTCCTAACTGATCGCCTTATGGATACAATTTAATATTTTGGAATGACCAGCTTTCTGTTGGTGAATTGAAAAATTGTTTTCTTAACCTTCCATTTGTCTCCATTTTGCCCTAGTGGTCTCCTGACTTCTTCAGACCCACAGTCAGTTTCAGTATTGGGATTGAGATGATAAGCACATTCTTTTTTTTATACTTAAGAAAACATTTTTTTTTTCTGTGAGACAGGGTCTTACTCTATAGCCCAGACCGGCTGGCCTCAAATGCATAACAATCTTCCTGCCTCAACTTTCGAAGTGTTGGGATTACAGGTATAAGCCAACACATGCTTCTTTTTTATGAATAAGAAATATTTTAAAAGACAATTACTGATATAAGTAGACAAATGCTTAGATTTCATTTCTGATAGTAAGACACAGTATTTAATGCATATTTGTGAGAATATATAAATAGCATGCAAATAAAAACGTGAAATACTCTCATTAATGTCACTTTTCTTTTCACACCAGAAAACTTGGTCAAGAAGATATCCTTCAAAAATACACGCAGAAAAAAAAGAAAAGCATCCATAGCTAAGGAGCCATAAACAGGTACATAGAAACCTATGTAATGTTTATTTGCAGAGATAGAATGGTGGCTGCAGTTAAGGGCAGAGGCTCTAACAACAGACTGGTTAAAGGCTGTGGGGTAGTTCCTTACCCTTCCTGTGACAGGTTCTTCTATCTGTAAACCTAGAATGACCTCATAGGGCTGCTGTGCATTGTATAAAATGTGCATATGTGTAATGTGTATTAACAGAGTACCCACACACGGTGAGCATGCAAACACTTATTTGAGCACATTTAAAACTCACACAGAAGCGGTTCATTTGCTGGCAGAGAAGCTACTACCATGTTTAGCCCTGGCTGTATTTAAAGACCAGTATCCATTACGGACACACGGCATGGTGATGGGTGCCTTAATAGGGTTGGATGTGAGCCCCTTGTTCACTACAGTGTTTGTTTATGAGGTCAGTAAAAACATAGGGAATCTCTTTAGTGGTTGACCAGGAACCTTTACCACCTCCTAAGGAGAAGGCTCCAGAAAAACCTGGGGCTACTGGCCTATAAGTCTGGGATCAGTGATCTAGACTAAAGTGCTAAAGCAATTATCATCACATCTATGTTTACAATAACACAACTCAGAAAGAGCCTCAGTTTCAGGAGTCAGGGACCAGTGAGATTTAAGTGATGGGGAGCAAATGCTAGCTAGCACTGGTTTATATCTGAGTGATCCCCCCCCAAAATAATAAATTTCGCAGTGTGTATTTAAGGTTAAACCACATGCTACTATGAGATACATATAAGCAAACAGCCACTTTAGTGGAACCAGATACCTCACATTGCCACAACCCAGACATGGACAGCCATAATCTATTAATTTGGCAAACTTACTAGACATAGTTCACTAATATTGAATATAATCCTCACGCTGAATATTAGATTCTCTGGCCCTATGTATCTGCTATCTCGCACCTCAGTCACATCGCTATCAACTAACAATGTTTCCTTTCTTCTGTCCTTGCTCCCTGCCTCCCTCTCCTTCTGTCCTTCCTTCCCTTCCTTTCTCTTCTGATGTTGCTGAGGACACAATTCAGAGCCTTATATTAGTTAAACGCTCCACTATTGATCAAAACCCTACCCTCAAGTTTTTAAACTTAAATCTTTTTCTTTGTATTTTGCCTATGTTCAAAAACATTTTACTTTTGGCCATCACAGAGAAAGACTATAAAATTAAAGACCAAAAATTAAAATATTAAATACAATGGTGAACATAGTTCTGAGCTGGGTTGTGGACTCAAGACTGCTCCGGGCTTTCATTTTCTAATCTGCAATGGAGGGGTAGAAGTAAATGGACACAGTCTCTTTTCATTTTAGAAGCCTAAATACTAGGCTCTGTGAACCAGGAAATGAGGATCAAGCAACCTGTACAGAAGTTAGTTCTTCTCACACACGCTTTCAGTCATCTACTGAGCACGTGGAGGTGGTATGAAAAATAAAGATGGAATAAATATTAAACTCTGATCAAAAGACAGAGCTACCAGAATTGGGGCAATATTTAAAAAACTACAAGTGTAATAATACAAGACAATCAATGAAAAAGGACCAACATCTGTCAAGTCAGACTAATTCTTTAAGAACTATCTAAACTATTGCATCCCACCACTGTCTAAACTACGGCACCCGGGGGCTGGGGATTTAGCTCACTGGTAGAGCGCTTACCTAGGAAGCGCAAGGCCCTGGGTACGGTCCCCAGCTCCAAAAAAAAAGAACCAAAAAAAAAAACCAAAAACAAAAACAAAAACTACTGCACCCACCACTGTCTAAACTGCTGCACCCACCACTGTCTAAACTATGGCACCCACCACTGTCTAAACTACAGCACCCACCACTGTCTAAACTACAGCACCCACCACTGTCTAAACGATGGCACCCACCACTGTCTAAACTACGGCACCCACTACTGTCTAAACTACGGCACCCACCACTGTCTAAACTACGGCACCCACCACTGTCTCGCTCTGCTTTCTGTTGCTGTGACGAAACACTGACCAAAAGCAACAGGAGAGAGAGAGGGGTTTATTTGGGTTACAGCTTACAGTCCATCACTGAGGGAAGCCACAGCAGGAACACAAGCAGAAGCAGAGGCGGGAAGCAGGGAGGAACAGTGCTTACTGGTCTGCTCAGCCTGCTTCCTTATACAACTTGGCCAGTGATGGCTTGGCCCATAGTGGGCTGGGCCCTCCCACATCAATCATTTACCAAGGAAATGCCCCACAAACATGCCCATGGACCAATCTGAAGAAGGAAAAACTTCCTCAATTGAGGTTCCCTCTTAACAAGTAAGTCTAGTTTGTGTCAAGTTGACAAAAAACCAACTAACCAGCACAACCGTTAGTCCCCTGTAATATACTTAGTGAGAGCCACAGTCAGGACACTGATTGACCTATGTCTGTGGAAGGAGACTTACCCTGTCCGATGCATAGACGGCATCAAATAGTCCCAGAAGGGTGACAGCGATTCCCACAGCTGGGCCATTGACTACTGCAACCAGAGGCTTGGGAAAGTCTATAAAAGTGTTTACAAATTCCCTAAAGAAATGGAAATAGAAAATCATTAAACATACCAAAGTGGTACCACTAACTATAGAAATGTATAGATGTGATATCACTTTATAGAGCCGCCTCTCCAGATTGGTTGAGGATCCTTATAAATTGCACCTAAGGGAATATCAGGCCATGACTCCACGCTCCGGGCTGTGAGTTCAGGACTGTGGTCCAGCTGTGACCAAGGGATCAGGTAGGATGACTGAGTGCATGACCCCACCTTCCAGCACAGGGAGACCAAGAGACTCAGAGGACAGGGAGGCTGAAGCCTCAGGCCTTCCAAGACTACTCCCAGTGTGCTGCCAGCGTTCACTGGCACTGTCTGCTCACACCACGCATGCGCGAGAACTCACACTCCCGCTGCTCTTTCTCACTTTCCAGTCAGTCCCATGGAGAGGGCAGGATGAAGAGAGGGAAGCTGATGGGGAATCACAATGCAGTGTGTCAGCATAGATGAGTGGGCATTGTACTGATGTGTCAAGAGTGAGCTCTCTTAGGGAGGCTGGTGGGATGACTCATCATTTACAACACCTGTCAATCAAGTAGGAGGGTTGGAGTGAAGTTTGGAGCCCAAGAACCCAAATAAATTCTGGGTGGGTGTGGAGGCCTGCTTGTCTTTCTGGCCTCAGAAGATGGAGATGGGAACCTAGAGCAAGCCAGCTACAAGACCAATCCTACAAGTGATGTTGGCATTTGAATGAGACAGGTCTCAATAAATAAAGTGCAAAAGCAATAAGAGATTATTGTCTACCCAAGACCTGACACACACACATTCACCTATACACACACACACACACACACACACACACACACACACAGACACAGGCACACACACACACACACACACACACACACACACACACCTAGGTTTACACACATGCAAAACAACACATAGGAAAATGGAGAAAAAAAAAAAAAAAGAATGAACACCTTGGGATCTGACTTTGTCACTCTTACCTCAGTAGCACAGCACACATTGTGACCTTGTCCTGTATTTCACCGGCATCATTAATGAAATTTCTTAGGTCATTCCCACTGCTGTAGTAGTCACCAACTCCTGCAAACAATACATTCAACACTTTAATAATCACACACCTTCAGTGGAAGGCTCGATTCCCTCATGTAGCAACTCATTCTACAGCCATTGTGTATCTGCTATGTGCAGGGCTCTGGGCCACACACTTGAAGAACACTGGCGAGTCTCATTAACACACCTGGGACTATCGAGATGTGGATGTTAAAGAACGTAAGTAACTGGACATGGTGTGACTACATACAGCATGGTAGATGGGATGGGGCTGGTCTATCAGGGTTTTAGGACTGAGCTTGCTCAGGAAGGGACAGCAGGTACAGTGGCACTGAGAGCTGAAGAATAGGCAAGGCTGGTAGAAAGGAACCAGTGCTAAGAAGGTTCTGTGTCTGAGGTCTCTAGGGAGTACACAGCAGACTGAAAGAAGAGCTCCCAGGGCTGAAACAGAGAAAGAAGTGAGTACAGGGGGAGCTGCTATAGTTATGACGAGTAGATAGACTGTGAGGGACTGTCTACAGTAAGAACCATTGTCTCTGTGTTAAGAGCCACTTGAAGGTTGTGTTTATTAAAGCCAAGTTTGCCCACCATGAAATGGCTACTTTTTATTGGATATTTTCTGTATTTATATTTCAAATATTACCTCCTTTCCAAGTTTTCCCCCTGGAACCCTCCAATTCCATCCCTCCTCCTCCTCCTGCTTCTATGAGGGTGCTCCTCTACCCACCTACTCACTCCCACCCCACCACCCTGGCATTCCCCTACACTGGAAAATGGAGCTTATACAGGACCAAGGGCCTCTCCTTTCATTGATCCCAGACAATGGAAATGGCTACTACTTATTGAGTTTTATTTTAAGAAGTCGTCTCAAGTAGCCCAGGTTGGCCTCAAATTCCTAATGTCATTGAGGATGACCCTTAGCTCCTTTCCCCAGTTACTGACCACCATATTATTGTCCTGTGTCACCATGCCCATGCTGGGGGTCAAATCTGGGGCGTCTTGCACGATAGGCAAGCATTCTAACTCCGGCTACTTCCCTAGCACCATTAAATACTTTTGATAATAGTAGAAACTGAAGTGATAACGCAGCAAAACAAGACACAGTGGTTCCCCCTTATCCTCTGGGGAAACATCCCAAGATGGTTCACAAATCCCTGAGGCACGGGGATTGTACCAGGCTTTAAAGTATGTATTGGGTTTTTTCCTTTCTAATTGATCCTCTCTGTTTTCAGGTTTTACATTTATGGATTCAACCAAGAGAAATCATTTGAGGGCAAACAAACACACCTATACTGAATATTCACAGACATTTTTTCTTGTGACTGTTCACTTCTAAACAATGTAGTGAATTCTGACATAGCATCACTGGTGTTAAGCACTATTAGACTCCCAGAGTGAACTTAAAGTAGATGGAGTGTGTGGGCCTTCTATGCAAATACTATATGAACATACACAGGTAACGTGTGTGTGTGTGTGTGTGTGTGTGTGTGTGAAGTCCTCTGTTGATGAGAGTCATGGAACTAATTCTCAGGAGACACTGAGCGAGACTGTACATATATACCTGTGACAAAGTTAAGAATGTAGGTTGAGTAAGATATTTACAACAACAAACTTTAAAAATAACAATACTATATAAGGTTTATTGAAGACATACTGCTAATTTTCTAGAAACTTCTAGTTATTTCTGGACTGAGGGTGATGCCACATAACTGAAATTCTGGGAGACAAAACCACAGAAAGAAACACTGAGTTAAGAGGGGCTACTGTACTGACACCTCAGAATGTTCCAGACATTTTTTTCCCAAGCCCTTCCATCCCAGACGCCCCAGTGAAGTTACTTTTAGACTCTGTCAAGAGAGTAGAACTTGGGTTTAATACCATAAAACTCACATGAGTTGAACCAAACAACATTTACTCTTATTTTGACGATTTTGCTGAACCTTCTTTTAAAACTCCTCTACATGTTTGTTTCTATCAGGCTGTGATTTCTTTTCATTGTTTAGGAGAATCTATGGATAGACAAAAGCTGCCTTATTCATCCATCTTTGGACAACTGAGTTGTTTTCTGTCCTGACTCTTGTGACAGACACAATAAGCTTGACCATGTCAGTCAAGTCGGGGCATACGATTTATCACAAATAAGTATCAAAGAGTACTTGTCTTACATCCATGATATTATGGGACATTTATAAATTAGACCACTGCATACTAGAAGAAACCTTCAAGCGATATTGGTCAGTTCCCTGCATACTAAGAGACTCCCTCAAGTAGAAATTGAGTAAGTTTGAGTATCTTACCTGTGAAAACAGTTATGACTGAGTTATCCGTGCTGGCATTTTTAAGTGCGAGCATAATATCCTTATACATCTACATGAATGAAAAGGCAGATAGAAGAACAATAAAAATGAGATCGACCATCCAGTGGGTGGAGTCACTGTATCAGTCTGAAAGCCTTCTCTCAACACAGCGCTAAACGGTCTTAGAGATTGTGTTTAGATACCAAAACAGAGGCTGCCTGAGAAGATTTTCATTCCCCTGACAACTCCTGGGCACACATGATGCACAGGTGCTGTGGCAGAAGTGCCAAATAACCACTTTGTCCAAAACTGAAGAGGAGAGATCCAGTCCTTTCCCTCTGTAGCTGGACAGTTACTTTGCTCCAACAGGGATGGGTAAGGCAAGGGCATGGCCAGCACACAGCTTGCTAGAACTCTTGAGGTTGCCTCCAGCAAATGAGAGGGAAGGTGGCTGGAAAAACTGTCCCTGGAACAGCATCTCAGCTGTGGCTTCAAGAAAGGGTAAGTGCCCTGTGCAGTATGTAAAATGGTGTGACTGTTTCCCTCAAGGCGGGGGATGGAAAATAATTTCTGAGAATCACAGTAAAGGAGACACTGCCACAGTGACTGGCTAGAACCAGGGCCAGAAAAGAGATGGATCATTTAGATTCTCCTGCTTACCAGATGTAAGAACTTACCAAGTTACTTCTTAACCTGCTAAACTATTTTGCTAAGTAATAGAGACAGGGTCCTCTCTGCCGGAAGGGCTGAAATTCTACAGGTACACAGAAATGATTCGGGGCAAACACAAAGCTCTCAGAATTAAACGCTGTATCAGTTGGAAGGTGTTCAAGCAACTTTACAAGATTCTTAACATTTCAAATTAGCACAGGGTCCCACAATGAAGATGGCAGCTTTTATTCTCCAGTTCAGCTCCAAGCATCTGATAAGTGTCTATTATTAAGGAGGAGGGCTCAAGTGATTAACTTATTATCAGTGCAGTTCAAGGGGAAATTTTAAATTGCCCAATGAAACAGCTCATTCAAACAGGGCTATTACTGCTTTGCTGAAGATGAACTTCCTTCCTCTCCTCCCCTCCTCTCTCCTCCCCTCCCCTCTCTCCTCCCCTCCCCTCTCTTCTTTCCTCCCCTCCCTCCCCTCCCTTCCCCTCTCCTTTCTCCTTCTCCCTCTCCTCTCCTCTCCTCTCCTCTCTTCCCCTTTCCTCTCCTCTCCTCTCCTCTCTTCCCCTTTCCTCTCCTCTCCTCTTTTCTCCTCTCTTCCCCTTTCCTCTCCTCTCCTCTCTCCCTTCTCTCCCCTCTTCTCTCCTCCCCTCTCCTTCTTTACTTTCCTCTTCCTGTCTTCTTTTATAAATTTTTCTCTCCTCCCCCAGCTTCTTGTACAAAATTAGGGTCCACAAGCAAAGGAAAGTGCTGTGAAAACACTCTGGGATGGTTTGTGCTCCCCTTTGGGGTCCTCAGTGTATCCCCTAGTAATGCCTTTTCCCTGAGACTGATTTAACCGACTCCTGCTTCCATTTACAGCAAAGCTTCATTGACTACTGTATATGTAGAGCCTGTCAGAAATATACACATCCTAAACAAGGCCAAGTTCTGCTGAGTGAAGCCAAATGCTCTAATCATCTTCCACAAAAACAGAAATAATGCTGACATTCTACAGTTCCATGAGTAAAAGAAATAGAAGTAAAGAAAAAGGTGTCCGGTGCCTGGGCAGGAGCATCACCTGGAAGCTTATGGCGTTCTTTTTGGAGGGCCGATTGAATGTGATCGTTGTGATGCCATCTTCAGACGTTACCAGGATGTCCTTAGACTCCTGGGCTTTTTTATCAGCTCCACCCTTTCCCTGGCTCGAGGTTTCAGATGAACTCAAACTGGATTTGAGGTCCATGGCAGTTTCCTGAGGAGTAAGTGACAAAGACCTTCAATCTTCAAAACAAGTAATTTGAGAAGCATAGTATGCTAATAAAAACAGCTATGCAGCCAAAAGCAGGGGCTTTGATTCGATAGAGGAACATCACGACTTCAGTAGCAGTGGGAGAGGTGACCCATATGTGTAATTCCAGTCACTGGGAGGCTGAGGCAAGGTTGTGAGCATAAGCCCAGTCTTGGTGAGAGAAATGAGAAAAAGAACTTCAGAAAACTGTAAAGGCTCCACTGATAGCCATTACTGAGAAACCAAGTCGATTGTGCTCGAGTCAATAACATTAAGTTTACCTTCCGTGCATCCTGCTTGGCTTTATTGTCAAAGTCAAACACACCTGGTTTATGCATAGTGCAGGGTCCTTCTGTGGCCTGTGGAAAGCACATCGGGGATTAATATGCAATATACAAGAGAAAGCCTTTGAGTGAGTGACTCTGAAAACCCTGAGGTTCAATAATATCGAATTTGTGATCCCAGCTTTCATAGGAAGTAAAAAATACTGAGTTAGTTTTCAAAAGTCATGGGACATTTGGGGAATCCACACTGCGTCTTAAACTCCATGAAGACAAATCAGAAATACAGTGGTAAGCTCCTGCTCACTGCTCAATAGGGCTGTAGCTACTGCAGGTAGGGATGGGGTCTTCAGGAATTTCAGGAAATAAAAAGAAAACTAATTAGAGGGTGGGTGGGGTGAGTATCTTGAGATGAACAAAATGTTCCACTCAGCTACTTTTTATAAATTTTAAACCATTTAAATTTTAAATTGTTTTTTGGAGACAGGGTTTCTCTGTGTAGCCCTGGCTGTCCAACTTGCTGTAGACCTGACAGGCCTGGAACTCAGAGATCCACCTGCCTCTGCCTCTGCCTCTGCCTCTGCTGGGATTAAAAGTGTGAGCCACCAAGGGCTGGCTTGGATGTTGTAGTAGAGTTAGTTAACAGAAGACAGAGAAGCTTTGGAAATCCCAGGTGCTGGAGACACTGACTTCACACAGACAAAGTTGCCCTAAAGGGGGTGACCTGGGATGCCTCAGTGAACCAAGTTCACCATCTTCCTTTTCCCTTCTAACTGCCTCCACTTCTGACATGAATTGCAAGGCTGGAGGGTGCTGGGAGGGTGTTCTCACCATCGCCTCAGTTCAATAATCCACCAGAAAGATTCATGATAACCCTGCAAGCTGGGGTATTCACAGTTCCAGTTCCTCCCAGGGAAAAGATACAAACTAAGTAAGGCCAGGTCAGAAGCTCACAGGATAGAGCTCAGAGGAAAAGAACTGTGTCTTCTAACATCCTCTTCCCAAGAGTTAGGGACTTCCGGAGTTCCTAGATTGATAGGTACATGAATAGTATGTACAGAGACTGGGCCAACAAAGAAGCTCTTTATGGGTTCAATGTCCACTTTTTGCCAGAATTCTCACAGGCAAACTTGCCTAACCTAATACCACCCTGGTCTGGAATCCACTAGACTCTCCATGTATACAAAGGTACATGGCAAGCAGGAGGGCAGTCTTTTGGGACAAGTATAGTATACACTGTACACACTCATGACAGATACCAATGCTAGTCATCTAGTAGGTAATTAAAGATGATACAGGAGTTCAGGGTAGCAGATACACCAAGGACATCTTAAATATCACAACTTTCTCAATATTATAACAGATCTCAAACATTCACAAAAAAAGAGATGAGTTACAACAGGCAATTAATTCAATTGAAAACTTATTAAAATTGATAATATGCACTTTGCTTACTTTTTCTTTTGTGCTTATTGCAAGAAATCTAAAACATCCCACACACCACTCAAGCTTTGAATACTTACCATGCATTTCTTAAAGCACACTTTACGATGCAGTCAATGGCACTATTTAACAATAACCTCTACACCACTCTTATTTAGCAACTAAATAATAGTGGCTAATACTCAGTCCATATTCAACTTCTCCAGTTGTCCCAAAATACCTTTTCTGTGGATTTATTCTAATCAGAGGGGAATTAAACAAGGGACCAAACATCTGACTGTTAAATCTTTTCCATTTTCTTATTTAGGAGAGATTTTAATATAAAGAGCAAAATAAACGAAAGCTTACATACATGAACCCCAAAATGGGTCAGTCATGCAAATCAAACATTCAAGCTGCATGTTACGAGCTCAAACATATATATTTCTATGTAAATGAATGCTTTGCCTGTATGTATGTATGTATGTGTGTGTATGTATGTATGTATGTATGTATGTATGTATGTATATCAGGAACATGCCTTGTGACCACAGAGGTCTGTAACTAGGGTTATAGACAGCTGTGAGTAGGAGTGTGGGTGCTGAGAACCAAACCTGGATCCTCTCAGAGGAGCAGTAAGTGCTCTTACTGCTGAGCTGTCTCTCCAGCCCCCTCCCACCCCCGGACCCCATACACACAACTTTTTAAACAATGCCAGATCTCAGGCTTACATAGCTTATACAGTGTGTAGAGTTTTAGTTTCACTTTGCTGCCTGGGTCCTCCATCGTCAGTGTTGCTTGGTTCATTGCATTTTCAAAGTCCTGCTGACTGGCTCTCAGCATTGATCTGCCCAGGTTCCCTGAGCCACTGGGAAACTAACGACTTGCAGAGATTACAAACAGTGTTTGTAGTCTCTATTTGTTCTTAGCCCTTCGTTTCTTCAGCATGATTGCTGATTTGTCCCAAACCCTACAGAGCAAAATGCCATATTTATATTTTCTCCTTGCTGTCCCAACAATCTAGCTTCAAATGATTCCTGAATAAAATCTGTCTACAGATTTTTTCCTCCAAAAGAAGAAGAAGAAGGGGGGGGGGGTGAGACTATATTTTATTTGAATTTGACAAGGGGCATTCCAAGGAGAAAAGAACGATGTTTTAAAATGTCCTAGGTCTGGCAGTGGTGGCTCACACCTTTAATCCTAGCACTTGGGACAGAGAGGCAGGTGGATCTCTGAGTTTGAGGCCAGCCTGGTCTACAGAGCACACTCTAGGACTTCCAGGACCTCAACAAGAGACCTGTCTTGAAAAACCAAAAACCCAAACCAAAACAAACAAACCCCCAACCAACCAAACAAAAACTCTCCTGGGACCAAAGGGTATGGTGCTTAAAAACAAACAAACAAACAAAATGTCCTACAAAGGCTCATTTAAAGCAACTTCCCACCGACTGGTACAGATTTATTCAGGAGTGTAGGTTTTGACTTTTGGACCACCTCTCTCAATTTAGCGAACCGGTTGCTTGAAACTCGTGCTGGTGATAAAAAGGATTGCACATCTGTGGCGCTCTGCTAACTAGCAATTGGTGCTTGGACAAAGTGTCATCTTGGCCTAAGCACTACATCCCCTAGGAAGTTCCAGGTTGCGCCTACAAGCCTGAGTGCTTCAGGCACCCGCGTTCCCTGCTGGTCCAGTCTTGACCAGCGGCCTGAGCACATCCATTCTTGCTCTTCCGGACTTGGTGTAGGACGGACATGCGAGGTCACACTATAGAGCTCTCCCGCTGGGGAACCCTCCCCCCAAAGGAATTTCCTTCTGTCCTGCTAGCCAGGTCAAATGACAGAGCAAGCGGCTCTGTCGACAAACCCCGCTGGCGACTTCAGCCAGGACAGTCGAGGCTGCAAGCTTACCTCGGACACCAGCACCGCACCACTCTTCCAGTCACGGAAGCGAAAGCTAACCCCGAGGACAGTATGAGCCTAGATGCTTAAGAATGGCTGGAATCAGCAGGAGGAACCGGGCAGGGGCAGATCCAGAAGTGAATCCTGGGTGGAACCAAGGACTCCAGGAAGAACTTACTAAGACCAGCCAATGAGGAATGGGTGGGACTGGGGGCGTGGCCTGAGTTGGGCGTGAGAGGGTTTCTGGAATCTGTACTTGCATAAAGTTGCAGGGGTAGAGAAGGCAAGAGGTAGGACATGTGACTCTTGGCCTAAGAAAACAGTGAGCTTTGGGCAGAGAAGGGCGTGTGGGTGCAGAGTGCAGCACCCGCTGGTTTCTGGGAACTGAAGTCAAAGAACAAGGTACAGGGGTTTGTTTGCCAAGGTATTGGTTTTTGAGGGGCAGGAGGCAGAGGACTCTGTGCTAGGCATAGAGGGGAGGGTACTGAACTTAGACAAGGTTGGAATTTTCAGCAGCGTGCTGGGTGCAGGGGTGCACCGAGGCGTTCGGCACTTTTTTATTTTTAAACATTGGTTTTTGAGGCAAAAACCTCACGATAAATGCCTGACTTAAACTTGTGTTGATCTTCCTGTCTCAGCCTGTTAAGTGCTTGGATTACAGTGGACCAGACTCTCTGGCTTTCTTTTTTTCCCCCATCTTTATTAACTTGGGTATTTCTTATTTACATTTCAATTGTTATTCCCTTTCCTGGTTTCCCGGCCAACTTACCCCTAACCCTTCCCCTCCCCTTCTATATGGATGTTTCCCTCCCCATCCTCCCCCCATTACAGCCCTCCCCGCAACAATCACGTTCACTGGAGAGTCAGCCTTGGCAGGACCAAGGGCTTCCCCTTCCACTGGTGCTCTTACTAGGCTATTCATTGCTACGTATGCGGTTGGAGCCCAGGGTCAGTCCATGTATAGTCTTTGGGTAGTGGATTAGTCCCTGGAAGCTCTGGTTGCTTGGCATTGTTGTTCCTATATGGTCTTGAACCCCTTCAAGCTCTTTCAGTCCTTTCTCTGATTCCTTCAATGGGGGTCTTGTTCTCAGTTCAGTGGTTTGCTGCTGGCCTTCGCCTATGTATTTACTGTACTCTGGCTGTGACTCTCAGGAAAGATCTACATCCATGAACCCCATTTTTAATAGGGTTATTTGTCTCCCTGCAGTCTAACTTTTGTGAGTTCTTTGTATATTTTGGATATAAGCCCTCTATCAGTTGTAGGATTGGTAAAGATCTTTTCCCAATCTGTTGGTTGCCCTTTTGTCCTAACAACAGTGTCCTTTGCCTTACAGAGCTTTGCAGTTTTATGAGATCCCATTTGTCAATTCTTGATCTTAGAGCATAAGCCATTGGTGTTTTGTTTTGTTCAAGAAATTTTCTCCAGTGCCCATGTGTTTGAGAATCTTACCCACTTTTTCTTCTATTAGTTTGAGTGTATCTGGTTTGATGTGGAGGTCCTTGATCCACTTGGACTTAAGCTTTGTACAGGGTGATAAGCATGGATCGATCTGCATTCTTCTACATGTTGACCTCCAGTTGAACCAGCACCATTTGCTGAAAATGCTATCTTTTTTCATTGGATGGTTTTGGCTCCTTTGTCAAAAATCAAGTGACCATAGGTGTGTGGGTTCATTTCTGGGTCTTTAATTCTATTCCACTGGTCTATCTGTCTGTCTCTGTACCAATACCATGCAGTTTTATCACTATTGTTCTGTAATACTGCTTAAGTTCAGGGATAGTGACTCCCCTGGGAGTCCTTTTATTGTTGAGGATAGTTTTAGCTATCCTGGGTTTTAGTTATTCCAGTTGAATTTGCGAATTGTTCTGTCTAACTCTCTGATGAATTGGATTGGTATTTTGATGGGGATTGCATTGAATCTGTAGATTGTTTTTGGTAAAATGGCCATTTTTACTATGTTAACCCTGCCAATCCATGAGCATGGGAGATATTTCCATCTTCTGAGATCCTCTTCAATTTCTTTCTTCAGAGGCTTGAAGTTCTTATCATACAGATTTTTCACTTGCTTGGTTAAAGTCACACCGAGGTATTTTATATTATTTGGGAATATTATGAAGGGTGTCCTTTCTCTAATTTCTTTCTTGTCTTGTTTCTCTTTTGTGTAGAGGAAGGCTACTGATTTATTTGAGTTAATTTTATACCCAGCCACTTTGCTGAAGTTGTTTATCAGCTTTAGTAGTTCTCTGGTGGAACTTTTGGGATCATTTAGAAATACTGTCATACCATCTACAAATAGTGATATTTTGACTTCTTCCTTTCCAATCTGTATCCCTTTGATTTCCTTTTGTTGTCTGATTGCTCTGGCTAGAACTTCGAGAACTATATTGAATAAGTAGGGAGAGAGTGGGCAGCCTTGTCTAGTCCCTGATTTTAGTGGGATTGCTTCAAGTTTCTCTCCATTTAGTTTAATGTTATCAACTGGTTTGCTGTATATGGCTTTTACTATGTTTAGGTATGGGCCTTGAAATTCTATTCTTTCCATGACTCTTATCATGAAGGGATGTTGAATTTTATCAAATGCTTTCTCAGCATCTAATGAAATGATCATGTGGATTTTATCTTTCAGTTTGTTTATACAGTGGATTAGGTTGATGGTTTTCTGAATATTAAACCATCCCTGCATGCCTGGGATGAAGCCTACTTGATCATGATGGATGATTGTTTTGATGTGCTCTTGGATTCAGTTTGCAAGAATTTTATTGAGTATTTTTGCATTGATATTCATAACGGAAATTGGTCTGAAGTTCTCTTTCTTTGTTGGGTCTTTGTCTGGTTTAGGTATAAGAGTAATTGTGGCTTCATAGAAGGAATTCGGTAGTGCTCCATCTGTTTCAATTTTGTGGAATAGTTTGGATAGTATTGGTATGAGGTCTTCCATGAAGGTCTGATAGAATTCTGCTCTGAAGCCATCTGGACCTGGGCTCTTTTTGGTTGGGAGACCTTTAATGACTGCTTCTATTTCCTTAGGAGTTATGGGGTTGTTTAACTGGTTTATCTGTTCCTGATTTAACTTCGGTACCTGGTATCTGTCTAGGAAATTGTCCATTTCCTGCAGATTTTCAAGTTTTGTTGAATATAGGCTTTTATAGTAGGATCTAATGATTTTTTGAATTTCCTCTGATTCTGTAGTTATCTCTCCCTTTTCATTTCTGATTTTGTTAATTTGGACACACTCTCTGTGTCCTCTCGTTAGTCTGGTTAAGGAGTTATCTATCTTGTTGATTTTCTCAAAGAACCAGCTTTTGGTTCTGTTGATTCTTTGTATAGTCCTTTTTGTTTCTACTTGGTTGATTTCAGCTCTGAGTTTGATTACTTCCTGCCTTCTACTCCTCCTGGGTGTATTTGTTTCTTTTTGTTTTAGAGCTCTTAGGTGTGCTGTCAAGCTGCTGATATATGCTCTCTCCTGTTTCTTTCTGCTGGCACTCAGAGCTATGGGTTTTCCTCTTAGCACAGCTTTCATTGTGTCCCATAAGTTTGGGTATGTTGTACCTCCATTTTCATTAAATTCTAAGAAGTCTTTAATTTCTTTCTTTATTTCTTCCTTGACCAGGTTATTTTTGAGCAGAGCACTGTTCAACTTCCACGTATATGTGGGTGTTCTTCCCTTATTGTTATTGAAGACCAGCTTTAGGCCGTGGTGGTCTGATAGCACACATGGGATTATTTCTATCTTTCTGTATCTATTGAGGCCTGTTTTATGACCAACTGTATGGTCAGTCTTGGAGAAAGTACCTTGAGGTGGTGAGAAGAATGTATATCCTTTTGTTTTAGGCTAGAATGTTCTATGAATATCTATTAAGTCCATTTGGTTCATGACTTCTCTTAGTCTGTCTATGTCTCTGTTTAATTTCTGTTTCCATGATCTGTCCATTGATGAGAATGGGGTGTTGAAATCCCCTACTATTATTGTGTGAGGTGCGATGTGTGCGTTGTGCTTTAATAAGGTTTCTTTTATGTATGTAGGTGCCATTGTATTTGGAGCATAGGTATTTAGGATTGAGAGTTCATCTTGGTGGATTTTTCCCTTGATGAATGTGAAGTGTCCTTCCTTATCTTTTTTAATGACTCTTGGTTGAAAGTCAATGTTATTTGTTATTAGAATGGCAACTTCAGCTTGTTTCTTCAGACCATTTGCTTGCAAAATTGTTTTCTAGCCATTTACTCTGAGGTAGTGTCTGTCTTTGTCTCTGAGGTGTGTTTCCTGCTTGCAGCAAAATACTGGGTCCTCTTTACTTATCCAGTCTGTTAGTCTATGTCTTTTTATTGGGGAATTGAGTCCATTGATGTTGAGAGATATTAAGCAATAGTGATTGTTGCTTCCTGTTATTTTCATATTTGGATGTGAGATTATGTTTGTGTGCTTTTCTTCTCTTTGTTTTGTTGTAAGACGATTAGTTTCTTGCTTTTTCTAGGGTGTAGCTTGCCTCCTTGTGTTGGGCTTTACCATTTATTATCCTTTGTAGAACTGGATTTGTAGAAAGATATTATGTAAATTTGGTTTTGTCATGGAATATCTTGCTTTCTCCATCAATGGTAATTGAGAGTTTTGCTGGATACAGTAACCTGGGCTGGCATTTGTGTTCTCTTAGGGTCTGTAGGACATCTGTCCAGGATCCTCTGGCTTTCATAGTCTCTGGTGAGAAGTCTGGTGTAATTCTGATAGGTCTGCCTTTATATGTTACTTGACCTTTTTCCCTTACTGCTTTTAATATTCTTTCTTTGTTTGTGCATTTGGTGTTTTGACTATTATGTGACAGGAGGAGTTTCTTTTTTGGTCCAATCTATTTGGAGTTCTGTAGGCTTCTTGTATGTTTATGGGCATCTCTTTCTTTAAGTTAGGGAAGTTTTCTTCTATGATTTTGTTGAAGATAGTTACTGGTCCTTTGAGCTGGGAGTCTTCACTCTTTTCTATAACTATCATCCTTAGGTTTGATCTTCTCATTGTGTCCTGGATTTCCTGTATGTTTTGGAACAGTGGCTTTTTCCGTTTTACATTATCTTTAACAGTTGTTTTGATAATTTCTATGGAATCTTCTGCTCCAGATATTCTCTCTTCTATCTCTTGTATTCTGTTGGTGATGCTTGAATCTACGGCTCCTTGTCTCTTCCTTTGGTTTTCTATATCAAGGGTTGTCTCCCTTTGTGCTTTCTTTATTGCTTCTATTTCCATTTTTAATTCCTTCACCTGTTTGATTGTGTTTTCCTATAATTCTTTCAGGGATTTTTGTGATTCCACTCTATAGGCTTCTACTTGTTTCTTTATGTTTTCCTGCGTTTCTCTAAGGGAATTCTTTATGTCTTTCTTGAAGTTCTCCATTATCATGATCAAATATGATTTTAAATCTAGATCTTGCTTTTCTGGTGTGTTTGAATATTCAGTGTTTGCTTTGGTGGGAGAATTGGGCTCCGATGATGCCATGTAGTCTTGGTTTCTGTTGCTTGGGTTCCTGCGCTTTCCTCTTGCCATCAGGTTGTCCCTGGTGTTACCGTGTTCTGCTATTTCTGACAGTGGCTAGACTGTCTGTCCTATAGGCCTGTGTGTCAGGAGTGCTGTAGACCTGTTTTCCTGTTTTCTTTCAGCCAGTAATGGGAACAGGGTATTCTGCTTTCAGGCATGTAGTCTTTCCTGTCTACTGGTCTTCAGCTGTTCCTGTGGGCGTGTGTCCTGAGTCCACCAGGCAGGTCACTTGGAGCAGAAAAGTTGGTCTTACCTCTGGTCTCAGGCCTGAAGCCGCTCCTCAGGGGCTGTGTTTCAGCTCTCTGTGAGGGCAGCAACCAGAAGGGCCTGTCCCACCTTTTCTCAGGTCCCTGTGCACAGGGGTCCCAGATGGCACTAGACGTTTTCCTCTAGAGTCAGAAATATGGGCAGAGTGTAGTCTCTTCTGGCTTCCCAGGCATGTCTGCCCTTCTGAAGGTTTAGCTCTCCCTTCCACGGGATTTGGGTGCAGGGAACTGTTTGACAGGGTCTCTTCAGATCCGGGTGGTGTCTGGACCGCAGGGGACCTGAAGTTTTAGTGCCTTTATCTTACTCTTCCCAGGGACCCTATACAGTTTCCTCTTGGGGCAGGGATGTGGGCAAGGGTGGGCAGTACTGGCAGTCTCTCCTGCCCTGCAGTCTCAGGAGTGCCCACCTGTCTGGGTGATGCGCTTTCTCTCCCATGGGGTTTGGGAGCAGGGAGCTGTGTGCCTGGATCAGCGAGGTTCCTCTCTGGATTTCTAAAGACCATGATTTCTCAGTCTAGACAGTAGGAAATCTCTGACCCTCTCATTGGGTCCATTCTCTCGCTGTGATCCTGCTCTCCAGAGCAGGTTCATATCTTAGGACTATTGGCGACTAGCAATTTGTTCAACTCTTGCCTGCCGTGTATTAAACACCATTTCCCATCTCTGGACACCCTGAGTGACAGGAAACAGTATAGATGTTTGTTGTGTGTAAGTGAACTGTTAAAAGTTTCTGTCTAGCCCGCGTGTTTCAACTTGTGATGATGACTTTGGGGTCAGTTACCGCCTTTTCTGTAAGCTGTCAGGTGTTAACTCTGGTTCTCTGCTTTGAGGTATTTCTTTTACAGTGAGCCACAGCTCAAGCAAACGAATTGGACTCTTGCCAGGTTCCTATAATGAAAGCACCAGGGAAAGTGCTACCAAGGAAACTGTGATATTCACCTGTACAATTACAGGGGAAGGACCTATTATGACTCCATTAGTCACAAAGGACTCTTTGCACTCTTCCTTCTCCCTCATGTTTCCTGCTTCAGCTTCACGGTGCTGCTTGAGATGAATTAAATCTGTGTAACTGGAATAGAACCAGCTCGAGTTATGCCTCCTTTTCTTCCCTCCGCTCCCCATCCTCTTTCTTTCTTTTTGTTGTTTTGAGACAAGGCTTGCTGTTTCTCAGGCTTATTTCAAACTCTCTTTTCAGCTGAAGATGACTTTGAACTTTTTTTAAATTTACTTATTTATTTTTATTGGATTTTTTATTTACATTTCAAATGTTAACCCCTTTCTTCCACCCAACCACCCACCCTTTCCTGCCTCCCTGCCCTGACATTCCCCAACACTGGGGAGTCCAGCCTTGGCAAGACCAAGGGCTTCTCCTCCCTCTGGTGCCCAACAAGGCCATTCTCTGATACATATGCAGCTGGAGCCATAGGTCTGTCCATGTGTATTCTTTGGGAATGGTTTAGTCCCTGGGAATTCTGGTTGGTTGGTATTGTTGTTCTTATGGGGTTGAAAACCCCTTCGGCTCCTTCAATCCTTTCTCTAACTCCTCCAATGGGGACCCCATTCTCAGTTCAATGGTTGTCTGCTAGCATTTGCCTCCGGATGCTCTGGCAGAGCCTCTCAGGAGACAGCTATATCAGGCTTCTGTCAGCATGCACTTCTTGGCATCAGCAATATTATCTGGGTTTGGTGGCTGTATGTATATGGGCTGGATCCACAGGTGGGGTAGGCTCTGAATGGCCATTCCTTCAGTCTCTGCTCCAAACTTTGTCTCCATATCTCCTCCTGTGAATATTTTTGTTCCCCCTTCTAAGAAGGCCTGAAGTGTCTGCACTTTAGTTGTCCTTCTTGTTGACCTTCATGTGGTCTGTGGATTGTATCTGAGTAATCCAAACATTTGGGCAAATGTCCACTTATCAGTGAGTGCATATCATGTGTGTTTTTTCTGTGATTGGGTTACCTCACTCAGGATGATGTTTCTAGTTCCATCCATTTGCCTATGAATTTCATGAGGTCATTGTTTTTAATAGCTGAGTAGTACTCCATTGTGTAGATGTACCACATTTTCTGTATCCATTCCTCTGTTGAAGGACATCTGGTTCTTTCCAGCTTCTGGCTATTATAAATAAGGCTGCTATGAACATAGTGGAGCATGTGTCTTTGTTATATGTTGGAGCACTTTTGGATATTTGCCCAGGAGTGCTATAGCTGGGTCTTCAGTTAGTACTATGTCCAATTTTCTGAGGAACCTGCAGACTTATTTCCAGAGAGGTTGTAACAACTTGCAATCCCACCAACAATGGAATGTTCCTCTTTCTCCACATCCTTGCCAGCATCTGATGTTGCCTGAGTTTTTGACCTGAGCCATTCTGACTGGTGTGAGGTGGAATCTCAGGGTTGTTTTGATTTGTATTTCCCTGATGACTAGGGATTTTGACCATATCTTTAGGTACTTCTCAGCCATTCAATATTCCTTATCTGAGAATTCTTTGTTTAGTTCTAGTGCCCCATTTTTAAAATTGGGTTATTCGATTTTCTGGAGCCTAATTTTTTGGGTTCATTGTATATATTGCATATTAGTCCTGTATCAGATGTAGGATTGATAAAGATCTTTTCCCAATCTGTTGGCTGCCCTTTTGTCCTAATGACAGTGTCCTTTGCCTTGCAGAACCTTTGTAAATTTATGAGGTTCCATTTGTTGATTCTTGAATCTTAGAGAATAAGCTATGGGTGTTTGCTTAGGAAATTTTCCCCTGTGCTCATGTGTTCAAGGCTCTTCCCCACTTTTTCTTCTATTAGTTTCAATGTATCTGATTTTATGTGGAGGTCCTTGATCCACTTGGACTTGAGCTTTGTACAGGGTAATAAGAATGGATCAATTTGCATGCCTCTACATGCTGACCTCCAGTTGAACCAGCACCATTTGCTGAAAATGCTTTTTTCCCACTGGATGGTTTTAGCTCCTTTGTCAAAGACCAAGTGGCCATAGGTGTGTGGGTTCATTTCTGGGTCCTCAGTTCTATTCTACTGATTTACCTACTTGTCTCTGTATCAAGGCCATACAGTTTTTATCACTATTGCTCTCTAATACACCTTGAGGTCAGGGACAGTGATTTCCCCCAGAAATTCTTTTATTGTTGAGAATAGTTTTCACTATCCTGTGTGTTTCATTATTCCAGTTGAATTTGCAAATTGCTCTTTCTAACTCTGTGGGGAATTGAGCTGGAATTTTGATGGGGATTGCATTGAATCTGTAGATTGCTTTTGGCAAGATGGCCATTTTTACAATATTAATCCTGCCAATCCATGAGCATGGGAGATCTTTCCATTTTTTGAGATCTTCAATTTTTTTCTTCAGAGACTTGAAGTTCTTGTCATACAGACCTTTTACTTGGTTAGAGTCATACTGAGGTATTTTATGTTATTTGTGACTATTGTGAAGGGGGTCATTTCCCTAACTTCTTTCTCAGCCTGTTTATTCTTTGAGTAGAAGAAGGCTACTGATTTTTTTGAGTTAATTTTATATCCAGCCACTTTGCTGAAGTTGTTTATCAGGCTCAGTTGTTCTCTGGTGGGACTTTTGGGGTCACTATCATATCATTTCCAAATAGTGATATTTTGACTTCTTCCTTTCCAATTTGTATCCCTTTGACCTCCTTTTGTTGTCTGATTGCTCTGGCTAGGACTTGGAGTACTATATTGAATAAGTAGGGAGAGAGTGGGCAGCCTTGTCTAGTCCCTGATCTTAGTGGGATTGCTTCAAGTTCCTCTTCATTTAGTTTGATGTGGCTACTGGTTTTACTGTATTTGGGTATGGGCCTTGAATTCCCGATCTTTCCAAGACTTTTCACATGAAAGGGTGTTGAATTTTCTCAAATGCTTTCTCAGCATTTAATGAGATAATCGTTTACTTTTTTTCTTTGAGTTTGTTTACATAGTGGATTACATTGATGGATTTCTGTATATCGAACCATCCTTGCATTCCTGAGATGAAGCTCACTTGATCATGATGGATGATTGTTTTGATGTGTTCTTGGATTTGGTTTGCAAGAATTTTATTGAGTATTTTGGCATCGATATTCATAAGGAATATTGGTGTGAAGTTCTCTTTCTTTGTTGGGTCTTCGTGTGGTTTAGATATAAGTGCAATTATGGCTTCATAGAAGGAATTGGGTTGTGTTCCTTCTGTTTCTATTTTGTGGAATAGTTTGAAGGGTATTGGTACTAGGTCTTTGAAGGTCTAATAGAATTATGCACTAAATCCATCTGATCTTGGGCTTCTTTTGGTTGGAATATTTTAATAACTGCTTCTCTTTCTTTAGTAGTTATAGGACTGTTTAAATTGTTTATCTGCTCCTGATTTAACTTTAGTACCTGGTATCTGTCTAGAAAATTGTCCATTTTATGAATATCTTCCAGTTTTGTTGGATATAGCCTTTTGTAGTAGCATCTGATGATTTTTTTTTAATTTTCTCTGATTCTGTTGTTATGTCTCCCTTTTCATTTCTGATTTTGTTAATTTGGATACACTGTCTGTGCCCTCTTGTTAGTCTGACTAAGGGGTAATCTATCTTGTTGATTTTCTCAAAGAACCAGCCCCTGGTTTTGTTGATTCTTTGTATAGTTCTTATTGTTTCTACTTGGTTGATTTCAGCCCTGACTTTGATTATTTCCTGTCATCTACTCCTCCTGCTTCTTTTTGTTCTAGAGCTTTGAGGTGTGCTCTCAAGCTGTTAGAGTATGCTCTCTCCAGTTTCTTTTTGGAGGCACTCGGAGCTATGATTTTTCCTCTTAGCACTGCTTTCATTGTGTCCCACAAGTTTTCATATGTTGATCCTTCATTTTCATTAAATTCTTAAAAAGTCTTTAATTTCTTTCTTTATTTCTTCCTTACCAAGTTATCATTGAGTAGAGCTTTGTTCAACGTCCATGTATATATGGGCTTTCTGTCATTTTTGTTGTTATTGAAGACCAGTCTTTGTCTGTGGTGACTGATAGGATGCATGGGATTATTTCAATATTCTTGTGTCTGTTGATACCTGTTTTGTGAATGATTATATGGTTAGTGTTGGAGAAGGGACCATGAAGTCCAGAGAAGAAGGTATATTGTTTTGTTTTAGGATGAAATGTTCTATAGATATCTGTTAATTCCATTTGGTTCATAACTTCTGTTTACTTTCTCCGTGTCTCTGTTTAGTTTCTGTTTCCATGACCTGTCCATTACTGACAGTGGGGTGTTGAAATCTCCAACTATTATTGTATGAGGTGCAATGCATGATCTGAGCTTTAGTAAGGTTTATTTATGAATGTAAGTGCTGTTACATTTGGAGAATAGATATTTGGGATTGAGAGTTCATCTTGGAGGATTTTTCCTTTGGTGAATATGAAGTGTCCGTCCTTATCTTTTCTGATAACTTTTGGTTGAAAGTCAATTTTGATCGATATTAGAATAGCTACTGCAGCTTGTTTCTGGGGATCATTTGCTTGGAAAAATTTTTTCCAGCCTTTATTCTGAGGTAGTATCTATCTTTGTCACTGAAGTGTGTTTCCTGTATGCAGCAAATTATTGGGTCCTCTTTTTGTATCCAGTCTGTTAGTCTATGTCTTTTTATTAGGGAATTGAGTCTATTGATCTTAAGAGATATTGAGGAATTGGCATTGTTGTTTCCTGTTACTTTTGTTATTAGAAGTGGAATTAAGTTTGTGTGGCTATGTTCTTTTGGGTTTGTTGCAAGAAGATTACTTTCTTGCTTTTTCTAGGGTGTAGTTTCCCATCCATGTTGGAGTTTTCCATCTACTATGCTTTGTAGGGCTGTATTTATGGAAAGATATTATGTAAGTTTGGTTTTGTCATGGAATAGCTTGTTTTCTCCAGCTATGTTAGTCGAGAGTCTTGCTGGATATAGTATCCTGGGCTGGCATTTGTGTTCCCTTAGGGTCTGAATGACATCTGTCCAGGATCTTCTGGTTTTTATAGTCTCTGGTGGGAAGTGTGGTGTAATTCTGATAGGTCTACCTTTACATGTTCCTTGACCTTTTTCCATTAGTTCTTTTAATATTCTTTCTGTGTTTTGTGCATTTGTTGTTTTGACTATTATGTGACAGGAGGAATTTCTTTTCTGGTCCAATCTATATGGAGTTCTGTAGGCTTCTTATACGTTTATGGGCATCTCTTTCTTTTGGTTAGGGAAGTTTTCTTCTATAATTTTGTTGAAGATATTTACTGGCCCTTTAAGTTGGGAATCTTTGCTGTCTTCTATACCTATTATCCTTAGGATTAATTTTATTAGGTCATAGATATCCTGGATGTTTTGGTTGGGGAGCTTTTTTCCACTTTACATTATGTTTGACAGTTGTGTCAATGTTTTCTATGGTGTTTTTGCTCCTGAGATTCCTTCTTTTATCTCTTGTATTCTGTAGTGATGCTTGCATCTATGACTCCTGATCTCTTTCCTAGGTTTTCTATCTCCAGGATTGTCTCCCTTTGTGATTTCTTTATTATTTCTATTTCCATTTAGATCCTAGATGGTTTTGTTCAATTCCTTTACCTGTTTGGTTGTGTTTTTCCTGTAATTTTTAAAGAGTTTTTTGTGTTTCTTCTTTAAGGGCTTCTACTTCTTTACCTGTGTTGTCCTGTATTTCTTTAAGGAGTTATTTATGTCCTTCTTAAAGTCGTCTGTCATCATCATGATGTGCCATTTTAAATCCAAATCTTGCTGGCTTTTCTGGTGTGTTGGAATATCCAGTATTGGCTTTGGTGGGGAAACTTTTGGTGGGCTGTGATGATGCCAAGTAGTTAGGTTTATTCCTAGATACTTTTCTGATTCATTTTGATTGTCAACCTAGAGCCACCTAGGAAGAAGGAACCTCAATTGAAGAACTGCCTTGATCAGAATGGCCTGAGTCTGTATTGTCTTTGACAGACTGTCTTGATTGATGGTTGATGTGGGCGGGCTTAGCCCACTGTGGTTGACACTCTCCTTAGGCAGGTAGGCATTGTCTGTATAAGAAAGCTAGCTCTGATCATAAGCCAATGAGTGAGCTAGTAATCAGTATTCCTCCATGGTTTCTGCTTCCATTTCTACTTGAATTCCTGACCTGGGAAATGTAAGCTGAAATAAACCCTTTCCACCTCTAAATAGATTTTGGCTAAGGTAGCCATCACAGCACCAGAAAAGGAAACTAGAATGGTACTTTCATTTTCTTTTTGGAATATTACAAATAGAATGTTTTTCCTAGTTTTACTCTTTGTCACTTCATCATTGGTATGTGTGAACAGTCATCATTGTTGTATGCTGATTTTGTATCCTGCAACTAGACTAAAGGTGCTTATTAGATAAAACATCAATTTATTCCTGGTTTCCCAGGTTTTGGAATGTAAGTTTTCAGCATATATACCAATGGTAATCTGAATTTTACTGGACTTTCTTGTAAGAATACTCTTTTCATTCTTAATTTTGTTAATCTGGCTCTTTCTCTCTTTATAAAATTTGTCTGGCTAAGGATTTGCCAATCTTGTTCATTGTTCTGAGTTTCTTTCTGAGAACATTTTTTTTCCCTTTTCTTTTTTTAGGAGCTGGGGACCGAACCCAGGGCCTTGCGCTTGCTAGGCAAGCGCTCTACCACTGAGCTAAATCCTCAACCCCCTGAGAACATTTTCTATCAGCCTCATCTTTCATAACAGTGTCTCTTCCAGTGGGTTTGTTGCTTCCTGCAAGGACCCGGGTGATCTCAGGAAGAGGTATGAAGACCTCTGCCCAGTATTTCTATGGTCTTATTGGAGAAAGAATTCAGAGAGGAGACAGGGCAAGGGATTTGGAGAGAGCTTTTATTACACAGCTAAAATACTCAAGAGACTCTTGTGTTCTCAGAGTGAGTCACATAGCCAGCTTCGGCAGCTCATCTAAGAGAAAATTTTAATGAATATTGATGGGATTACGTTGGATTAGGGGTACAGAGATTCTGAAATTGGGCAGAGTGTTTTCCATACCGTTGGAATAGGGCTTACTCCACATATAGGGTTTTGTCCACATATAGGGTTTTCAGATGCACCAAGACATTAGATGCATGATGGGAACAGACGACACTATTGATGTCATTGTAATGAAGCAAAAGACTGTCATGTTAGAGGCCATGTGAACCTCATTTGGTTCTAGTGAGGCATCATCATCCTGGGCTGGGACCTGCTGAAATCGCTCAGCCATCTAGTCCGACTTTGGTTGTCTAGCCTACTTCAGGCACACCCACAGTGGGTTCTGTTCCTTACCCTTCTTCTGGAGACTCCACACCACAGCTATAACATGAGGTACTTACTATGTGCAGAATCTCGAGTTCCTCTTTCCTTCCTTCCAGCACTTAAAGACTTTCTTTGCATAATTGGCATGGGTTTGGATGAATCCTCCGTGTACTGTCTAACACTGGAGCTGTTTCTTTATGTACACATACATCTCGCTGCAGTCTTCTCTATGTTTTTTTGCTTCTTCTAAGATATTTTTATTCCAGCCAGAATCTACATTGCCCAGGCTGTGGTATCTTGCGATCCTCCCACCTCAGCCTTTCAAGTGCTATGATTACAGTTGAGTCCTTGAGTGTGTTTTCTTAGTCCCTGTCCTTCATAGGCTAGTTTTGTAAGTATTTTTTCTTTTAAGTTTATCTTGCTTGGAGTCTGCTGAATTTCTTAAACTTGTGAATTTACATATCTTTCGTCAGTTTTGAGAAGTGTTTGGTAATACTATCTTCAAATATTTAACCTGTTCTAGTGTTCTCTTTTTGTCTTATGAATACAATGACGATGAGATTCCTCCGAATTCCCTATGCCTCTTCACCTAATTCTAAAAGCATCATGATGTCGGTTTAACAGATTAGCTAATTTCTACTGATCTATTTTGAAGTTTATTGACATCTTCTTTTGTTTCTCCATTTGCTATGGTGCCTGCATTTGTGCCAAAAGTAAATTTGAAATATTCTCATCTTTAATTCTCAATTTCCCTTTTTGCTTTTAAGGAAACAGTCTTTTGGCTAATATCATCTGTATGTTTTTCCAGCGAATGTGCTCACATACACAAGATACAGGAACATGGCCATGTTTGCTTTTTGTTATTGATTCCTATCATGGCTTTTGTTTGGTCTTTTCTTTTCTGTGCCTCGTAGGTTTGGCCTTTTGTATTTTATTCCTCATGTTTTCCTGTCTGCATTGGGAATTCCCTTTCCTGTACTTGCACAGGTAGTTCTGTCCTCGACAGTGTCAGACCAGAGACATGACTTGGAGCCCCAGATGAACTATGAACCTCCCCCAAAAAGTCTTCTTCAGTTGTGTTGAATAACTTGAATAATGTTAAAAATTCACAGTTACTGCTGTACTTTGACATTCTTAAGTAATAGCTTTTTTTTTTTTAATCCTAAGCATCTGTAGAGCCAGATGCTATGTGGGAGAAATTTAGCACACATCTCTTACCTCTCAAGATTTTAAGCCTGATTATTACGGAGGATAGCCTTCATAATTATAATGACATGCCTTATCAAAACTTCATAGTTACATAGGCCAGATGGAAGATGAATTAAATTGTTTTATTACCCATGGGTCAATAGAACAAGTAATTCATTAACACAATCCCCCTCTTCATAGAGGTTTTGGCAGTATCTGCAAGGTTGATATATTAACAATATTCATTCATTCTGCAATCATGCCTCCAAAAGGGGTTTGTTGATCATCTCTTGTGTGTCAGGTGATAGCAAAGGACACTGGAATAAAGTTGAGGCTTTGATGAGTTGAGTGTAGACTTCAGGTAGCAGTTCCAGGAAGTCACTCAATGAGGATCTCATGTTGTGGGTCCATATCTCTGTTAGGTAACAACTGTAGCAGGAGTTCTATGACAGTGAAGCTTAATATGCTAATCTCAGCTTCACCAATGAGTCACAGCTGTCCACAAGTATGGTCTGTGATTGCTTTGAGGATAGAGAACCTGGTTTTTGTTATTTTACTGACATGAAATTGAAACATGGAGTCCGAATAGTTTTATCAAGGTCTCACAGTTAGGACTCAAACTCATAACCACAGTGATTTATCTGCTGCTTATTATCATGAGGGAACAGAGTCAACGAGAATTACTGTGAAAACATGGGTTTTGGGGGGGGGAGCAATAGTTTTTTCCTTAAATGTTAGAAAATAAATATTGTGCGAAAACTCAGATTGCCTATTATTTTAATCCTAACAAGCTAATCTATATAAAATTGAATATAGTAAATGAATGTTGAAGACACCATCCGTGGGGGTGACTAAACCTCAGTTCAAGGAAGGTGAGTCGTAGACAGCTGCAGAAGACAGCCTTGAGACATGGTGAGTTAGGGCAGGCTTTGAATTCATCTAATGCTGCATATGTTTGAAAGCACTTTGGGCCAGTTTCCTACCTCAACTACTATCAAAATTTTTGTCAGCATTCTTGTTTGTTAAGACAGGGGAAGTTGCCAGTGTTAGGAGTTAAGATGTCCCATATGAACTCAAGTAAGACTATTGAAGAATTTCTGACAGATAAAAGCTAGTCGCATACTTTAGGAACTTGAGAACAGGTTTTCCCACCTTTAAAGGAGTTTTCCTTAGCCCTCTGTTGACATATACCTGTGGCAGCTATCAGCATATCAAAACCCATGCTGGCCTCCAGGCTTCCTCAGTATCACAAGCACTTGCTGAATAGTTCAAAGTTCACCCTGGCCCTTCAGCAACCCTCCTCCCCAGCTACTCATCCTTCTAATAATCCACATAATTCACCCATCCCCCACTCTATCTCTTGCTGTCTTCTTGCTCGCTTGCTAGACTCTGTTCTCTATTGTCTTGCTGTTTTTATTATTCTCTAGTGCTCTCCTAATTCTCCTAATAACTAGGGTCCTAACTATGTCCCATCAGTTTCTCTTTCTCTTTAATCCCAGCAATTTGGAGGCAGGGAGAGCTCTGTGAGTTCAAGGACAGCCTGGTTTACAATGTGAGTTCCATCCAGAGCTATGTAGAGAGACTGTTTCAAGAAACAATAACCAAACCAAACCAAACTAAACCAAACCAAACCAAACCAAACCAAAAAGCTCCCTCCCCATAATGGAGTGGTCATGTCAGTAGTTTTTGTTTTATCAAAAACTTCCATATACCATTCTTTCCTGCTTTCTCTCTTCCCTAGCCCTGGCCATGTTCGGTTTGTATCTCTTTTTCTTTGCTCTGTGCTCTTCCAGATAACTGGATATTTTCTCTCTCTTGTTCACACTAAAATTCTTCCCACCTAACACTGGGGTGGTCCTGTTGGCAGTTTCTTACTGCATCCCCTCCCAGACAGCCAGATGTTCCACACATCTGTATTAACACCTGGGAGACAGAGGAAGAAGGATAAAGTTCAAGGCTAGCCTTAGCAACACAACAAATTTGAAGCCAGCCTGGGCGACATGAGACTCCCTCTCAAAAAGCTCAAAATCATAAGAAAATACAAAACAGGCACAGCTAAGATCACTTCCTCTTCCTCCTCCTTCTCCTCTTCCTTCTTTAAATCCTCAAAAAGTTCTAAACCACACAGCACATTCTTGCAAGTGAGTCACAGAGGGTGACCTAGCTGGGCACACGCAGTCCACATGTACTGTGTCCAAGTTTGAGTTGGCTAGATCTTAGCCATTGTTTTCATCCCTCAGGGTTGTTCCCTTAGGGAATGGACAGACTTGCACAACCATAATTGGTTCTTATTATGCTGTGGCTGGAATACTGGGAGACTGAACACAATTTATTAATGGTTATGTTCTTCCTGGCTCAGGAGTTGACCTGATAAGGGAGACAGTGAAACAAAGGACAGACTCACAGACACATGTAGAGAAAAGCTGGGGTTGGATAGGCCATCCTCATGTGGTTAGAAAAGCATGCCCTTACCAATTTATTATCTCTGTCTCTCCACCTGCCCTAAGTTTAGTGGCCTCTCCCAACCAGCCCCGCCAAACATCCTTAGCCACCCACCTGTAGAAGAGGCTACAGGTTTAAGCTCTCCCGGAGACCTCACATGACTGCTCCCTTCTTCTTCCTCTAAAGCATGGTGGAAAGCCTCTCTCCTCTGTGTCTGCCTTCTCCTCCTGGGACCCACAAGTCTCACCTGTACCCTCTGCCCAGCAATTAACCCCTGGCCTCCTTTACTGACAAATCAAGAACTAACTGGGAAACAGGATGTTAGCAACAGAACCTTCCCTTACAAAAGTCCTTCTTAAGGTAATGAGAGTCAGACATTTCAACCTCTACCTTTGGGAGACTAAGACTGCAAGACAGCATGCAGGTTCCAGGGCAGCCTTTACTGTGGCCTTGTTTCAAAAGAAGGAAATAAAACATAAACCAAAGGCTATGGATATTTTTAATATAGTGAGAGATAATTTTTTGGTGTGGATTTTTTTTTTACATTGAGGATTTTCACACAGTGGTTTCTTAATCTTTTTATTAATTTTCAGGAGCCAGGATCCATGTTTTTATTTGTTGTGTATTTTTTGAAGACATATTAAGTACTAATTGCTGATTTTAAATAATTTAAATGTTATAATCAGTCTTGATAATTTTTATTCTTTTTAATCTTCATTTTTATTTCAATTTTATAGTGTATTGTTTTTTTATTAATGTTATATGAACTTTTTAGCTTTTGAGTCCCAAAAGTAAACCTTTGTCTTTTAAATATAGCACAGAAAAATCTGCCCTGTAAGATTAACCACATCTCAATGAACCACATTTATCATAAATATGTCTGGACTTGGTCCATGTTGTTATCTGTTTATCCTCTGGTTTTTATACTCTATTTGCAGTTTTAAAAACATTTAATTTCATCTTAACTTTAGCTGTATCTTCTTAAACGATTTTGTGGTTGCTTTGGGGATTTAAAACAACACAAGAGAATTAATTCACAGTACTACGGTGAGATATCAGATTATAGCTTTTGGAGGTTTCAAGTCCAAAATCAGACAGCCCTATTGGATTGGGTGTGTACAAGGGTGATGCCACATGGCAGGGGAATGTGTTGCGTGAGCGCTCACTTCATGTGTCAGAAAACAAATGAAAGTGGGGTGCCTGGAATGGGAAATGGAGAAGGAAGAAAAGTGTATGTGTGTTTTGTGGGGGACTGTATCTCACAGTTCCTTTCAGGGGCAATCCAAGAATGACCTAAGGACCCAACTTGGGATGCCCTGGGGACCAGCCTTTAACATAGGAGCTTTGGGAGATAATTAAGAAGCCAACTGGAGGCAGCAAACTGAACACTTTCAAGGTAATTTAGTATCAAAATCTTACCATTTCCATTACAATGTCCAGAAGTCTTATTTTGTTTTTCCACTTTATGTTTTAGTTACTTTGTAAATGTCGTCCTTATACATTGAACATTCTATCAGACAACACAGTGCTGTTAGGACTTTATAATCCATGCTTTCAACAGTCAGACAGATGTGACAGTTCAAAAGGGCATTCTTGTTGTTCCCTTTTTCTCAGAAGTTCAGGCTTTTCTCCAGGTCATTAGCCTCTGACCTTAAGGACCTGAGTAGCTTTTCTCTGAAGTAGATCCATCGGCGATGAATTCTTAAGTTTTCCTTCATATAAGTGTGCCTTTAAATGAAGAATTCTGAGGTCACAATTCATTTTGCCCTTTAGAACTTGAAAATTTGGTTCCACTTCCTCATGGTCCCCATGTTTTCTGATGAGAACTCTGTAGTCATTCCATTTTGAAATCCTGTACTGGGCTGTGGTGCTTTAAATAAACACAAACCCTATAAACTCGTGTATCTGAATGGTTGTTTTCCAATGGTGGCACTGTTTCAGAAGGTGTGGTTTAAGTGAAAATGTCCCCCATAGGGAGTGGTACTAATTGAAATGATTCAGATGTGTGACCTTGTTGGAGAAAGTGTGTCACTGGAGGTGGGCTTTGGATTTTCAAAAGCCCATGCTAAACCTAGGGCTCTCTCTTCCTGCTGCCTGTGTATCCAGATGATGTGGAGTTCTCAGCCTCTTCTTCAGCACCATGTGTGCCTGCCATGATGACATTGAACAAAACCTCTGAAACTGTAAGCAAGTCCAAATGAAGTGCTTTCTTTCATTAGAGTTGCTGCGGTCATGGAATCTCTTCACAACAACGGAACACTAAGACAGGAAGTATTAGTGGGTGTGTCAATAGGGATGGGCTTTGAGGTTTCAAAAACCCATACAATTTCTAGTTAGCTCTCTCTGCCCCATGCTTGTGCCTCAAGATGTAAGCTCTCAGTTACCACCCCAGTGCCACGCCTGCCTGCCTGTTGCCATGCACCTGGCCATGATGGCCGTGGTGGCCATGGACTGTAACAGTCAAGAAACATGGAGCGTCAAATTAAACAGTTTCCTTCATAAGTTGCCCTGGCTTTTTGTAAGTGTTTTGTCATAGCAATAGAAAAACAACTAAGACATGAGCACATGCTTTCTCTGGCTGCTTTTAAGAGATTTCATTTACTTTTACTGTTCAATGATTTTGTGATGCTGTATCTAGATATATATTTGTAAATAACTTATTATGAATGTAAACAGTGAATTAATCCAATGGCTGTATTTCTTTTCCTTATACTATTCTGTGATAATCACACAGGAAAACTAATATTTATTTAAAACTGCACCTCAATTGTCTGAGCAGTTGAATGATTTACCTTAGCCTGCTATGCTAATCCAGCTATCTCCCAGCCCCATTCCGTGATAGTTACATATTATTGTTGATCTGGGTTTTTGGCCTTCAGGTGTGTTTCCATGATCTCTCTCTGGACCCCTTCCTCATGACTCCAAATCCTCCATCCTCCTCAATGATCTGAATCTCCCTCTCTCCCTCTCTCCTTCCTGTGGCTGGCAGACATCCCATCCTATTCTCTTTTCTGCCCAGCCATCGTGAGACCAACATTTATCGACAATGCAAAGAATAAATGGTAAGCATTGTCTGCACAAACTTGAGACCGGAGATTCTTGGTAGAAGCCTCACAATGCCATGTCTAGATTGAAACAAGATATGAGGGCAGAGAAATCAGCATTTGAATAGCACAAGGGTTAACTTTACATGGCAGATGAAAAATGTGCCTACATACATTTATTTACATTTATCCTGCTTGGAGTTTTCTCACCATTCCAAAACCTGTAGTTCAATCCAAACTGGAAAAGTTTGTGGTAATCACAGTATTACTAGTGTACTGGGTGCTGGTGATCATACCTAGATTTTTGTGCATGCTAAGCACATGCTTGGCCACTGAATTACTGCCCCCCCCCCATTGAGGCTATTCTTCCTTTATCATATGTCCCGTGGCATCTACCCAGGGAGTTATTCGTTTTGGTTTCACCTTTTTTATTCGCAATTATATTTTCTAAAATTTCTGTTTTGATCTCCTTTTCATCTTCTCTTTCTAGAATGGTGTTTTCTAGTTTAACCTCTGTTTTAAAGATGTTCAAGATTGCTCACTTAAAAAATTCAAAGCTTTGGGTCTGGAGAGATGGCTCAGTAGTTAAGAGCACTGACTGCTCTCCCAAAGGTCCTGAGTTCAATTCCCAGCAACATGGTAGCTCATAACCATCTGTAATGGGATCCCATACCCTTTTCTGGTGTGTCTGAAGACAGCTACAGTGTACTCATATACATGAAAATAAATACATCTTTTTTAAAAATTCAAAGCTTTGGCTGATCATTTCTACATTTGTGTCCATGTGTTCCTGGTGACTGAGGACTGTTTCTTTTCCTGTGTGTTAAGATTTCCATGGTCCAAGCCAGGTAATGGTGGCATACACCTTTAATCTCAGCCCAGGCACAGATGGACCTCTGAGTTAGAGTCCAATAGTCTACAGAGTGAGTACCAGGACATCAAGGGCTACACAGAAAAACTCTGTCTAAAAAAAAAAACCCCAAAAACAAACAAACAAACAAACAAAAAAACCCAAAAAGGATTCCCATGATCCTTGATGTGCTCAGTATCTTTCTATTGGTGACTATGATTTTATTTCATTTGATTTGGTAGGCAGTTCCCTATAAAAGTCCAAAGCCCCATGGTTTAACCTCCCTCTCTGGGGAACATTTCCATTGTCAGCTCAATTTCCAGACTTTCAGTGGTACTCATGTTTGTCCCAGGGATATACCCTCCTGGAACAGCCTGAGTCCTAGGAAGATACCTGTCATGACTGTTGTAAGTCTTTGGAAGGCTCATCAGAGCCAGGTCTACCCATGGTCAGTGTACAGGTACTGTTTCCAATTTCCCTTGGAGCATATCTAAAGATAGGGCATCTAGGGGATAAAAGGGGAGGAATTTCTTTACTCTGGTATCTGGTTGTTATTATTGGGAGAATTAATTCCACTGGGCCCTGGTCAACATGTGCCCGGGAAACACTCAGTCATTGTAGTTCACCATTATGCATTGGGGCAACAGCCTCTGTTGCCTCATGTCACCTGGGATGGGCTAGTTGCTCCGGGGACAAAGGTCACAACCATAAGGGCTGATTTTTTGAGGAGTAGGGGAGAGAAGGCTTACCTGAGGAAACCTCTGTTTACCGAGAAAAATTAAATAAAGGTTCCATTTTAAGAAGTGAAGAAAGAGCCCATCAATGATCACAGTGAGTCACAGTCTAACTTCCCTGCACACAAACTGATCTTTGCTATTAAAAATCCTGCTGTAGGGGTTGGGGATTTAGCTCAGTGGTAGAGCGCTTGCCTAGGAAGCGCAAGGCCCTGGGTTCGGTCCCCAGCTCCAAAAAAAAGAACCAAAAAAAAAAAAAAATCCTGCTGTAACCACTGGGCACCACAAAGATACACATAGTCTCCTGAAACGACATCATTCGAAGGATTTCGGAAGTTGAATAACATGTGGGCTTCTTCAAACGCATTTTGGTAAAAGAATGTGTGTTTGTCATGGATATAACTCTGTCCTGAATGGAGTTACAGCAGAATGAACAAGTTCATTGAAAGGTCTTGAAGTGTCAGTTTTCCTGGAAGGAGGATTTCTCAAAGGACTGATCACTGGCCACTCAGGTGAGCTGCAGAAAGCCAGGACTAGCTCAAGAAAGTGTAAAATGGTCATGGAAACTTTCACCAGGCCTTCAGAAAACGTCCAGTCTTGAAAAACAGTGGAGCTAAAGTAGACGTTCATATAACTATTGAGCTCCTACCAGGGGGTCCTAGAGAAGGGACATTGAGCAGTCAGACTGGATCTCAAGGAAGACTAGAAGGCAAACCTCGTGGTTGTAAGCTGTCAGTTAATGGGAAGTCACTGTGGGCAAAGGCCCTGGGGGAAGCCCAGAGCAGTGAGGAGAACAGAGAAAGGATCAGGTGAGGCAGCTTCTGTAGCCCAAGGCTGCCTAGTGTGATCTGTGGCTCCTGTGGGATTGCCTCTTCCTAGGGATGCTCACTGTGAGTGGAGGGGCCTGGCGACTGCAATGGCTGTGTTTATAAACAATGGCATCTGAGGCAACCCAGGGGGACTGGTTTCAGGTGGGCAAGGAGTCAGCCAATGAAGAACAGACATAGACGCAAGGTGATCTTGGATCTGAGTGCAATTTTACTACTCAAGCATCAGACTTTTATAATCACAAAGCAGTGCTGCATATACACAGGAACAGGAGGGACAAAAGTTCTCAGGAACAGTTTTACAATGTTATTAGATATTCATAAATTGGTCCCAACTCTAAGCCATCAGTAAACCATTCATTTGCAAGGCACATGTGAATCTGCCTGGTGTTATCTCTAATGTTTGAGACAGTAGCCAAGTTGGCAAGTCACTCAGTGGTACTTGTGGTCAGCAGTTAATTATGAAATTTTACAGTAACCTTCTTCTTTTTGCTTTGTGAGCTGACAAATCAGATTCATAGTATATAGGCTTCTTTCTAATTTCTTCTAATATATTTAATTCTAACACTAACTCTACTTAGGGACTATTGTAACTGTGTAATGATACTATCTTTATTCTCATTAAATAATAAACACCATGGGGGTCATGATTGTGCCAATTTCTCCATAAATGGGAGTGACTAATATGATACCTTTTCTCCATTGTGATTGATCCATTGATTCCCAGAACCATCATAAACTCCTGTATATGGCAAGGGATCAAGGGGAGCATGCTGTGGCCCCATCCTGCTTACAGGGGGGAAACCACCATCTCCCTGCTATAAGCCATTGCCATCTGCCATCCATGAATTTCTTAGGAATGCCACAAAGCCCCCTCTTTTTAGAGATTTCAGGGTCTTATTAAGGAAACTCATAAGAGTGAGTGACTAGATTAATTTCCTGTCTAACCATCCCCACTTTTTTAAAAAAAGATTTATTTATTTATTTAATGTATAGGAATACACTGTAGCTGTCTTCAGACACACCAGATCTCATTACAGATGGTTGTGAGCCACCATGTGGTTGCTGGGAATTGAACTCAGGACCTCTGGAAGAGCAGTCAGTACTCTTAACTGCTGAGCCATTTCTCCAGCCCCCCATCCCCACTTTTTAGGGCTATATGTCTTTACAGGGGGTTCTAGTAACAATTCTTACTGCTGTAGCTTAGTCAAAAGTCCCTATTCCATAGGATAAATGGTGACATTTGCCCACAGAAAGGCCAAATCCAAAATAGGGTCAGTTGTTATCTCTGTTGCACTTTCTGTAATCTTTCTTCGTCCATGGGAGAATAGTAGAGCAGAATGTGCCCTGAGCAAAAGTACAAAGGGTAGAAATGAGATAGCAAGAAAAGATGTTCCAAGCATGGCAGCCATGACATGTGAAGCATGTATCCTTCTGAGAGCACAGCCAACCCCTCCAGGAGACTGAGTTCCTTCAAGTCGTCACCTCGAGTGAGTGTGCCGGGTTTCGCCCAGTCACAGACTCTACTGGAGGGAGTGTGGCAGGCATCCTAGGTCCAGAAGGGACTTCGGTTGCCTTTTGTCTATTATTCGCCCTTCCCTGCCCTGGAAACATCCCTAACTGGCCACTAGTGCATCATTTCCAAAGACAGTAAATAAAGACCAACTGGGTTATTTCCATCTCATGGGTCTGTACCTGTGGATCCAACCAACCACAGATCAAAAACATTTGTGAAATCAAAACCGAACCTGTACTAAACATGTATGTACTTTTCTCTTCATTAGTCCCTCACCAATACAGTCTATCTAATATTTGTATTTTATGTATAAGTGAATGTGCGTGTGTATACATATATATGTATATAGAAGTATCTCTCTCTCTCTCTCTCTCTCTCTCTCTCTCTCTCTCACACACACACACACACACACACACACACACACACACACACACACACGTGGTATTATAGCCAATGCATGGACTATTTAAGATACATAGGATGACATAGATAGGTTCTATGTAAACACTGCTCCATTTTCTATAATGGAGTTGAATTGGTATCTATGTGGGCTTCTGTGTTTATTTCCCTGTGGACTTCTAGGGACAACTTTTTCATATGACTTTTTTGAGGCATAATATAAAAGTTGAGGACAAGGAGCTTGGTATATCCAGCAGTCTGAACAGAAAGAAGTGAATCCTAATTAATGCCTGAGGGGCAGAAATACAGCTGCTGTGAGAACACACAGGAGCCCACCAGCCTTCAAACCATCCTTCCTGAACACGGAGGAAAGGCAGCCTTGGGAGACAGTCTCTCCTGCTCATCTGTTCAGTAATTTGTCTCCCTTTCCCCAAACCTTCCAGAGTCAGTCAGAAGTCCCTCTACTGTCACCTAGTGACAACAACCACCAGTAACTTTACACTTTTAGGGGAAAACAACTACATTCCATAAGAAAGCTTGCAATTCTCCTCTAGTGCTCTATTTCTACTAAAAATTAAAAAAAATATGCTGTAAAAATTTAAAAGATCTTCCCTGTAATAAATTTGTCTTCACTTTCAAAACCTTAAAATTGTATAATAGGAGAAAGAGGACAATTCATAGGAAAGTTTAGATGGGATGAGGATGGGGTGGGGGAGGGGATGGGGATAGAGGTGGGGGTGGGGATCGTAGAGATGGAAGGATAGGGCAGAGGTGGGGACAAACAGCACTGAAGATGTTTGAGAAAGGTATGTGGCAGATTATTTTATTAGCTGGGGTTCTCTAGAGGAACAAAACTGATAGAATAAAAGAAAAACACATGTGAACTTATTAGAGTGGCTTACAGACTATTCCAACTATCTGCTGCTTTGGTCTGTGTGACAATTCCGACCGCTTGGTAATAGTCCAACTATTTGCTGCTTTGGTCTGTGTGACAATTCCGACCGCTTGGTAATAGTCCCAACTGTTTCCACAATAGCTATCTCCTGACAGAAAGTCCAAGAATGCAGTAGCTTTAGGTTTAGACTGGACACCTCGGACATTCTTCAGTATATGATGAAGAACAGGGGTCGAGTTCTAGTGAAGGGATGAACTTGCCAGCAGGAGAGGACAAGCAGGCAAAGAGCAAGAGCTTCCTTCTGTCCTTTATATAGGCTGCCACTAGGAGGTGTGGCCCAGATTTAGGGTGGGTCTTGAATGATCCAATCAAGAAAAACCACTCACAGTTATACCCAGCAGGTTGGGTTTTGGTTAACTCCTTATAGTCAAGTAGACAAACAGTAAGCCACCACATTACTATATTATATATGTCTGCCTGTCTGTCTACCTGCCTACCTGCCTGTCTCTTCTCTCTCTCTCTCTCTCTCTCTCTCTCTCTCTCTCTCTCTCTTTCTCTTTCTTTCTCTCTCTCTCTGTTTAAAGTTACACTTGACAAAATTTTCTGTTTAAAATTTTTCTACTTGACTTTATTTTTAATCAGCTGAAATTTCACACATAGTTTTTCCTGACTTTCTGGAACAGTTAGAGGATCTGCTGCTTTGGTCTGTGTGACAATTCTGACCCCTTGGTAATCTCGGGATTGACATACCTCTTCCTTTTCATTGAGAAAAGTCAAACTTCCACACACCAAATGAGTCTGCACCATGTCTTCTACTCTGTGACTACAACATCGCACAGCCTTGGGCCTGTTACACTCACTTGGAGGATTGTTTTAGCAAGTAACCAACCTGTCTTGATTCAGAGAACTAGCTCATTCTTGATTTCCTTGAGTGGTAGTGACAATCCCACTTTGATTTTCCAAGCCTTTGCTACACAACCTGAGACTTGACAATTCAAGCACAGAATTAAGGACAGTTCTTTAGAAAAAGTAGATCCATTTTTTTTTGTGTGTGTGTATGTGTATAGATGTTAAGCCTACCTGAATGTCTGTGAATCACCTGTGTGACTGCTTGAATGCCCTGGAACTGAAGTTACAGACATGTGTGAGCTGTCACATGGCTGCTGGGAATTGAACCTGGGTCCTCTGGAAGAACAGCCAGTGCTCTTCCACGACCTTTCAGTCTAGAACATCCTTTCTTTCTCACCCATACTTTAATCATCAGGGACTCCTTTACCTGGACAGAGAGAATGTTGTTCTTATTATTTCCTTTTTTTTGACTTGTGTTTAGCTGGCCACATCATAGCTACCACAGCGCCCACCAGAATAGAGTTCTGCCTTTGAGGCAAGTAGCTCTTACTCAAGTGGTGCCAGCGTTATTGTCTCTAACAGCCACTGAGAACTGCTTCTCTGCATGAGGTGCCTTTTCCTGATCCACTTCTTTATTTTTATTTTAAACATATTTTGTGCTACTACAGGGTTTCCTGGTGCACAAAAAGGCAAAAGGTACATTTGATCTGCTGGAACTATAATTTCAAAATGGTTGTGAGCCACTGTGGGTGCTAGGAACTGAACCTGGGTCCTCTGGAAAAGCAGCCAGTATTCATCACTTAGCTACCTCTCCAGCCCCTCATAAGACACTCTTAATTTAAGGATCCTCATATAGTTTCTTTCCATAATTTGTACAGAGATTTTTTGGCTGTAGTGAAATGTTAGATGTCAGGTGTTGCCTCAGCCTGCTCTCAGGGACTCAGCAGCAGAAGCTATATAATCATTAGTTGTCCACCCTCCAAAGGGGCCTTGTCTTCCCAGATGGCTCTCTTTTGTCTCCTAGTTTCTTGGTCTCTCTCTCTCTCTCTCTCTCTCTCTCGCTCTCGCTCTCGCTCGCTCTCTGAGTATGAGTAAATCTCTAGCCTGAGATCTGTTGCATGGTGAGATCCTTGCACATACCTCAGTTTGGGCTGGCCAAGGTGTTCTGATGTGAAAGGTAACAGCAAATCGGAGGTTTGGACAATAGTTGGCTTCTGGGGTGTACTGAACTCTGCCTGGCTTCTTATTTACTTCTCGCACTTCACAGGCATTTCAGTCTAGAAAATCTCTACTCTCTGTCTTAGGATCTGAATGTGTGAAAACCCAGCCTCAATCTCATTGTTAATCTCTGGCATCATTTTCAAGGGATAAAATACGCTGGGCATCAGACACTAGTAATTTGTCAATAAACATCAATGGTTACTTCTGTCCCCACCCTATAAAACAGAACACCCCGGAGTAACATTATTGGGATTAAACAGTTAAGACTTAAAATGCTTGCAGGTTTTAACATATTAGCTACCAGGAAACTAATTGTTGAGAGAAAAAAATAACAATATTTTAACATGCAAAATACTCTATTCAGATCTTTTAAGCTTCAACTAGATCATTAAAGGCCTTGCCAAATGACATGGATGGCATTAATTCCAATGGAAAGTCAGAATAGTCAGGGCAGCTAGCAGGTGCCTTGCAAAACATCATGCTAAAGAATGAGGAACATTGTTTCCAACGCAAAAACTCCCTGCCCCCTTTCTGACTAGTATGAATTTGAGTAAATTTGCTTGGTGTGTGTATGTGTGTGGAGATGAGTGGTATGAAGGTTTGAATAAGAACAGCCTCCATAGGTTCACAGATTTGAATGTCAGGTCACCAAAGAGTAGCATTATTAACGTGTGGCCTTCTCGGAGTAGGTCTGACCTTGTTAAGAGGAAATGTATCACTGGGAAAGGGTTTTGAGGATCTCCCCCCTTCTCTCTCTCTCCTCTCTACTGATCCACATGTGGAATTCTCAGTGACCTCCCTAGCACCAGTCTGCCTGCATACTGCCATGCTTCCCACCACGATGATAATGGACTAAACTATAAGTCACCGCCAAGTAAATGCTTTTCTTTATAAGAGTTGCCTTGGTCATGGTGTCTTTTCACAGCAAAAGAAACCCAAACTAAGACAAGTAGAAATGAAGACAATTTGTTTTGCATCTCTGTCAGACAGTTGGAAAGGAAAATGCAACTCAGAATTCCTTTGGTAATCCAAAGACTGTTGATGTTTGGTCCAATTTGCTTAGTCACCACCTGTGGATGATAAACTGCGACCATGGTGTCAGGGATATGATGTTAGCATGTTTCAAAACAGGTCCCCAAGTACACTGCCCAAGGGTTTAAGACAGCACCCATTTATGACAAGAGATGTAAGACTTTCTATTGCCAAAAACAGACATGGATTCTTTTGTTTAAAATCTTTTTAATATTTATTATATGTAAGTACACTGTAGCTGTCTTCAGACACACCAGAAGAAGGCATCAGATCTCATTACAGATGGTTGCGAGCCACCATGTGGTTGCGAGCCACCATGTGGTTGCTGGGATTTGAACTCTGGACCTCTAGAAGAGCAGTTAGTGCTCTTAACCACTGAGCCATCTTTCCAGCCCCAGACATGAATTCTTAAGGCTTGATTTATGAAAAGTTCTATTTATCAGTGCTGTGAAGCAATCTCATCATAGTTGCTAAGTTAATCCAGGAAAAGGCTCAGAGAAGTATGTGCCATTCAAGTCCTTGGAACTGGAACTCACAGTCTGTCCTTCTTGTGAGGAGTCTTGCCATTGTCGTGGACTTCACAGCTTTGGCTTTCTGGTAACAAAGCTCATGATTGCGTTGATGCACTCCTCTGACAGCCACCTTGCTCGTAAAGTAGTGCACTCCTCCTCGTTAACTGCATGGAGCTTTTCTTTCTCATTCTTCCTGATTAACTCTTTGGAAATTCTCATGGACTGATGGAACAAAACCAACAATATATTATCCCAATAGGAAAAGGATTAGTCTACTCTTGTCTTCCACTGTAATAGACTGATCCTGCTAGACTTTACTAAGACAATGTGAAACAGAACACCTTTAATGTGCACAGAGATGACCATAGTATGTGTGGGAGGTCTGTTATTGTACCTTCTAAACAGCCCCATATGAAATCCAAAACTCCTGGTTCCAGGATCACACACGCAGCAGCAAGAATGTAAGAACAATCAGTTGCTAGCTGCCACATACGGAAACGGAACTGCTATAGAGAGAGGCTCCTAAATACAGCCAGACTCCTCACCTCCCCTGAATTCCAAAGTATAAGAGCTGGGTGTCTCCTGGCACCCCCTGGGGTCATCCTCATGAAGGAATTCCTTTTTGCCTTTGTAGCATAGAATGAAATATCTATCTGGTAAGTTCTTTTGGGAAAAAAATCAAATTCCCAACATAATAGTAATTTTAAACCCCAAATCTAGATGTGCTTTAAGCCAACTAGAGATAAGGTCTTTTTTCTTTAGGATGTGCCCTCCTGAGGCACATTTTCCCCTTTGGAAATCGTTTTCCTGGTTCCCCAAAATAAAACCCCAATACTAACGTTTGGCGGGAGCTTCGCATATGTTTTCAGCCTGGTCCAGACTTCTGTCTCAAAAGTGCTTTCAGGGAAAACTTCAGTGACAAGGCCTTGAGCCCAAGCTTCTCTTGCTGTGAGTTTCTTCCCAAAGAGAAGCATCTCAGCTGCCTGCAAGGCAAAGCAAGATGGGACCTTAGCATGACAAAGGCTTGGTTCAACTTTACAACAGCTGAGGGTCTGGAGACACAGATGTCCTCATGGCTCCTGGGTTGCTTGTCTTTTGCAGGAATGGGGAAGTTGATGGCCTCACTGGGTGAGGGTCTGCCTCTTGAAGGGTAGGAGGGCAGCTAATTCTGTTAGGGACTGAATTGAAGCAGCAAGAAAGGCAAGCCCAGAGTAGACATACCTGAACTCCAGGAGCTATTAAACATTGAAAATGAAGACAAAGGGAGGCGAAGCAGAAGTGTTGCATTCACTGGGTCAACCTTTGGAAGCATTCAAAATTTGGTTCCCTTTGGCAGTCCCAAAGGTTGATCTTTGAATATCTTCATCTGTATAGATACTCAACTTACTTCTGTGTGAATGAAGGGATTCAGGGATGACTGGGGATGGCTTATATTGCAGTTCTAGAAAAACCAAGGACTATGAGCAAATGTTCTTTCTATAGTTGCATTTTCTCTTCCAAAAACATGAACAAATTCCAAATGCTCTAAGTTTGAAGAGCTGGTTCTGCTCAACTTTTCAAAGCTTAGTTGATTAATAACTCAGTCTCTGTGACGGCAGCACGATGAGGTTAAAGAAGTGGATGTGTATACATATGTATACATATTCATATATGCATATACATATGCATATCAAATGCATAGGGGCTGTCACAACAAAATCTAGCAGGCTCTCCTACCATGCTGAGATGGAAACCAGTGCCTACTAAGCCCTTCTCTCTGTCCTTCCTCTGCAGTCCTGTCTTAGTGTCTGTTGAGTCACTCCATCCACAGAGGACAGATGGCCAGGTTTGCACAAATACAGAGCTGATCTGAGCAGCCAGAGGGCCACCTTGGGAGTCTCAACACACACAGAAAAGCTGTGACAGGGGGTCACAGTGACTATGACTTCATGTAGTTGTTAAGAGTTGGTAACTTCTGGTCCTTCACATGGCCCCTAAAGAGAAAATGTCACCATGTCCTCTCAGTGAATGATGCTCATCGGCTCTGAAGTGATAACACATGAGGACACTTCCTAATTCCTTTCAAATAATGGCACACAGCTGTGCAGGCCAAGGTCTCGTGCTGGGATCGGTGCTCCAGCTCTCAGTCACCAGCTGCCAGACATTGTCCCTGCATTAGGAATTGCAGAGAACGTCTTGACCCTTCCCTTATCTCAGATCGCCCCTTAGCCTGGTTCCTCCTTGTCACAGGACAAGTAGTCATCCTAAAAGCTTGTGGGAGGGAAAGAAGACAGAATACAGGTTTGCCTCGGCAACACCTATATTTAAAGGTTTTTCTAAGTTACCTTTGCTGAGCCCATCATCTTCGGAAACGTGTAAGAGGAACAGGCTTCCGGGCTCTGGCCGAGGTGGCTGAATGGAGTATGAAATGTTGCCTAGTTGGTATGGGGGAAGAAAGAAAAAGCATTTAAAAATTACTATTTGGTTTTAATCTCCCAATTTGCATGTTTGTATTTGAGAGTTGGTAGCCCATTGTGGCCTAGAACTTAACCATCTCATGCCTCACCCTCTTGACTGGAGGCATTACAGTGTACCACTATGTCCAGTTTAGAATTCCTAATCGGTGAGGATATTTAAATTGAAATTACGTGGTATACTATGCATACCACACACAATTCCCTTGTAGTGTGTTATCAACGGACTTTTACAAACATGTAAATTATGTAGCCATTAACGATTTCAATAGAGAAGGAATTTACTACCTTTCTAACCTCTGTGGGCAATCTTTTCCTTGTACCATCCCCATGTACCATCTACCACACTCTGCATCTCTGTCCCTGCTGTTTGTCCAGTTTCTAGAATGTTACACACACGGGATCCTATACACAACAGACCTCTGCTTCTTGTTCCTATCACTCAAGCTCTACTGCATACCGATATCCTCTTCCTCACTATTGCCGCTCTCACTGTGTGTACGTGTCATCATTCGTTGACCTAGATGCCAGTTAGTGCCCTTACTAACGTTTACAGTGCTGTGGCCATTATCTGTAGGGCCAGTCACAACCATAGGCTTGTTTCATATAATATAGTTCCCACTGGTCAATATCACCTCAATGAAGCAGAAAAAAAATCCCTTTCAGACTTATTCTCTCAAGAAAGTAGTTGTGAATAGAGTCGCTGTGCCATCAACATTTCCCACTGAGGTAGGAGAGCCCCACCTGGTCCACGTCTTTATTCGGCCTCACTAGGAAAAGTTCTTGTAGCCTAATCACATCACTACATGCATAGTGGTGCCGCATGGTTTTAGTTTATATATCCTTCATGATTAATGATGCCTTTGTATACTAAACAGCCACAGGTACAGCATCTTGGTGAAATAACTGCTCACATGTTTCCCACTATTTTTAAAGTTAAATTTTTTTGTCTTTTTTGTTTTTGTACTGCAAAAAGTTCCTTATGAACACAGGTTACAATGAAGGATCATGGGAAGGATTTTTACTGGTCTGTGGCTTATCTTTCCCTTTCAATAAAAACACTTTTGAGCCAGATGGTGGTGGCATACTTCTTTAATCCCAGCACTACAGAGGTAGAGGCAAGCCAAACTCTGTGAGTTTGAGGCCAGCTTGGTCTACAGTGTGAGTTCTAGGACTACACAGAGAAACCCTGTCTTGAAAAACAAAAGAAACAACAAAAATGTTTGGATAGAGTCTTGCTGTGTAGCACAGGCTGGTCTCAGCCTTAGAACAGCTCTTTTGACTCAGCCTTCCAGAAGAATGCTGGGATTATAGGCCTGAGCTGCCATTCCCAGCTGGCCTTTTGGAGGGAGGGATGAGGAAGGGTATGGGAGAGGATCTCATGTAGTCCAGGCTTGACTTGCTATGTGACTTTGAATGCTTGATGGTCTAGTCCCTCTTCTTCCCAAATACAGGATTAGACCTAAGTACCATTACACCCAGCCTCTCTTTGCATTACAAAGTCTCATTTACTTATTTATATGTGTATGTGTGCATGGGAGCACATGCATGTACATGCATATAGGAAGCCAGAGGTCAATTTGTCGGAGTTGTTTTTCTCTTTCTGCTATGTGTATCCTAGGAATTGAATGTGGGCCACTGTGCTGGCTAGTTTTATGTCAACTTGATACAATCTAGAGGTTCCTCAGGAGATAGAACTGTATTTGAAAAGTGCTCTCATAAGATTAGCCTGTAGGCAAGCCTGTAGGGTAATCTTTTGATTAATGTTTGATGTGGCAGGCCTAATCCCATGGAGAGTGGTGCTATCTCTTGGCTGATGGCATTGGGTAGTATAAGAAAGCAGGCTGAGCAAGCCATGAAGAGCAATCCAGTAAGCAGTACTCCTCCATGGTCTCTGCATCAGCTCCTGCGTCCAGGTTCCAGCCCTCTCCTGACTTCCTCCAGTGATGGACCATAATGTGAAGTGTAAGCTACTGAATAAACCCTTTCCTCCCCACCTTGCTTTTGGCATGGTGTTTCATCACAACAATAGAAACTATAAGACGGTTTTTATACTTACAGCAAGTACTTTCACTGGCCGAGCTATCTAGCGTGGCCCCTAGAGGGCAGGCGATTTTTAATGTTCTTTCAGAGTTTAAAGAGCCACTATTTCCTGTGTGCTATTTCTCCTCACTGCCCATTTTTACACTGGTTCTTAATCTATTGCTTTATGGACATACTTTAATAATATTTTGGAATGACCATCTTTTATTGGGATAGTTACAAAATTGTTTTCTCAACCTTCCATTTGTCCTGATTTTGCCCTAGTGGTCTCCTGCCTTCTTCAGATCCACAGCCAGTTTCAGTATTGGGATTGAGATGACAAGCACGTTTAGTCAGACTCATGCCGTCTTCCTGCCTCAGTTTTCTAAGTGCTAGGATTACAGGTGTAAGCCAACACAACAATCTGTTTTTATGTGTTCAGATGAATAAAAATATTTTTGAAAGAGAATCATTGATAGAAGTAGACAAATGCTTAGATTTAATTTCCAATAGTAAGACATAGTTTTTATTTTAATGCATATTTGTGAGAACATATAAAGTATGCAGCATACAAATGAAAATATAAAATACTCATTAGTATCACTTTTCTTTTCACCCCAGAGCCCTTGGTCAATAAAATGTACTCTGCCAGGCATGGTGGCACATGCCTTTAATCCCAGCATTCAGAAGGAAGAGGTTGGTGGATCTCTGTGAGTTTGAGGTCAGCTTGGTCTACAAAACTAGTTCTAACACAGCCAGGACCATTATACAGAGTAACTCTGTATTGGAAAAAATATATATATACATATATATTATATTATACATATAATATACATATATTATACATACACATACACATCCCATAACTTCAAGAATATACTCAGAAAACTAAGAAGGTCAGCCATAGCTAACAGGTACAGATGAACTTGACAATGAGTAGTTACTGCAATTCTTATTTGCAGAGATAGAATGGTGGCTGCCGTTAAGGGCGGAGACTCTAACAACAGACTGGTTAAAGGCTGTAGGATAGTTCCTTACCCTTCCTGTGACAGGTTCCTCTACCTGTAAACCTAGTAGGACCTCATAGGGCTGCTGTGTATTGTATAAAATGTGCAATGTGTAATGTGTATTAACAGAGTATCCACACACGGTGAGCATGTAAACACTTATTTGAGCACATTTAAAACTCACACAGAAGCAGTGCATTTGCTGACAGAGAATCTACTAGCATGTTTAGCCCTAGCTGTATTTAAGACCAGTATCCATCACAGACAGACGGCATGGTGACGGGTACCTTAATAGGGTTGGATGTGAGCCCCTTGTTCACTACAGTGTTTGTTTGTGAGCTCAGTTAAAGCCTACGGAATCTCTTCAGTGGTTGGCCAGGAACCTTTACCACCTCCTAAGAAGAAGGCTCCAGAAAAACCTGATGGCTACCGTCCTATATACTATTCCGGCATCAGTGTTCTAGGTTTGGGTGCGAGACAACTGTCATCACATCTATGTTTACTACGATAACACAACTTTGAAAGAGCCTCTGGTTTCAGCAGTCATGACCATGAGATTTAAGTTATGGAGAGCAAATGCTAGCACTGGTTTACATCTGAATGATGAAATGAGTAATTTTTCTCCAATTAGTTTTATGATGCATATTTGAGGTAGGCAATACATTAGTATGATATGTATATACACACATGTACATAAGACTGCTGCTTTAGTGAAACCAATAGTCATAAAGGTCCCATCCAGGTAAAGGTATAATCTAGTCAATTGCCAAAGTTCTTAGATACATTTCAGTATATATAATGACACTGTACATTGGATGTTACAGCAGTACGTATCTGCTACTGTGTATCCTTTGAACAATATCGCCAAGATCCTCCCACCCTACCCCATCCATCATCCTAAGACGGATTTTTTAAAAATGGTTTTGGGAATCCAATACAGAGCCTTTTGTACTGAATAACAACCCCTTTACCCCCATTTTTTTGTTTTTTTGTTTTTTTTTTAACTTAAATCTTTTCTTTGTATTTTGTATATTTTTAGAAATTTTATTTTTGGCCACCACAGAGAAATATTATGATAAGAATCAAAATAAAATACAAGTGGTGTGTGGTGGTAAACACCATTAATGGTAGCAATTAGGAGGCAGAAGCAAGGGTATCTCTGTGAGTTCAAAGCCTTATCTATCTACATAGTGAGTTCTAGGCCAGCTGGTTTGACAGGCTGAGACACACTCACACTCACAGGAGCAAACACGATTCTGAGCTGTGCTGTGGTCTCAGGAGTGCTTGGGGTTTTAGTTTTCTTGTCTGTAGCAGAGGGAGAGTAGTGGAAGACCACAGTCCCATCTCATTTCCAAACCTGAATACTAGACTTTGTGAACTAGGAAGAGAGATTAAGCAACCTGAACAGAAGTTAGTCCCTCTACTGAAAGCTTTCAATCATCTCCTGAGCATTTGGGGGTAATATTAAAAATAAAAATTGAATAAATAGTAAACTCTGATTAAAATATAGAACCATCAGAGTTGGGGCAATGCTCACTGGTATTTAGAAAAATTAACAATCAAGGAAAACACTGTCAAGTTAGACTAATTAAACTACTTCATCTGTCTAAACTACGGCACCCGTCACTGTCTAAACTACGGCACCCACCACGGTCTAAACTACGGCACCCACCACGTTCTAAACTACCGCACCCACCGCTGTCTAAACTACGGCACCCACCACTGTCTAAACTACGGCACCCACCACTGTCTAAACTACCGCACCCACCACTGTCTAAACTACCGCACCCACCACTGTCTAAACTACGGCACCCACCACGTTCTAAACTACTGCACCCACCACGTTCTAAACTACGGCACCCACCACTGTCTAAACTACTGCACCCACCACGGTCTAAACTACGGCACCCACCACTGTCTAAACTACGGCACCCACCACTGTCTAAACTACGGCACCTACCACTGTCTAAACTACGGCACCCACCACTGTCTAAACTACGGCACCCACCACTGTCTAAACTACGGCACCCACCACGGTCTAAACTACGGCACCCACCACTGTCTAAAGTACGGCACCCACCACTGTCTAAACTACTGCACCCACCACTGTCTAAACTACGGCACCCACCACTGTCTAAACTACGGCACCCACCACTGTCTAAACTACGGCACCCACCACTGTCTCGCTCTGCTTTCTGTTGCTGTGACGAAACACTGACCAAAAGCAACAGGAGAGAGAGGGGTTTATTTGGGTTACAGCTTACAGTCCATCACTGAGGGAAGCCACAGCAGGAACACAAGCAGAAGCAGAGGCGGGAAGCAGGGAGGAACAGTGCTTACTGGTCTGCTCAGCCTGCTTCCTTATACAACTTGGCCAGTGATGGCTTGGCCCATAGTGGGCTGGGCCCTCCCACATCAATCATTTACCAAGGAAATGCCCCACAAACATGCCCATGGACCAATCTGAAGAAGGAAAAACTTCCTCAATTGAGGTTCCCTCTTAATAAGTAACTCTAGTTTGTGTCAAGTTGACAAAAAACCAACTAACCAGCACAACCGTTAGTCCCCTGTAATATACTTAGTGAGAGCCACAGTCAGGACACTGATTGACCTATGTCTGTGGAAGGAGACTTACCCTGTCCGATGCATAGACGGCATCAAATAGTCCCAGAAGGGTGACAGAGATTCCCACAGCTGGGCCATTGACTACTGCAACCAGAGGCTTGGGAAAGTCTATAAAAGTGTTTACAAATTCCCTAAAGAAATGGAAATAGAAAATCATTAAACATACCAAAGTGGTACCACTAACTATAGAAATGTATAGATGTGATATCACTTTATAGAGCCGCCTCTCCAGATTGGTTGAGGATCCTTATAAATTGCACCTAAGGGAATATCAGGCCATGACTCCACGCTCCGGGCTGTGAGTTCAGGACTGTGGTCCAGCTGTGACCAAGGGATCAGGTAGGATGACTGAGTGCATGACCCCACCTTCCAGCACAGGGAGACCGAGAGACTCAGCAGAACAGGGAGGCTGAAGCCTCAGGCCTTCCAAGACCACTCCCAGTGTGCTGCCAGCGTTCACTGGCACTGTCTGCTCACACCACGCATGCGCGAGAACTCACACTCCCGCTGCTCTTTCTCACTTTCCAGTCAGTCCCATGGAGAGGGCAGGGTGAAGAGAGGGAAGCTGATGGGGAATCACAATGCAGTGTGTCAGCATAGATGAGTGGGCATTGTACTGATGTGTCAAGAGTGAGCTCTCTTGGGGAGGCTGGTGGGATGACTCATCATTTACAACACCTGTCAATCAAGTAGGAGGGCTGGAGTGAATTTTGGAGTCCAAGAACCCAAATAAATTCTGGGTGGGTGTGGAGGCCTGCTTGTCCTTCTGGCCTCAGAAGGTGGAGATGGAAACCTCGAGCAAGCCAGCTAACGAGACATGGAGGGGGAGCTGTGGCTTTGAGAGATCTTGCTTCAATGAGTCAAGTGAAAGTGTATGTTGTCTAGACTTATGTCAGCTTGACAGAAGCTAGTCATTTGGGAAGAAAGACTGTCAGATGAGAAAACACTTCCATAATATTGAGCTATAGGCAAGTCTGCAAAGTGTTTTCTTAATTAGTGATTGATGTGGGAGGTCCAGCCCATTGTGGGTGGTACCAGCCCTGGGCTGGTGGTCCCAGATGCTATAAGGAAGAAAGCTAAGCAAGCCAAGAGGGAGCAAGCTGATAAGCAAGCAGCATTCCTCCATTGTCTCTGGATTGGTTCCAGGTTCCTGAGCTTGTTTCCTCTGATGATGAACTGTGATACGGAAATGTAAGAGGAATAGACTGTTCCCTACCCTAAGTGGTTTTTGTTTTTGTTTTCTTTTCCTTTTTCTCTCCCCACCCCCCACACTTTTTTTTTTTTTTGGTCTTAGGGAAAAACAATGAAGATTTCTGACATCAATCTCAGACTCCACATGTGCATACATCTACACACATGCATGCATACACACCACAGACAGACACACAAAAGTAGGGGGAAAGGATTAACTCTGTAGGATCAAACAAGTGTCAGTCTTACCTCAGTACTACAGCACCTTTGTTAGCCGCCTCCTCCATCCCCCCAGAGGCGCTAGTGAAGTTAGTCAGGTCATTCCCACTGCTGTAGTAGTCACCAGCTCCTGGGAATAGTACAGTCAACATTTTACTAAACACACACCCTCAGTGGAAGGCACGATTCCCTCATGTAGCTACTCATCCTGCAGCTGTTGTGTATCTGCTGTGTGCAGGGCTCTGGGCCACCCACTAGAAGCACACTGGTGAATCTCATTAACACACCAGGGACTAGCAAGATGTGGGTGTTAAAGAACATAAGTAACTGGACATGGTGTGACTACATACAGCATGGCAGATGATTCCTTGTCATGGGACTGGTCTATTGGGGTGTTTAGGGCAGCTCAGAATATTCCAGACGTTCTTCCTAGCCTGTCATCCCAGCTGCCCCAAGGAAGTTACTTTCTGACTTTGTGGACAGAGCTGACTTCTGTCAATACTATAGGACTTATGCAACTGATGTGAACAATGTGCACTCTGTATTTCACTGACCTCGATAGCCATGCTTTAAAGGCCATGGGTCAAGCATCTGTTTCTTTTCATGCTGAGCAGATGCACAGGTAGTAAGAAGTCCATCTGTTTTAGACAGATAAGTTGTTTGCTGCTGTTGTTCTTGTGAATCGCACCGTGAGCTTTCCTTTCTCAGGTTTGGGCTTATGTTTTATCAGACAGAGTAATTATAGAAGATTGGTTACACTATGTCCATGGTAACATGGTATATTTATGGGTCAAACCACTGAAGTGCTGGAAAAGGCCTTCGAGCAATAGCATTCATGTCTCCACCTAGTACGAGATGCCCTAAAATAGAAATTGAGTAAGTGTGGGGGTGGTCTTACCTGTGAAAACGGTGATGACTGTGTCATCCGTGCTGGCATTCTTAAGCGCGAGTATAATATCCTGATACATCTACGTGAATGCAGAGATAGGAAGAAGAACAAGAAAAATGAGATCATCACCTAGCGTGCTAAGCCACTCATCAGTCTGCAATCCTTCCTCAACACAGTGCCAAACAGAGGAACTGGCCTTCTACTTCAAACAGCCACCTCTCCGCATCCCTGTAAATGGCACCTAATGGAATACCAGGCTATTTGCCTCATGTCTGTTTGTGTGCACTCTGTTGTACCCGGTGCTTCTGGAGATCAGAAGTGGGTGGCAGATCCCCTAAAACTGAAGGTTCAGAAGATTGTAAACCACGCTGCGGGTGCCGGGACACAAAGTCAAGTCCTCTGTAAGAGCAGCGAGTGCTCTTAAGGACAGACCCATCTCTGAAGACCTAGGAATTCTATTTTAATGGCCAAAACAGAGGCTGCCTGGGAAGATTTTCATTCCCCTGACAACTCCTGGGCGCACATGATGCACAGGTGCTGTGGCAGAAGTGCCAAATAACCACTTTGTCCAAAACTGAACAGAAGAGACCCAGTCCTTTCCCTCTGTGGCTGAACAGTTAATGTGTTCCAACAGGGATGGGTAAGGCAAGGGCATGGCCAGCACACGGCTTGCTAGAACTCTTGAGGTTGCCTCCAGCAAGTGAGAGGGAAGGTGGCTGGGAAAACTGTCCCTGGAACAGCATCTCAGCTGTGGCTTCAAGAAAGGGTAAGTGCCCTGTGCAGTCTGGGAAGTGACAACTAATGCCAGAGGCAGGACTCCTGAGACACTGTGCTGGGCACAAGGGCATTGTCCACTGAATGTTCTGAAAATCCTGCCGTAGTTTTAGTATGTTTTCAATATTGGAATAGGTTTTACTTTAGTAAAATTCAATGTGGGGAAGAGTGATGAGGAGGGTGGATATTTATAAAGATACTGGAAAAGTAAAAGTATGTAAAATGGTGACTGTTTCCCTCAAGGCAGGGGATGGGAAAGAATTCCTGAGAATCACTGTAAAGGAGACTACAGCAGCCAAGACACAAACTGGCTAGAACCAGGGCCAGGAAAGAGATGGATCAATTTAGATTCTCCTGCTTACCAGCTGTAAGAACTTACCAAGTTACTTCTTAACCTGCTGAACTATTTTGCTAACTAATGGTGTTAGGGTTCTCTGTTCAGGATGTCCTGACTCTTGTTGCTACAGCTTGTAGCTGTAAGAACCCTCCTTACCCAGAAGTGACTCTGGGGAAGTACACAATGTTCTCAGAATTAAACGCTGAATCAATTAGAAGGCACAGGAGCAAATTTACAAGGTTCTCAAAGTTTCGATTTAGCATGTTGTCCTACACTGCAGATGGCAGCCTTGACCCATGTTCAGCTCCCAGCATATGTTAAACTCCCTGAAATATCAAGAACGAGGGGCTTAAGTAATTAACTTATTATCATCGTTCAAGGGGAAATTTAAAATCGCCTTCAAAGCCGCTCATTCGAACAGGGCAATTACTGCTCTTCTGACAACAGAATGTCTGTCTACTTCCCTCCCCTTATATGAAATAAGGATCCACCAGCATGGGAAAGACTTGGGATTTATGCTCCCCTTAAGCGGCCTCAGTGCATCCCCTAGTAATGCCCTTTTCCTGAGACTGATTTAACCGACTCCTGCTTCCATTCACAGCAAAGCTTCATTGACTACTGTATATGTAGAGCCTGCCAGAAATATACACATCCTAAACAAGGCCCAGCTCTGATGAGTGAAGCATGAAGCCAATCATGCTAATCTGCTGCAAACAAACCAAACAAACACAAACAACAACAACAACAACAACAAAACAACAATGCCTAAAGTTTAAATGAGAGAAATAGAAGCAAAAGGTGTCTAGTCCCTGGGCAGGAGCATCACCTGGAAGGTTATGGCGTTCTTTTTGGAGGGCCGATTGAACGTGATCTTTGTGATGCCACCTTCAGACGTTACCAGGATGCCCTTGGACTCCTGGGCTTTCCCATCAGCTCCACCCTTTCCCTGGCTCGAGGCTTCAGATGAGGAACTCAAACTGGATACGAGGTCCACATAGTTCTGCCTGGCAGTTTCCTGAGGAGTAGGTGACAAAGACCTTCAGTCTTCAAAACAAGCAATTTGAGAAGTGTACTATGCTAATAGAAACAGCTATGCAGCCAAGAGGAGGGGCTTTGATTTGACAGAGGAACATAACGACTTCGGTAGCAGTGGGAGAAGTGACCCATATGTGTACTTCTAGCCACTGGGAGGCTCAGGCAGGAGGATTGAGTTCAAGGCCAAATTTAGGGTACAACAGTGAAGGGGAAAAAAAAATAAAAAAAATTTGTAACGCTCATTGATAACAGATTTGCTGGAAAAAATAAAAAGCCTTTGGTGACTTCAAGTTAATAATAATAGTCTAGTTTATCCCAGGAAACAAACTTACCTTTGGTAGGCTGCCCAGAGCATTCCATGCATCCCACTTGGCTTTATTGACAAAGTCAAACACACCTGGTTTAGGCATAGTGCAGGGTCCTTCTGTGGCCTGTGGAGAGCACAGCCGGGATTAATATTCAGAGAAAGTTTTCGAGAAAGTGGTTCTAAAACCCTAAGAGTTTGTCAGTTTTCACAGGGAGTGAAAATACGGAGTCAGTCATCAAAAGTTACAGAACATTTGGAAGTCTGCACTGTGTTCCAAAGCCCCATTGGTAGGTGTGGTAAGCACCTGCTAACTGCTCAAGGGGGCATGCTTCAGGTAGTGATGCAGCCTTACAGTTCCTAGTCCTCAGGAAGTTCATCTGAGGGTCATGTCAGGAAATAAAAAGAAAACTTTTAATTCTTTTAGTGGGTAGGTAGAGTAGGTATCCTGAGTTGAATAAAATACCCCACTTGGCTACTTTTCTGAAGGGATTTTAAACAATGTAAAATTTCTCAGTTGTAATAGAGTTAGTTACCAGGGGACAGAGGAGGCTTTGAAGCTCACGGGTGGAGGCTCTGACCTCACACAGATAAAGTCACCATATGGAGACAGCCATCTGGGACGTTATAGGAAACCACATTCACAGAGGGCTGCTCTTCTCTCTGCCATGGGGAGTCTAAGGACCTGCCAGAGGCTTCACATCGTGGCTTCCATTTGTTTCTTGTCCTTGCCTTTCTCCACCCGAACTGTTGACTGCTGCTGCTCCTGACAAACTGTTTCTAAGATCACCTCAGTTCAAATCCACTAGAAAGACTGGAGGGACCCTGCAAGCTGTGGTTTTCACAGCCATAGTTCCTCCCAGGGAAAGGAAAGAGACTTAAATAAGCCCAAGGCAAAAGCTCACAGGATAGAGTTCAGAGGAGAAGCCAGTGTGGCATTACTATTGGCCTCTCTCCAGGAGTCAGGGACATATGACAATAGGTGGAGTACTGCCAAAGAAGAAACGCTCTGCAACTTCTGTGTCTAGTCTCTGCCAGAGCCCTAACCCACAGGTGAACCTGCTTATCCCAAGATCACACTGTACCCTAAATCCTCTGCTAGACTCTCCAGGCGTGAAAGACAGTTCTCAGAGCTAGAGAATACCTCCTAGTATCTTAGGGCCAAGTCTTTTTGGACAAGTAAAATTCTTGAAGGTGCACATCCATTTTCTTAGGGTGTGCATTACTGTGATAAATCACCATGACCAGAAGCAACTTTGGGAGGACAGGGTTTATGTTAGCTCACAGCACTCGGGCCACATTCCATCAGTCATAAAAGTCAGGGCAGACAATGAAGACAGGAACCTGGAGACAGGAACTGAAGCAGAAGCTGGTGGTGGCAGAGGGTGGGCTTCCTGGATTGCTCAGCCTGTTCTCTCATACATTCTGCACCAATCATTAATCAAGACAATGTTCAACAGACCTGCAGACACGTCAGTCTCATGGAGGCACTCTCTTAATCCATGAGCCCCTCCTCTTCCCAGATGAGTCTAGCTTATGCCAAGTTAACGAAACAAAGCAAAACAACCAGGACACCCACGATAAAGAGACACACGCATCACCAGGCAGAAATGATAAAAGCAATAAATGATAACAAAGAAGTCCAGGCTGGCAGACATCTGAGTGAAGTCTTTGCCATTATAACCTTTAGTTCCTCAAAGGTTATAGAAATTTTCAGACCTCCACACACATATGAATTATGGTAGCCAATTAATCAGTTGGGCAGTTATTAAATTTTACCTTATATCTTCACTGATTATATTTTTTAATTTAATTAATTTCAAACATCCCAAAAAGCATACTATTTCATCCTTAAATACTTACTATTTCTCTGAAACACCAACATTTTATTATATAATCAATCATGGCACCATTTAACAATAACCAGGACACTGGTGCGTAATGGTAAAACTTGGTCCATATTCAAGTTTTCCCAACTGCCCCAGTGAATTACTCTCCTCGGGAAGGACTCAAGCAGGCTCCAAACATGTGGATGTAAATGTGATATTTTCCAAATCTCTTTATTCTGGAGAGAAGCAGAGGAGGCTACTCTGTGCTTTAATTGCACATCAAGGCCTAATATAAAAACAAAACAAAACAAAGCCTGCATACATATATGCCAAAGGGGAGTCAGCCATGCAACCCACACGTTAGAAACCATTCAAGCTGCGTATTAGAAACATGTCAACTACAGGAATCACTTGCTCAAAACGCGTTTAAGTTCCAACAGAGCTCAGGCTGTTACCTGCTTATACAGCGCATACAGTCTCAGCTTCACTTCATTTCCTGGGTCCTTCTTCAAGAGTTTCACCTGGTTCATTGCATTTTCGAAGTCCTGCTGAGTGGCTCTCATGGCTGGTCTGCCTAGGTGCAGTTTAGTCACTGGTAATCTGAGGACCTGCAGGAGACTTCAAACAGTGTTTTTTATTTCTTCCTGGCCCTCCATTTCTGCAGCAACAGGATTACTGATTGGTTCCAAGTCATACTGCTCAGAACGGCGTGCATCTGCACTGTTTTCCCTAAAGTAGGCAACCGACTCCCCACACACTGTAGTGCACACTTACTCAAATGGAGCATAAGTTTTGCCTTTTGAGAAAGTCTCTCAAGCCGCTGATTTTACTGCATGCATGCGGTTTCCAACCTTTGCTCCATAGTTCTTTGAATTGCTACATGTGGGTCACTCTCTCCAGCTACTTCTCTTAACAAAGTGAACTTACTGCTTGAAACCTCACACTGGTGATAACGGATTGCGAGCCAGCAGCGCTCAGAGCTAACTAGCAATATTGGACAAAGTGTCACCTTAGCCAAGGCACTGTGTGCCCTAGGAAGTTCCGGGATGGGCCTGGAGGCCTGGGTGCCCCAGGGACCGACGGAGGCGACCGGAGCGCGTCCATCCTTACCCTTTGGGACTCAGCAGAAGAAGAACCTTCGAGGTCACTCTTTAGAGCTCTCTCGCTGGGAAATCTCCAAAGGAATATCCTGCTGTCCCTCAGCCAGGCCAGACAGACGACAAAGCGGGCGGCTCCGTGGGCGGGCGACAAACCTCGCTGGCGACTTTGGGAGGGACAGTCGAGGCTGCAAGCTTACCTCGGACACCAGCACCGCGCCCGACTCCAGGTCACTGCCGCCATAGCTGGATGCTGAGGTCAAACTGAGCTCGGAGGCTTAGGCCCAGCTGAAACTGTGAGGGGGCGGAGCCAGAGGTGCGCTCCGGGCGTGGGCGGAGCCCGGGGCTGAGGGCGGAGCCAGGATGTGAGCTCCGGCCGTGAGCCGACCCTGGGACAAATAGGCGGGCGGAGCAGAACTTGGAAGAGAGCCTGGGGCAGGGGTGTGACTGGCAGCTCCTTCAGAGTTGAGAATGGGCGGGTTTCGAGGAGGAGCCTAGTATGCCTGGTCCAGGTCCAACTGTGTACATAGGTGACTGGAGCAAGATCTGGCGCAGGAGGGTCAGGGTACGGAGGCGGATCACTGTGCTCTGGGAATTTTAATCGGAGAGTCTAAACATACTCATTTAGAAACCCGACCATTTCCAGAATGATCAGTTAGGAGCACGTTCCTGAGTACGCTCAGTTTAAGGTCATGGAACATATGTTTAAAAGATTAAATGGACAAGACTGTTCCTGGATATGCTTATCTTGCACAATAAAGTTTAAGCTGAACATGAAATTGTATAAGCAGCATTAATGTAGGCGTTTGCCCTGAAAGTGATTCTCTTGCTTAGCAGAGGCCACAGCCTATAAACAGTGTCTGGCTGAAGACTGGGCTGGGGAAAGGAAAGGGAACCATTCTGAGTAGGGTGTTTGAGCTTGAGGATCACTGTGCCCACGTTAAGGAGTTTGGATTCTGTGCTAAGAGTACTAGAGAGCCCTGAAAGAGCTAATTGGTGAGGCTAAAGAGTTGACTAGGCTGTTTGAGCACACTTGAGGCTCTTGGGGTTTGGTTTCTCTTAATCTGCAGGGTGGGCCATAACCATTCATAATTCCAGTTCCAGGGGAACAGATCCATCTTATGACCTAAGCAGTCATCCGACACAGAGATGATGTGCATAATACAGGTATGCAAAACCAATTACATAAAGAAAGTTAAATAACTAGACAAAGTAAAATTTAAAAAGTTAGAAAAATTACATTTTTAAAACGGACCAATGGGCATACTTTTGAACTACTTTACAGCGCAGTCAAAGACACCCAGCACATCCCTTGAGAGTTTCCTTTCTGTACTAGAGTAAGAATGGCAGAATCCTCCTCAAGACCTCCCCAGAGTTCTAATCTCCACTCTGTTGGAGGACCGGGTCTCCCGGTTCTTATGAAGACCTTGGAGAAGGAGGTGTGTGGGTCAGTTATGTCCTACCTTAGAGGCTCGTTTGCAGGTGACCAGTGCTGTCTAAGGAAGGATTTGATACAGACTCCCAGGCCTGGTGGTCAACAGAGACCAGAAAAATGTCCATGGAACTGAATCTCGGGGTTCCACTTCACAGTGTGTGCTCAGTATTTTGGGAGATGTTTCTTGAGATGGTGGCATGGAACCTACGATTGATGGAGCTGTCAGCCCGAGTGCTTGTTTCTGTTTATAATAAATACTAAAACCATCAGCTCACGCTATCATTATGGCATATAAAATTCTATCAATAAAGTGTCAAGAATAATTTTAATAATATGTAATTAATAGTGAAGGCTAGATATCTTAAAGAAGTCTGAATCCCCCCTGTCTCACTGCTGGCTCCCCTATATGGATCTGTTGCCCTTTAACAGTTGTTTTTTGAATTTACAAGCCCTCGCCACCTGTTTCTCTTCATCTAGTCTTTCTTCAGGCCTCATTGCTTCTATATTGCTCTTACTCGACTAGTACTGACTGGGTTTGTTCTAATTCCTACCTCTGCAGTCCATTTTCTTCCATTTCTCCGAAAGATCGCTCTACATTGTAAACCTCACTGTTGTGGTTTGAACCGTGCCTCAGAGTTCATGTTTGGAAAACGTCATCTCCCAGCTCCTGTGTTGATGGCATTTGGAAGGAAGGCCTTTGAGCATCGGTTGAGACTGGACATTAACATGCAATGTGAAGAACCCAGCCAGGCGCCAGGACTTTGTCGCTTAGACTTCTCCAGAGTGCTGAACTGGCCTCTGTTGTCTGTAATTTAGCCAGCTGGTGGCTTTTGGTTGTAGAAACATAACATGGACTAGGAGACTGACATGACTCAAAATATTTTCTTGATCTTTCTTCAGTCACTGGAATTCGGTGTGTGTCCCTTCGCCTTATAAGTGAACCCAAACCTCTTAATGTAACACACAAGTCCTTTGAGATTTGGCTCATAATGTCAATCTTCTATTATTCTCGCTGTTTCCTTTTCATTCATTCACTCATTCATTTATTCATTATGTTAGGAGTTTGTTTTATTGTTGTTTGTTTGCTTGTTTTTGTTTGTTTGTTTTGAGATGGCCTAACTATGCATCCCAGGCAGGTTTCAAATATATAGTGATAATCCTCTTGCTCTCTCTCTTGAGTTCTAGGATTATAGATTTACACCATGATGCCGAGCTCTTTTTTTTTCTTGATTTTAAAAACACCTGTTTTTAAAATTTTAAGTCTCATGATAAAGGCATCATTGGAACTTGTGATGATCCCCCTTTCTCAGCCTTTTAAGTGCTTGGATATCAGCGGACACCTCAGCCTACACTTTGTATTTACACATGGGATGCCCAGCCTCTCTGGTTTCTGCAGCCAGAAACTGGTTTCTCAGTCCAGACACTGTTTTATGTGAGAAATCTCTGACTTCCTCACTGATATCATTAGATAGAAGATGCTGAACGTCATAACAAACTTTATTGGCATAAGTCGTCAGCTGATACAAGACCCTCTGTCCCAGGTACTGCTCCTGTCTTCTTCGTTTCTCAGCCCTACGCCTGCCATTTGTTACTTTTCTGTTTGGGACCTCTTATTCCTGAAGGTTTCGGCCAGTTCGTTGAGTATAAGTGAACCGTTGAAAGTCTCTGTCCAGCCCGCGTGTTTCCACTTGTGATGACGACTTTGGGGTCAGTTACCGCCTTTTCTGTAAGCTGTCAGAGGGTGTAAACTCTGGCTCTATGCTTCCGGGTATCTCTTTTATACTGAGCCACAGCTCAAGCAAAGGAATTCAACTCTTGCCAGGTTCCTATAATGAAAGCACCAGGGAAAGTGCTACCAAGGAAACTGTGATATTCACCTGTATAATTGCAGGGGAAGGACCTACTATGATTCCATTAGTCACAAAGGACTCTTTGCACACTTCGTTCTTCCTCATGTTTCCTGCTTCACTCTCATCGCACTGCTTGGATGAATTAAACCTATAGCTGGAACAGAACTGGCCAAACTAATGCTTCTGTCTTTCCAGTCCTTTATTTTTTCCCTAATTTGTTAGTGATTTTTTTTCTTTCTGAGTCTTAAAAATAACTTTTACTTGCCTGTTGTAATTGTCCTGCTGAATCAACTCACTCTTTCTAGTTCTTCTGAACTTAGACTGTCTGGTTCAACACAGCTGTTCTGATTCAAAACTCCTCTTCAAGCTGAATGATTCAAGGTGGCTTCTCTCAGCTTCTCACTGAATAGTCCTGCCTGACCTCATGCCCACTTTGGCAATATGTTCTAATCTTTTGGCTCCTTCTCGTTCTCTGGAACATTCTGTTTTCACCTATGTCTAGCTTGACCCCTCTCTGCAACCTGTCTCTGTAAAACTGTCCAGGTAAAATTGCAAAACACACACACACACACACACACACACACACACACACACACACGAACATGCACACACACGCACATATGCGCACACACCCCCTTATCTCTCTCTCTCTCTCTCTCTCTCTCTCTCTCTCTCTCTCTCTCTCTCTCTGCCCTGGTCTCTTAGGTCACCTCTCTTTCCTGTCTATTCTCATGAGAGTTGGGCGTTTATCCTATCTCTGACTTATTCTGTCACATCTTTTTGCCACAAAAGGTTTGCCACTTTGTCTGCCCTTCAATTAGATGTCACTTCAAACATAGGTGCTTCTTTCTATAAAATAGCCTTACTTTCATTGTTTAGGATAAAAGATGTATACTAAGGTCTTCCAGTCAGAGGGATTAAAGGTATGTCATTCCAGCAGATTCACACAGACCCAGAAAGTCTTTGGACGTGATCTCTTGCCAAAGCAGCCATGTTGCCAGATTAAAATTCCTCTACAGAGTCTCATATGTTTCAAGCTTATTTCAGATTCTCCTTAGCTGAGGATGAACTTGAACTTCTGATCCTTCTGCCTCCACTTCCCAAAAGCTGGAATTATTTGCAGGATTGAGGACTGAATCCAGACAAGAGCTAAACCAACCGAACCGCAGCCCCAGACGCCATCACAACTTTTTTGTTTTGTTGTGTTTCTAGGCCGACTCGTGCTTTATAGCCTGGGCTGGCCTCAAGGCCTGTCTGTACCTCAGTCTCACCAGCGTTAGAGTTACAGGTGTGCACCAGGGCCAACCTCCTCTTTTTCTTGTCCCCTCTATTTCCTTTTGCCTCTTCTTCCTCCTCCCTGCTTTGTGTCAGGCTAGGATCTTGCCATGTAGCCAGGTAGGACTCTGAATCAGCATCGTTCCGTTTTCCTGGGATTACAGGTGTATACAGTATGCTTTTCTTTTGCTTTGTCTTTTAACAACCTTGTTCTATCTACCCTGTAGATATACAGGGTGTTCTAAAGCTTAAAGACATCACTCTATAATCACCTCCTCCCCTGCTTTTCTCATCTCAAATGGATTCAGCTACCAAAAAAAAAATGTGTCTTTAACAGTTTCCCAACTAATTGTTGATGAGGATGAAGAGAAAGCATAGACGAGTGTTATTGGGAATAAGACCCAGCTCCCTTGTGGAAGAAGGGCTTTTGCCCATGATGTTTGAGCTCTGAGGCAGAAAAAAACAAAACAAAACCCAAAAACCTGTTTTCCTCAGGACCTGTCACCAGCAGCAGGAAACTGAACCTGATACAGATGACTGGGTAACCTGATAACCATCCTCACAGATATAGGGGTGTTCATGTACTTGAGATACAGAGGGTCTCCTCCATGACTCAGGGGCCTTACTCAGGAGACAGAAGAGTCTCCCAGACTCATTTGCAGGATGAGTGAGAATGAAGCAGCCAGTGAGTTTACTGGTGAAGCAGAGAGGCAAGAGGCATTTGAATGGAGTCAAGCACCTGCATCAGGAGAGGAATGCCCTATGGGCCTCAGCAGTAGCTATGTGTGACCTAGGGGCATTGAGGATAACAAGCTGTAACTGAGTTTAGGTGTCAGGGAAGGTGTACAGCTGTAATCCCTGTCTCATCTACAGAACTTGAAGAGGAGACAGTTTGAAGGTGTTCCGTGTGTGCTTGATGCCAGGGCAGTGTGTGCTTGTGGAGGGAAAGTGTTCATCCTTACTAACACCTCGATCACAAGGAGGGTAGACTGAGGCCTCTGTCACCAGCCCTGTTAGACAGCTGTGTTCCGGATGCCCTCAAAAAGGCCTGCTCAGCTCCTTTTGCAGGTTATAGAGCTCATTACACAGAGGCTCCAGGGTGTGAACCAGCGAGATGGAAATTAGAAGCAGGAAAGTGACAAGTGACGGGGAGGCGTCCCTCTCTCATGTTTCTCTTTCCTAATGAGCTGTCTTGCCTTGGGCCACCAGGAATAAATTGATTTCCTTCGGATACTGTCTGTCTCCCTGGTTTTCAGGACAGCAGCCAGCAGCCCAGAACCTGGAATTCCTGTGGCACATTTACTAAGCATTCTTCACAGAACCAACTTGCTTTCTTTTTTGTTCTGGTTAGGCTGTATATCCTAGTCTCGCATCACAGCACACATACTGCATGGATATTAGCACAACTTATGCCCAGCTATTACCTGCAACTAATTTTCTGTAGCAAATGAATATCTACCAGGTATTGTTCTCTACAAAAAATTGCAAATGCTAGTCCTTACTCTGTAACAAGTAGATCCCCCTGTCCCCAGTTATCCCATTTTTCTGGCTTATACAACGTTTGATATTCACTCTGTTCAAATACATAAAGTAAATGAGAGTGACGGCTACAGTTTTGTGTCGATTTGATGAGAATGGCCTCCATATACTCCTATATTTGAATATTTGGACCCTAGTTGGTGAAACTGTTTGGGAAGGATTAAGACGTGTGGCCTCATTGGGGGAAGTAGGAGGAACTCCAGTGGTGGTAGGTTTGCTGTTTCAACAGATTGGTACCATTTCCCAAAGTGCACTCTGTCTCACGCTTGCTGTTTGAGTGGTGAGCTTAAGTTTCTGCTTGAATTTTGGCCTTGACTTCCCTTCATGACAGACCGTGATCAGGAAATGAAATCTGAGAGAATCCCTTCGGAGCCAGCATTGCCTTCGGTCATGATGCTCACCACAGTAAGAAAGAAGCCACCCAGAATTGTAATATAACCTTTTTTCAGCTATTCCAGACAGAATGCTCTCCATAATGCAGTTTTCTGTGCGCTCCTTATTGTTATATGTGAAGGGAACTGGCTGCTGTATGTTGATTTTGTATCTTGCAAATTTATTTATATTGTTTACAGGTCCGAACTGTTTCTGGTAGACAATCAAGGATCTTTTAATTATGCAACGTGTCCTCTGTAAATAGGGATAATTTGACTTCTTTCCAATTTTAATCCCTTGTATTTGAGTACTACATTGACTAAGAAAGGAGATAGTGGGCATCCTTGTCTTATTCTGGAAGTTATTGAAATCGATTTCAGTTTCCTCTGTTGGCTGTAGGTTTATTGCACATGGTGTTTACTACTTTGAAATATGTTCCATCCACTCCTCATTTATCCAGCACTTTGGCCATGAAAGCACGTTGAGCCTTATCAAATGCTTTTTCTGTATCTGTCCAGAAGACCATGTGATCTTTTCCTTAAATTTATTGGTCTACATATGTTGGAATTTCCTTACATCTCTAGGATGAAGTCTATATGATATAACCTTTATAACGTGTCCCTGACTTGGGTTTGCAAGTATTTAGCTAAGAACCTTTGTATCTGTTCTTGTCAGGGAAATTGCTCTATAATTTTCTTTATGTCTTCATCTGGTTTCCCTATGATAATTTTGGCTTCACCGGGTAATTTTGGCTTTTCCCCCTTCAATTTGGTTGACTACTCTGAGGAGAACTGGAACTAGATCTTCTTTTAGTTTTAGTAGAATTCAACTGGACCTGGACTTTTTCTTTGTGAAAAGACTTTTACTTACAGCCTCAATCTCATTGCTGGTGTCTTGACCAAGACAATTCTTATAAAAGCAAACATTTAATTGGAACTGGCTTACAGTTTCAGAGGTTCAGTCAATTATCATCATGGCAGGAAGTATGGCACTGTGCAAGCAGACTTGGTGCTGGAGGAGCCAAGAGTTCTACATCTTGAACTGAAGGCAGCCAGAAGGAGACTAAGTTCCACATTGGGCAGAACTTCGGCATGGGACCTCAAAGCCCACCCCTACAGTGATGCACTTCCTCCAACAAGGCCACACCCACTCCAACAAGGCCATATCTCTTAATAGTAGCACTTCTCATGGGCCAACCACATTCAAACCGCCACAGCTGGTAATGGTTCTATTGGAGTTATTTATAATTCTGGCTTTGATTTTGGTAAGTTGCATGCATTTAGAAATTCATGCATTTCTTCTTGGCATTCCAGGTTTTGGAATTTTGGAAAATAAGTATTCAGAGAATTTCCTAATGATGATATAGACATCATCATTTTACTGGACTTTTCCTTCTCCCCAACTCTAACACACACACACACATTCTCTCTCTCTCTCTCTCTCTCTCTCTCTCTCTCTCTCTCTCTCTCTCTCGTGTGTGTGTGTGTGTGTGTGTGTGTGTGTGTGTGTGTGTGTGTGTGTTTATTTTTGCAACAGCGTCTTTTCATTTCTAATTTTGTTAATCTGGGTCTTCTCTCTCTCTCTCTTTGTTAGTTTGTCTAAGGGATTGCCATTCTTAATTATTCTGTGAATTTCTTTCTGAGAACATTTCCTTGTAGTTGCATTTTTTCAAACAATTCTTTTACAGTGAATATATTGCTAACTGTGAAGGCCCGAGGAGGTCTTAGGGAGATATGCAGACCTCCTTCCAGAATATTTAGGCAATTGCCACCACTGGCTAAAGAATTCAGAGAGGAGGCAGTCTAAGGAATTTGGAGAGAGCTTTCATTACACAGCTAAAATACTCAAGGAACAAGTGTGGGTATTCTCACAGTGAATCAAATGTAGCAGCTCTGGCAACTCATTCATGAGCAAATGTTAACGGAATATTGATGAATTAAGTTAGACTGCAGGGACAGAGATTCTGAAATTAGGGAGAGTGCGTCCCATACTGCTGGACTAGGGTTTACTCCTCCTTTCTGTCCACATATAGGGTTTTCAGATGCACCAAGACATCAGCTGCATGATGGGAACAGACAACACTATTGACACATCATTGTAATAAAGCAAAACACAGGTAGCTGTCATGTCAGGGGCCATGTGAACCTCATTTCGTTCCAGTGAAGCATCATCATCCTGGGCTGGGACCTGCTGAAATCGCTCAGCCATCCTGTCCACTTTGGTTGTCTAGCCTACTTCAGGCACACCCACAGTGGGTTCTGTTCCTTTCCCTTCTTCTGGAGACTCCACACCACAGCTATAACACAAGGTACTTCTACTATGTGCAGAATTTGGAGTTCCTTTTTCCTTCCTTTCAGCACCTAAAGACTTTCTTTGCATAATTGGCATGGGTTTGGATGACCCCTCCATATCCTCCACTGTCTAATATTGGAGCTGTTCCTCCATGTACACATGCATCCATCATCTGCATCAAAAAGTGCAGTCTTTTCCACTTTTTTTTTTGCTTCTTCTGATTTTTCTGTTCAGCCAGAATCTGTACCGTTCAGATTGGCTGCTATTATACAATCCCCCTGCCTCTGCTTCCCAGGTGTTGAGGTTAAAGTTCCATATATTCTGCTTATGATTTTTGATTTGTCTTTGTTCTCCAGCTGTTTGGTTTTGATGTATGTAATCATTTTTATCTTGTTCGGGGCTTGTTGAGATTCCTGGGTATGTGAATTTATATCTCCCATCACGTTAGAGAAGTTTTTAGTCAGGAGCTCTTTAAATATCTTGTCTGTCTCAGCCCAATGTCCTCATCTTTTCTCTGTGCATGCAGTGATGATGAGATTCCTATCCCCAGTTCACGTAGCTGTTTTACATTTTAAAATGTCATTTTGATGTCTTTTTTTTAGTTTGACTAATTTGTACTGCCCTATTTCCAAGTTCATTGATACAATCTTTTTTCTTTTCTTTTTTCTCTTTCTTTCTTTCTTTCTTTCTTTCTTTCTTTCTTTCTTTCTTTCTTTCTCTCTTTCTCCTTTCTTCTTTCTTCTTTTTTTGGAGCTGAGGACCGAATCCAGGGCCTTGCACTTGCTAGACAAGCGCTCAACCACTGCACTGAGCTAAATTCCCAACCCCAATACAATCTTTTATTTTCTCAATTTGATTTAATGCCTGCATTGTGGCTTTTAAAATTTGAGATATTTTTCCTTTAAATTCCCTTTTGTCCTTTTGGCTTTTAAGTTTAACATGCCCACTTGCATGGTATGCAGGAAAATAACAATGGCTGCTTCTGCTTGCCTAATCTAGTTGGTTGATTTTGTGCCTCACAGTTTTGAGTCTCTTGTACTTAACTCCTCAAGTTTCCCTGCCTGCATCGGCACTCCCTTTCCTGCACTGCCTAAGGCTGTACATGGCAGTTCTGTTCTTCACCATGTCAGACCAGAGACATGACTTGGGTCTCCAGCTGAATTATGAATTCTCTTTCCCAACAGTGTCTCCCTCAGCTGTGATGAATTACCTGAATCATGTTAAAACAGTGAATTCACTGACGGAAAGTTCACGGGTCCCATCCAGTCAATGCCATGCTCTAAGCATCTTTAGAGTTTTATGGGGGAGAAAGTCAGCACTCACCTCACTTCCTTCAAGATCTGAAGCCCAATTATTACTGAAAAGAGTCTTCATAAATCTAATGACATGCTGTGCTGAGATGTCATAGGAGGCCAGATGGAATTAATGTATTAAAGCATCACTATCCATCACAGGCCAATAGGACAAATAACTCATTTACATGATTCATGTAAAATGACTTATCTGCTATTCATCTGCCACAGGCATCTGTTTCATGGAGGTGATGGCAACACTGGCGAGGTTGGCATATTGGCAACATTCATTCATTTGTTCATCAGTCATGTCTCAAGAAAGTTTTTATTGATTTTTCTTGGGTGCCAGGCATTAGCAAAGGACACTGGAGTAAAGTTGAGGCTTTGTGGTGGTGTGCTGTGCAGCTCTGGGGCGATGAGTTGGCTGTGGACTTCAGGCTTCTGCTCCTCTTGCTATACAGAGTAGGGAGAAGATTTCCACTACTATCAGTTCCGGGAAGCCACACAATGATGATGCGGTATTGTGGGTCCCCATGTTTGTTATGCAACATTAGCAAGAGTTCAATGATGCTGAAGTCTGGCAAGTTATGTTCAGCATTATCAACGAGCCACAGTTGTTTACAAGTGTTGTCTACAGAGTGCATTGTTTTCGTTATTTTACTGACATGTAGATTTCACAAGGTCTTAGAGTTAGTGACTCTGTCATCTGGGAGCTCAAACTTATGACCATAGCACATTTCTGTATTAATTATCCTTACGAATAAACAGAATTTTAATGAACATGAGGTGTTTCTGGGAGGCAATCTTTTTATAAGATAGAAAACGTAAATGTTTTATCAAAATTCGAATCACCTATTTTAATGCTGACAAAGCTAATCTATGTAAAATTGAATTTGGGTAAATGAATGGAATATTGTATTTGGCCTCTTTAGGGAACAGAACAGAGAGACTGTATCTTGCAAATGGTATTCATCAGATTGACAGATATTGGGCAATTAAAGATGGCTGCATGTGCACCGAGAGGCCAAGAGTCCACTAGCTCCATCAATGAGTAATGAATGCCTCCTAAGTCCCACCTAGTGATAAAGGCCAGGAGGAATACTGTAGAGCCCCTGGTTTTCAGTCCTCAGTGGATCCCAAGAGGCTGGATTCTATGGAGGAAGAGAAGGGCAGCAGCAACAGAGTAGATACACTCTACTCACCACCAGGGGGAGAAAGAGAGCAGGTAAAGAAACAATAGGCTTACCTAGGACCTTCCATACCTGCCCCTTCTCCTGCCCCCCACCAAGGGAAGGTGCTTTCTACTCTGGAGGTGAGACTTCCAGTCAGTGGAATAATCCTCTCTGAAAATACCTTTAGGGATCTGCCAAATGGTTTGTCTTTTTCTTAATTCTTGATTCAATCAAGTTGACAATCCAGAATTAACAGGGATGTTAATGCTAAATTTAAGATACTGAGAAAATGTAGGAATAGAAAAGCACGCCCCCACCCCCAACGTTGGAGTCTAAGATCATCTGATATTCCTAGTGGAGAAATTTTAAGGAAAGCATAGCATTTATGCACATGAATATTGAAGCTTTGCGTGTGTGTGACACAAAGTTTACTTACCCTTTTGAACTTTTGTTTTGTTTTGTTTGTTTTTCGAGACAGGGGTTGTCTATGTGATAGTCCCGTTGTCTTGGACTTGCTTTGCAGACCAGGCTGAACTCCAACTCAAAGAAATCTGCCTCCCAAGTGCTAGGGGCCCGGCACCCCTTATGAACATTTTTAAGTGTACAGTTCAGTAGTGTTAGGAGCATTCACACTCCTGCGTACTCCATCTCCAGAACCCTTTTCACCCTTCAAAGCAAAAGCTTTGTCCCTATGCCACCATCATTACGTGTCTGTGTCTAGGAACCTGACTATTCTGGTTGTTGCTTTAAGGGTCACTCGCCCAGATATTGATTTTGTTCTTTTCTAACCAACATTCCTCACTTATCTGTTGAGTCTTTCCTTAGAAGATGAGCTATGTGTTTAGTAAGTGGGGAGAACCATTTTTTTCTGCTAGTTTTCCGGAATGTGCTTCTCTTGATTTCTAAGTTGAATGAGTTGGCGTTTAATTTCCTTCCTATAGAATGTAATAGCCATTCGTTGAGTCAACCAGAAAGTTATGGCAGCAATAGCAACAGACCCCAGTTATAAGAATAAAGACCCTCTGACTTGGTGGCCATGCCACCTTCACTGCTTGAACACACTTAACTAGGAGACACTGTATTCTTTGGCAATTAATATTCAGTATAGCTATAAAACCTTAAGACAACTATGAAATTTTCATTTTTTAATGAAATGGATAAAAATGTGGCCTGAAGTTTTGTCTATTAAGGCAAGGAAAGTTGCCAGGTTTCACACACATCTTTAATATCAGCACCTTGAGAGTTGGAGAGAGAAGGATAGAGTTCAAGGCCAGCCTCAGCTATATAGCAAAGTTGAAGCCAGCCTGGGCTACATAAAACTCTATCTTAAAAAAGTCAAAATCAGACAGCCCCATTGGGTTGAGCCTCTGTAAGGGTTATGCCTCAGGGCGGGTAAAGTGTGTTGAATGAGTGTCCACATCTTGTGTCAGGAAGCAAAGAAAGGTGGGGTGGGGATGGGAGGAATGAGAGGGGGGGAAGAAAAGAGAGGAAGAGGAACTTCATCTCATAGTCCCCGTAAGGACACGCCCATAATGACCCAAGGACCTCTAATAGGCCCAACTCTTGGAAGACTACCATCCCTCCCTGTGCTGCTCTGATGACAAACAAGACTTACCTACATTGACCTCAGTGCCATGATTGTGTCATTTCCACTGGAATGTCCAAAAGTCCTATTTGATTTTTGTCCATTGCTTCTTTATCCATCGAACATTCCATTGGGCAGCACAGCACCGTCATGACTTTACCATCCATGCTTCTGGTCACCAGATAGATTGGAGAAACTCAAAAGAACATTTACCATTGCTCCTTTTTCTCTGAACTTCAGGCTTTTCTCCAGGTCATTAGCCTCTGGCCTTAAGGACCTGAGTAGCTTTTTCTCTGAAGTAGATCCACTGATCATGAATTCTTATTTTTCCTTCATGGAAGTGTGACTTTGTTTTGCAGAATTTTGAGCTCAGAACTTTAGAACTTTAAAATTTGGTTCCATTTACTCATGGTCCTGATGCTTTCTGATGAGAACTCTGGAGTCACTTAACTTTGAAATTCTGTATTAGACCCATACTAGCTGCTTTCGAGACAGAAGGAGGGGAGGAATCTCCACAGCCTGGGATCTGCTTATCTTCCCCACTGACTAAGAGTCCAGGAAACTCAACACAACTGGGTAAGCTAAGGCTTCTCAGAAACACATGCTTTCCTAATGATGCCTCAGACAAGGATGGTAAAAAATAACAAATGAAATACATTTACTAGGGTCAAAATGACTGTGGCCAGAGTTTTATCACCTCAGCTCTCTTCTCTGGTCCCTGAATCTATATAATGTCCTCCACACAACCATCTTAATTTCATTTACAAAAGGAAATTCTTACAGTAAAGAATAAGTAAACCAGCTCACATAGTTTTAATTGAGCTTTAGAACTTCACCTAAATGTAAAGTGTGCTTTGATTCTGAAGTTTTCTGGTGACTCGGGAACACACAGGATCATGTGCAGCCCTGGGAAAGGCACAGAAGCAGGACTCCTTCGAGGAGCCCACTGTCCTGCTTTGGGATTGTGTACTGTCCCTTCCCTATGTAACTTCCTGTCTATATTTAATCCATTAACTTTGACTCACTCTGGCTCATCTTGAACCTCTTTTCTATGGCACAGCCAAGGATCTGGGTACCTTGAAAGGAAGTCCCAAAGCAGCTAGGGAAGTCTGAAGTGACAGGTGGCTATGTCTTCTTAATATCTTTCCCTCATGTCTCCCTAGTACTTTTGATTGGTGGGAAGTCCCTTTTCTGGTTGTCCAGTCAGTAGCCGGGTACCCCCATACCTGAATTGAATTACTGCAATGGGAAAAGAGAGATCATAAAAGAGGAAAAGCGGACTGCCCCTTTCTCTGGCTACAGCTCAGCATGGTCCCCACCGTTTGACAGAGACCACTGCTTGCCCTTTGCCCATCCCGCTGTCTCTCAGTCTTTTTATCCAGTTCATCTAATTCTGAGCGTCTGCAGATTGGCTCCCATTGCAACACAGCTCTGTGTGCTCCCCGACACCCTTCCTATGAGCCCCCCAGTACCTTATGTCTTATCTTTTTTACACTCTGAGACTTCTGAAATTCTTAATCATTCTCAGCCTATACAGATGCACAGTACTGTGTGATGTGTAATCTGAGGGTTAATATAAGTTGCCTTAGACACTGTGACCAAGCAGTGCTTTTAAAAGAAAGCATTTAACTGGGGGCTTGCTTACAGTTTTAGAGGTTTAGTCCATTAACTTTATGGCTTGAAGTGTGGGAGCAGGCAGGCAGGTGCTAAGGAAGGAGCAGGGAGCTATATCCTGTTCCACAGGCAGAGAGGGAGAGAGGGAGAGGGGGAGGGGGGAGGGAGAGGGAGAGGAGGAGGGCGGCGAGGAAGAGAGGGGAGAGGGGAAGAGGGGGAGAGGGGGAAGGAGAGGGAAAGGGAGAGGGGACATAGACACAGACACAGAGAGAGACAGAGACAGAGACACAGAGAGAGACAGAGACAGAGACAGAGACAGAGAGAGACTGGGGTTGGTGTGGACATTTAAAACCTCAAAATCCACCCATGTGACACACTCTTTTCAACAAGGTCATAACTCCTAATCCTTTTAATGAACTCAAACAGTTCCACTCTCTAGTGACTAAACCTTTACATATATACAAGCCTATGGTGGAAATTTTTATTCAAACCTCCCCATTATACTTAATAATAATAATAATAATAATAATAATAATAATAATAATAAGTTTGCCAGAGGCCATCAATCAAGAGAAAGTGGGACAATTAAGCAAAGGGCAGTCTACAACACCCAGATACAGCTTGTAAATTTACTGTTATTAAAAAATATGACACTGGGAAAACATAAATGAGAGTATTTCTGGCATGACTGAGTCCTGACAAGGTGTCAGAAAAGCCACACCTTTCACTGCTGTATGTCATGCAGTCATCTGTCAGTGCCTGGGAATACTAAAGGATGAGGTTGACTGACATAGTACGAAACCCCACGTGGTTGTTACTATTGGGAGAAGTAATTCCACTGGGCCATTGTCAACATGTGCTTGGGAAACACCCAGCCATCCTATTTTACCATTAGCTATGTAGGCAACAGCCTCTGTTGCCTCATATGGGCTAGTTGCTCCTGGGACAAAGGTCACAGCCATAATGACAGATGCTTCAGGGATCTGACCAAATGTTTTGTTACTGAGAACAAAACTAAAGAGTTCATTGGAAGGGAAATGGGCCTTGAAGGTCAGAGTGGGTAACATACTAACTCTGCAGGCTCCCTTCGCTGCAGCGCTAGCTGGGGTGAAAGTCCTCCTGCTGTACTCTCAGGGGGCCACAAAGATTCATGTAGTCCCTTGAGAAAGCATCATTTGAAAACCTTCAAAAATGGAAAAGACTGGTGTCTTCAGATGAAAGGTGGTAGAAGCTAGTGAGAATATGTATTTATAATAGTTACTACTCTGTCCTGAATGGAGGTGGTGATGCTTCTCCAGAAACTTGAAGTAGTAAAATTTATGCCATAAAGAATTTACTAATAGCTTTGCTTAGGAAATACTAACGCACACAAAGTAGAATTCAGCTAAAGTAGTGCCACCTTCAGTGTGGCTGGAAGTAGGGAGTGTACAAGCCAGGCTGCACGTAGACCTGTGACCCTGCCTCCAAGTTCTTTCTTGCTGGAAAATAAAGATGCCAATAGCTGGACAGACATAGGTAGGGTTTAGGTTTTCTGGGCTTGAGGTCAGAGGTGAACCACGGGGAAGAAGCTGAATGGAGGGGTGAGAAGCGGCCTTGGGTTAGGTGATTTCAAGCAGATATGGCTCTGAGGGCTGGCCAATTGGAGTTAAGAGCAGCCCAGATGAAACATTGTGAGTAATAACTCGTGGCTATTGATAGGAAAGCAGATTCTAATAGCACAGAGGGTAGACATCTGCCCAGCTCTTTTGCTGTTTAAGGCTTATTGTAAATATAGCTGTGTGTGTCTTTTATCTGGGAACTAAATGGTCAAAGGCAGGATAGAAACCCCAGATCAGGATTACAATACCTCATTACCACAAGTTACACATTTTCTAAAAACAATTACCACAAAACACAAAAACAGATTAAAATCATTACAGAAAATGAAATTACAACAGAATTATTGATTATGTATTTGTCTTTTGAAACTCATACCTAACCAAACATTTCCCATCTATCTTTCTCTCCATGAGTTCATCGTAACCCCAAAGCAATAATTCTTTTGTCGCTGATTAACGTTTAAATAAGCCAGTCTACAGAAGCAAATTTTTCCTATGCTTAGCTGACAATTTTTATTTACCAAGAAACAGATCTTATTTTTGAATCTTGTTCAGTTTAATTGGCTAATCGTCCATTCTCTATTCCTATAAGAGAATTATTTACTCTTTACTCATAACCCTGTCTTTTCATATTGCACAACAAACCTATGGCCACATCCCTAGGTCACAAGATTCAGGAACTCAGACCCAACCTAGAATGAATGTTTTCTTTGGCCATTAACTTGTCTCAAGCCTATTTTTTTTCTTCCAAGTACGATTATGTGCTTGTAATGCATGAAGGCTTATGTCCTCCTAACTTATGTGGCCCTTACTACAAGGAAGGGGGACATATTCTATTCTTAATTCTAACTTTATTATAACTTAAGCCATCTCCTTAAAACGTTTTATCAGTTTCCTTAATGTCCTAAAACTATTTAAATCAAAGCAGGAATTCTGTACAATAATTAATTCATATAAACAATATTAGTTTATAAAAGGTCATCTTCCTTTTGATTTGTAGGAAAATTGCCCAATACAGCAGGTTGTCTCCTAAGAAACTCATTTGTCCATCACAGCTCCTCCTGAATGGCATCTGCCATCCTCTGCTCTTATTAGAAACATAATTCTACAAGGTGAGCAAGGTGCCCTTGGGTAACAGCTATGGGGAAAAAAACTCAATTCTGGTAAGCTTAAGAAATATTCTAATTATAGCTGTCTTTTCTTTGTAAAGGACATGTTCAAACTGATAAAGTTACAATATCTTTACATCTGCTTAAATTGTGCAAGTATAATCTGGAGCAAGGGCCTAAAAGGGATTTAAGGGCGGCAGTGTATGTGGATATAATTAGTAAAATTTCTGCTTGAACCTGAATCTTCTGTGGGCACTAGCCACAGCTGGCCATATGCTTTTTCAGTAGAGTTTTTTCTGTATTAATTTCTAGGTGTGCAGAATGATTTCTCACTGGGAAGGCATATTATTTCTGTAACAGTGGCAGCCTAAGACACTGGAGTTATGGCAGAATGAACAAGTTCAAGAGAAGTCTTGAAAGGTCTTGAAGTGTCAATTTTCCTGGAAAGAGAATTTCTCAAAAGACTGATCACTGGCCACTCAGGTGAGCTGCAGAAAGCCAGGACTAGCTCAAGAAAGTGTAAAATGGCCTTCAGAAAACGTCCAGTCTTGAAAAAAAGTGGAGCTAAAGTAGACGTTCATATAACTATTGAGCTCCTACCAGGGATCCTAGAGAAGGTACATTGAGCAGCCAGACTGGATCTCAAGGAAGATTAGAAGGCAAACCTCGAGGTCGTAAGCTGTCAGTTAATGGGAAGTCACTGTGGGCAAAGGCCCTGGGGGAAGCCCAGAGCAGTGAGGAGAACAGAGGTCAGGTGAGGCAGCTTCTGTAGCCCAAGGCTGCCTGGTGTGATCTGTGGCTCCTGTGGGATTGCCTCTTCCTAGGGATGCTCACTGTGAGTGGGGGGCCTGGCGACTGCAATGGCTGTGTTTATAAACAATGGCATCTTAGGCCTAGAAGGGACTTTGGTTGTCTTCTTGTCTATTATTCACCCTTCCCTTCCCTGGAAACACCCCTAACTGGCCACTCGTGCATCATTTCCAAAGACAGTAAATAAAGACCAACTGGGTTATTTCCATCTTGTGGGTCTGTACCTGTGGATCCAACCAACCACGGATCAAAAACATTTGTGAAATCAAAACCGAACCTATACTAAACACGCACATACTTTTTTCTGTTCATTAGTCCCTAACCAATACAGTCTATTGAGTATTTGCATGGTTTCTCTCTCTTTATACCTGATACATATATATAACATATAATACTATATATACATATAATCACACACACACACACACACACACACACACACACACACACACACACACAGTATTACAGCCAATGCATGAACTATTTAAGGTACATAGGATGCTATGGGTAGGTTTCATGAAAATGTCCTGCCGTTTTCTTCATTAATATTGCAATAAGAAATAAAAAAGAATATTCGTCCTCTTGGAGCAGTTTAGAGCAAGAGTCAGGCCAAATTTGAATTGTCTACTTCTTTGCCTATGTCTTTCTTCTGTATGCCATCTGTGGTCTGGGGGCTATTGTCTGTCTGATGTGTGTGTCTGTATGTCATCTGTGGTCTGGGGGCTATTGTCTGTCTGATGTGTGTGTGTGTGTGTGTGTGTGTGTGTGTGTGATGCCTGTCTGTTCCGTTCTCTGTAACAAAAGGTTTTGCTCTGTATTCAAAATCTTTTAACAGATTGTAGAAGGAAAAAAATTATCTTACTAATCCCAGCTGACTCAAAATAGTGCTCAAAACCTCATCCTATCTTTATATTAATGTTTCAACATTACTAGGATATTTATATTTTTCTTTTTGTTTTTTAAGGTTGCTTAAAACCTTTCTGCTTTCAGCAAAGAATTACCCCAACACACGCACATGCACATATACTCTTAGTTACTGGGTCAGAGTCCTTAGTTTAAAACTAAAGATATGCACATGGGAAATTCAAAGGGTGTTGCAAGGATGACTGCATTGTTTTCTTATAGGCAGGTTATTAAAACAGACTGATTACACAATATCGAGTACATAGTTTTAAATGATCCAAGGCATAGAATTAACTTGGTTTCAAGGTCTGGCAAAAGTCCTGTTTCTGAAGTCAAGCGGCATTTTCTGAAAAAGCTATTTCATAAGTCCCTATAAAGGATTTGGTAAACATGTTTTAGCACCTATGGGGGCTTCTGAATCTGATATCGTGGGGATCTCGAGGGACAGTCTTTTACTAAGAGTTCTTGAGGTACAGGTTAGAAAGTTGGGGACAAGGAACTTTGGTGTATCTGAAGTCTCAGTAGACAGAACTGAGTCCTAATCACTGCCCGAGGGACATAGACAATGGAGCCCTAAGAACACACAGGAGCCGATCAGCCTTCAAACTAACTTTCCACCAAGGAAAAGCAGCTTGGAGGGTGGGCGCTGGGCAACTGCACATGGATCTGACAACCTGTCCTTTGCCTGTCCCTACACCCAATCCTGCCCACATTCTTAGTTAGCAGAGCGCTCTGAGGTCAGTTCCACGATTGGGGGGTTACTTACTTTTGACCCGCTGTGCTGCTTGGACGGATTTGAAGCCAAGACGAAAATCCCCACACTCTTCACCAGAAACAAAAACGGAACAGAGCTGTCTCTCCTCCCCGAGGCTTCCCAAAAACCAATGGTCAGAAGTCACGAAGTCCTTCTGCTGCCACCTGGTGACGTCATATAGCAACTACATGGTGTGGGGTAAAGTTTTAACACCAGGAAACAAAGTCCTATTCTAAGGCTCCAGTTTTACTAAAATTAAAAATCATTGGCGTCATAAAAACTTAAAAGATCTGCCTTTTAATGACGTTTTCTTTATTTTCAACTATATAACAGGAGATAGTGCAAGAAGAGGGAAAGGTCTAAATGGGGATATGGATGGGTGGGAAGGGCAGAGGAGGGATAAAAAATGCTAAGGTTGTTTGAAAAAAGTCACGTGGAAGACTAGGATTTGGTAAGCATTCTAAACATTTATCCGTATATGCCCCTATATTTAAAAGTTTAATTGAAGTGGACTTACACTGAGCATAATGCTTCTCTTGAGGGCCATAGATTTCCAAACCAGATCAAGAACTGAACAAGAAGTGGGTGTCCTGGGCACTTCCAGAACAGAGTAGGTGTCGGCGGGAGGCTGCACTTGACTAATCTCTGAGTCCACTGTATCAATGCCAGGCTGCAACACTTTACCAGGTGCTTGGTAAATTCCTAAGAATTTACTAGGAATTTCCTAAGAGTTCTTAGGAATTTACTAAGCTGGGGTCAGGACTGAAACACTGTGTGGTCTCTTTTAAGAGTGCCAAAGATAGTTTGGGTTTTGCTTGAACTTTTTTGTGAGCTCTCTCCCTGCCATCCTTCCAAATTAATATAGCATTGTTTGAAGCCTGTATCTTTATGCTTTCGGCCTTTTGGCTAAGATCATGTGACGTCTGTATCTTGCAGACTGGGGTTGGTACAGGAAGTAAGGAAGGCTCTCAGAGAACCACACACTGTCAAGAAGTTCTGTACCACAGACGGCAGGTTCCAGAAACTGCTGGAAATCAGGTGATGGAAAAAGGTCTCAGGGACAAATGTCTGAAGTAAAGTGCTGGAAAAAAAACATGAATGTATTGGTCAGGGCTCTTGAGAAAAATAGAACCAACTGAAGAGAGAGAGAGATGGAAAAGAGATTAAAAATTATTTATTTTTCATACAATATATTTGATTACATTCTTTTCCATTCTCTGACTTTTCCCATATCCTTCTCACCTTGCTACCCATACAACTTCATGATCTTTTCTTTTTTGTAAAGAAAAAAAAAGCAGAAAAAATCCAACAAATATAAAGATAAAAACAAAGAAACAACAACAACAACAACAACAACAATAACAATAACAAACCCAGTAAGACAAAAAAATACCAAACAAAACAAAAAGCACAAAGACCAGGGAGTCTATTTCGTGTTGGCCAGCTACTTCTGGGCTGGGGGCCTGCCCTGGTTTATGATTAATATACCCATGATGCTCCATTGGAGAAATTGATTTTCCCTTATTCAGCAGTTACAATTGCAAATAGCTTCTTGGTTAGGGGCGGGACTCGGTGTGTCCACTTCCCCCTTCTCGTGCTGGCATTTTGTCTGGTTCAAACCTGTGCAGGTTTTGGCATTTACCCCACTTTCTGTTCCTTCATGCTCATCAATGCTGTTGCATCTGGAAGATGCCGTCCTTGGAATCAGCCACCACCTCTGTCTCTTACAGTCTTTCTGCCTCCTCTTCACTTAGATCAGTGGTTTTCAGCCGGTGGGTCCCAACCCCTTGCCTATCAGATATCCTGCATATCAGATCTTTCCATTACCATCTGTAACAGTAGCAAAATTACAGTTATGACGTAGAGACAGAATAATTTTATGCTTGGGGGGGTCATCACAACATGAGAAACTATATTAAAAGGTTGCAGCATTATGAAGGTTGAGAACCACTGGGTTAGACCCCTGAACCTTGAGGGGAAGAGTTTAATACAGACACTCCATTTGGGACTGAGAGCTCCAAAGTACTTCATTGCCTGCCCACTGTGCATTTGTGGAGCTCTGCTAATTACCATTTTTTTTTTTTTGATAAGGGTTGAATGAATTCTGATCTCTGGGGCTCTTGTTTGGCATCCTGAGTTTTTCATTTTGAGTTTTATGTCGGTTTGGTTTTTTTTTTTTTTTTTTTTTTGGCGTGTGTGACTTGATTTCATTGTTAAATGCTACTTCTTGAATTGTTTCCACTATCTCATTCAGCTGCTTGTATTTTAATGGTTTTCATTGAGACGTCTATTCATAGCATCTTTAAGGTCTTTGAATGTAGTCCTAATTATTATTTTGAAGGCTCTTGGGGTCTACTGCAATAGGGTTACTGGCTTCTGGAGGAGACATACATATGTTCATGTTTGTGTTTTTCAGCTGTCATCTGGCGTTACAATGTGATAAGCATTTCTTGGTGTAGGTATTTGGTCTTATGTTTGCTGGGTGAGTGTTCTTTTCTTTGGTCGCTGTTGCCCACTCTGGGTCATAACCCAGTGTGACAGCTGTGGAGTCCCTGTTGCTGTTCTGTGGATTGGTGGCAGTCATAAAGGTATGGGCTAGAAGGAAAGCCTGAGAGGGAATAACTAGAGGGACCATGGTTCCATACCAAGACGCTGTGTCCTAAGGGGATGGAGGAAGTCTTGGAGGAGGGGCTCAGGGGAAGGCTGCAGTAGGACTACGGTTAAGTCTGGAGAGACCGGAATGGCTAACAGGAAGGAGGATGATGGTCTCCTACCTGAGTCCCAGCCTCCTGTGTGACAGCAGGGAGTCTGTGGTAGAGAGAGTTCTGCAGTTCCACAGAGTCACAAAGGACTATAAGCAAAGGCTGAAAGGGGGCACCAGGAATAACTAGGGGATGTTTGTGAGGTAGACTTTTTTTTTTTGAAGGAATTAGCCACCTGTTAGAGGATTTTCAAGTGTAAAGTCCAAAGGAGCCCTGGAGACTGAAGACTTTGGAAATTCCAGTTTGAATTTAAGGTGGGCTTCTGACAGAATCTTTCTGACCCAGGGGACTTGCCTCTGTCTTGGCTTTAATAGTTCTTTCAACTGATTAACTGAGGTCCACTCACATTATTTACTTTCCTGAGAGTCTATGAATCTAAATTAGTGTTCATTGAAAAAAAAAACTCCACAGGGACGTCCAGCGTAGTGTTTGACCCAATGTTTGGATACTTAGGGCCAGTCAAGTTGACACATAAAATTAACCACTCTAGCAAGGTACCAGGGAAGCACCTAGGAGCTCTGTTTTCATAGCTGTCACTGAAATGTGTAACTATTGTTAGACAGGAGTAGGTTATCCATACACTGAGCCTCTGCTCTCTTCCTGTAGCCCAGCATCTGGGAGGGCTCTTTGATCCATAACCCACATCTTTGTTTTATTATCATTAGTTGCAAACTATTCTCCATTAGTTTATGTTCAGCGATGTGACATATATGCACACATTTTCACAGATATGTTCATGTTTAAATATAAATATACTTGTTTGATAGAAATAAATTAAAATTGTAGAGGAATTTTTTTTTAAAAAAAATTCCATATGTGGTGATTTGAATGTGTTTGGCCTAGGGAGTGGCACCATTAGGAGGTGTGGCCTTCTTGGAGTGGGTGTGGGCTTATGGGAGGAAGCATGCCACTCTAGGGATGGACTTTGAGACCCTCCTCCTAGCTTCCTGAAGTCAGTCTTCTCTTGCTTGCCTTCGGAACAAGATGTAGAACTCTCAGCTCCTCCAGTGCCATGTCTGCCTGGATGCTGCCATGCTCACTGCCATGATGACAATGGATTGAACCTCTGATCCTATAAGCCAGCTCCAATTAAATGTTGTCCTTTGTAAGAGTTGCCTTGGTTATAGTGTTTCTCCACAGCAATGGAAACCCTAACTGAAACACCTTATCTTCACAGTTTAAAGATATTTATAGAGATGAAAATGTTCAGTTTGGGAATTCCAGGAAAAAGACCTCAGGCGTGTAATAATAATTAAAATCCAACTTTATTTTCTGTTCATTGCTAACTTAAGGTCAGATAGTAAAAGAGGAAGTTTACATAAGCAATCACACACCTACATTTATGTAGCCAGATATTATCTCCCTGTACTGTATGCCTTTGTTAATTTGTTTTTACTGGACAGTGACTCCTTAACAAGGGGAATTGCCATTAAGTGTTTATAACGAATAAGGAAGAGGTGGTGCTGCCATTTTTGCTGTTGTTTAAATTTGAATGTATAGGATTCAGGATATTAAGACTCCCCTAGAACCCCAGGCTTGACAGGTCCTAAACGGAGCTCACCTTTCCCCGCCACTCACTTTTGTTTTAACCCCACACAGACTTAGTCATCAAGGTATAAATCTTTTGATGACCTTAGGAAGCCCCATTTCTCCTATTTCCCATAGCAGACTGTAGTTCCTACAAGAAACCACATTTACACTGAAGGCCCTGCAAACTAACTGGCCAGGAAGTCAGAAATATGGGAAGATGGAAAGTTGCATATGGAGCCAGATATCTTTATCTCTTTTTAGTCCTCTTAATGGTCTTTTGCTACCAGCAACCTATGCGTCAGATCTAACATCTTTGCGATGCCAAGTAAAACATTTGGGATGTATTGTAAATTTAGCAGACCATTAGCTTCCACCAAACCCAAGTTAAGAATGCCACAAGATGGCATCTGAAACCTACAGAAGAAACCCCTGCTACTCTGTTAGAACCATACCTACCTCATGTCCCTCTATGGCATTTGTTACGTACATTGACTCATGGCTTTTGCTGTTGTTCTAGGTCTATAAATGTTTAAGTTTTCTTCCTTAGTGGAGCATACCATCC